>NC_048221.1:35322820-35687589 GCF_002007445.2 Ailuropoda melanoleuca | reverse complement strand
ACGTATTGCATGGTGCACTGGGTGTTATACACAACTAATGAAGCATCGAACTTTACATCGGAATCCGGGGAAGTACTGTATGGTGATTAACATAATATAATAAAAAAAATAATTAAAAAAAATAAAAAATAAAAAAGCCAGGATTACAGAAACAGAGAGTACAGTGGTGGTTGCCAGGGTCTGAAGGATGTGGAAATGGGGTGATGTTTGTCAAAGTATACAAACTTCCAATTGTAGGATACCAAAGGGTGCCCAAATTCCAATTATGAGATAGATAAGTTCTGAGGATGTAATGTACAGCATAACGATTATAGTTAGCAATACTGTATTATATACAGGAAAGTTGCTAAGAATTAAATCTTAGATTTTTAACCACAAAAGGGAAAAAAATGGTAATTGTGTGAAGTGGTGGAGATATTAATCACCCTATTGTGGTTATTATTTCACAGTATATAAATGTATCAAATCATTATATTGTACACTTTAAACTTACACAATGTTATATGTCAATTATATCTCAATAAGGGTGGAAAAAAATATCCATGAGTCTATACTAATAGCAATAAATGAGTAAATAAATAAATGGATCAGAATCGACAAATATCCCTTGCAAAGGAATTACAAATAATTCATGTAGATACTTCACCCTCAAGGAGGGGGGAGCATAACTTCCCAGTGCTTGAAGTGTTGGCTACATGTAGTGACTTCCTTTCTAAGAGTACGGTATGGAAAAGGGAGGAAGAGAGTGACTACATGGAGCAGCATGGCAGCACTACCTCAGCTAGGTGATCAAGGTCAACATCAATAGCGATGTTTTTTATAGTGTATACCCTTAGTGTGAGGTGTGGTAATGACATTTTATGTCTGTGGCCTTCCTTCCAGAACACATAACCCTAATCTAATCATGAGAAAACCATGAGACAAACCCCAAGTGAGGGACATTCTACAAAATGCCTGACCAATACCCCTTAAAACCATCAAGGTCATCAAAAAGAAGGAAAGTCTGAGAAATTGACAAGAGGCGTCTCAGGAGACATGAAAATTAAATGAAAAGTGGTATTCTGGATGGAAAACTAGAAGAGAAACAGTATGGAGTTTCCTCAAAAATTTAAAAATAGAATTAGCATATGATCCAATAATTCCACTATTGAGTATTTACCCAAAGAATACAAAAACACTAATTCAAAAAGCTATATGCATCCCTGTGTATATTGTAGCATTATTTACAATAGCCAAATTATGGAAGCAGACCAAGTAAGTGTCCATCAATAGATGAATGGATAAAGAAGATGTGGTATATATACAATGGAATATCATTCAGCTGTAAGAAAGAATGAAATCTTGCCATTTGTAATGACATAGATGGATCCAGAGAGTATAATGTTAAGTGAAATAAGTCAATCAGAGAAAGACAAATGCCATATGATTTCACTCATATGTGGAATTTAAGAAACAAAACAAACAAAACAAAGAAAAAAGAGACAAACTAAAAAGCTGACTCTTAACTGATGATTACTAGAAGGAAGATGGGTGGGGGGAATGGGTGAAGTAGGTTAAGAGGATTAAGAGTACACTCATCATGAGCACCGAGTACAGAATTGTTGAATGACTGTATTATACACCCGAAAGTAACATAACACTGTATGTTAACTATACTGGAATTAAAATTTTTTTAAAAAATTAAAGTTTTTAATTTTGATGAAATCCATTTTATCCATTTTTCCTTTGGTTGCTGGGCTTAAATGTCATATCTAAGCAATCATGGCTCAATTCAAGGTCATAAATATATACCACCAAGTTTCATAATTTTAGCTCTTACTGGTAGATCTTTGATCCATTTTGAGTTAATTTTTGTATTTAGCATGAGATAATGGTACAAATTTATTTTTTTTGGCATGCTAATACCCAATTTTCCTGGAGTCATTTGTGGAAAGGACTATTCTTTCTCCATTGGAGATCCCTTGTCAAAGATCAGTTGACTATAGATACATGGGTTTATTTCAATTCCATTGATCTATATGCATATCCTCATGCCAATACCACATAGTTTTGATTACTGTAGCTTGATAATGAGTTTTGAAATTGGGAAGAGTGAGCCCTTCAAATTTGTTCTTTTTCGAGATTGTTTTGAATATTTTACCTTTCCATACTGATGTTAAGATCAGCTTTAGTTTCTGTAAAAAGGGAAGCTGGGAATCTGATAGGGATTATTCTGAATCTGTAGATACCTTTAGTGAGTATTGCCATCTTAACAATATTATCTCCCAATCCATGAACATGGGATGTCATTCCATTTATATACGTCATCTTTAATTATTTTCAACAATATTTTGTAGTTTTCAGAGTGAAAATCTTGCACTTGGCTAAATTCATTCTTCAAGTATTTTATCCTTTTTGACGCTATTATAAATGAAATTATTTTCTTAATTTAATTTTTGGATTATTCATTGTTAATGTATGGGAACATATCCAGTTTTTACATGTTAATTTTATCTTCTTGTAGCCTGCAACCTCTCTAAAGTTTATTTATTAGCTCTTATAGGGTTTTTTTTTTAATGGATGATTTTCTATGTACAAGCTCATGTTATCTACAAACAGAGGTAGTTTTACATTCTCCTTTTCAGTCTGGATGCTTTTTTTTTTCTTGCTTGGTTTCCTTGCTTGGTTAGAACCTCCAACACAACATTGAGTAGAAGGATCAGAGCAGACATTCTTGTCTTGTTTCTGATCTTACTGGGGATTGCTTACATTTTTGGTCCATAGTATCTGGCAGAATTCTTAGTCTATTTAGGGTCATACATTTTTTGAAGGATCTGATGAAAGTTAAGGTGCCAGTTCCAAAAAACCCACAAACATGAATAAGCATATAATATTTCACCCACAATTTAAGAGCCTTCATAGCCTTAGTGCCAAGAGTATAGTAGAAATTTTATAAAAATGTGTCAAATAACTGAATCCATGTGACATTTTAATAAAAATGAAGCAAACATGCCACCTTTGTGCTTTTACAGTATTTTGATATTTTCAATCTCTCTTGATCCTCACTGTAAGTCTGTGGTTTCAGTTGCTGCAACATTGGTGATCCTGTTTTTGAGAGATTAAACATAGACCCTGAGTAATCAGTCAGCAAGTCAGTGATGGAACTAAGACTACCAGCACTCTGTTTTTATAGAATGTATATAATGTATATTCATCCTTTTTTGCCTCTTTCTTTCCAGCAGCTTCTCTTTGAGATGAAGAATTAGGATTCTTCTCTTAGATTGAGAAGAAGTATAAAATAATTATAATAATAGCTAATAATTTTATGGTGTTATTATGTATTTGCAATTATTTTTATTATTATCCTTATTCTTACAAATAGTTTGAAAAATTGAGATTCCACAGCCCCTATATTTCCCTGAATTGTACTTATCATACTGAAAAATAATTGAAGCTCAAAGAGTCACTTGCCCAAGGTCACACAGCTAATAAGACTTAGAGTCAGGATTCAAACTCTAGCTGCTTGATTCAAGAGCTGCTAAGCCTGAAGCCTGTCCTATTATTTCTGTCATGTATTTAATTTTTAAATACTATGGGCTTTGGAATCAGAAAAATTTGGGTTCATACCCTAGCTTTGTTACTTCTGAGCTGTTGTGTGAGCTTGGGCAGTCTACATAAATATGATTATCTTCAGTTTCCTTGTCTCTAAAATGAAGATAGCAGTTACCTCAGTGGATTGTAGTGAGGAGGATAAACTGTGGTAAGGAACGTCAAGCTCATAGCATGCTGCTTGGTGCTTCCTATGATGGACACATCCCACTGTTCCTAGGAATAGGTAAATTCCTTAGCATAGTGAGAGCCCTTTTGTGATTGGACCCTCTGCAGTGATATTTCTCAGCCCGTCCCATCTCACTCTAAACTCTTGCCATGTTGAACTGTTTCAAGTTCTGCAAAAGGCGTCATGCACTTTCTTGCTCCCAGACATTTGCCTGGGATGCCTTTGCCTGGCAAATCCTGCTTTTCTCTCATGTCATAGTTGAGACAGCACTTCTTCCAAAAAGACTTCCTGACTATTCCCCTTTCCCATGTCTGGGATGAGTGAAACTTTTGTTTGATTTCCACCGTCCTTGCACCTTGCTGTGTCTCACTTATTACACTGAATTGTAATGATCTGTCTCCACGATAGAGTGTATGCTCCACAAGATTGTGTCATGTTCCCTGTTGTATCCCTGGTGCCTGGCACGATGGCTAACTTGGTGTGGGCATACAATGAATAAATATGGAATGAATGAAGAAAGTGTCTCTATGCCCCACTAACTGTCCCCTTGTATCTGTTCTCCCTTTTGTCCATTTTTTTTAGTTAAGCCATTAAAACTTTAATTTTACACACACACACACACACACACACACACACACACACGTACTCCACCCCCACATGACTACAAATAAAGTAGGGGAAGTCTGAATGAGATTGGTCAATAAATAATTGGGTTAGATTAACATCAGTATTCTGGTTGTGTTATTATACTCTGATTTGCTCCCCTCGTGTTATAGCTTAAAAAATTGTGGTAAAAAACACATAACATAAAATTTACCATCTTAACCACTAGTAAGTGGTTCCGATTTCTCTACATCCTCACCAACACTTTTTATTTTCTGTTTGTTTTTACAGTAGCCATTCTAATGGGTATGAAGTGACATTTCATTGTGGTTTTAATTTGCATTACTCTGGTGATTAATGATATTAAGCATCTTTTCATGTTTGTTGGCCACTGTGTATCATCTTTGGAGAATTTTCTGTTCAAGTCCTTTGCATATTTTTAAATGAGGTTATTTGATTTTTTTTGTCATTGAGTTGTGGGAATTCTTTGCCTGTTCTAGATATTAACCCCTCATAAGATAAATTATGTATAAACATTTTTTCCCATTCCATAGGTTTCCTTTTAACTCTGTTGGTTGTGTCCTTTAAGTTTTAAAGTTTTAAGTAGTCCCATTTGCCTATTTTTTCTTTTGTTGCCTGTGCTTTTGGTGTCATATTCAAGAAATCATTGTCAAGTTCAATGTCATGAAGTTTTTCCCATATGTTTTTATAAAGGAGTATTATAGTTTAGGGTCTTGTATTTAGGTCTTTAATCCATTTTGAGTTTTTTTTTCCCTTCTTTCTTTCGTTTTTTGTATATGATGTAAGATAATGATCCAACTTCATTCTTTTTCCTGTGGATATCCAGCTTTCCCAGCACTATTTTTTGACAAGGCTGTCCTTTCTCCATTGAGTGGCCTTGTCACTCTTGTTAAAGATTATTTGACCATTAATGCAAAGGCTATTTCTGAACTCTCTGTTCTTCTATGTCTATCTTTATTCCACTACCACAGTATTTTGATTACTGTAGCTTTATAATGTGTCTTGAAATCAGGAAGGATCATTCTCCAACCTTGTTATTTTTCAAAATTGTTTTGACTCTTTGTGGTCCCTTGAGATTTTACAGTACTTTTAGAATGGGTTATTTTTTTATTTATTCAAAAATTTTTGTTGGGATTTTGATATGGATTGTATTGAATCTGTAAATGCCTTTGGTAGTATTGACATCTTAACAATACTAAGTCTCCTGATCCATGAACACAGAATGTCTTTCTATTAATTTGTGTTTTCTTTAATTTCTTCCAGCAGTGTTTTATAGTTTTTGTTTTGTTTTGTTTTGTTTTGTTTTGTTTTGTTTTGTTTTGTTTTGTTTAGAGAGAGAGAGAACACGAGAGCACATGAGCAGGGGGGAAAGGGCAGAGGGAGGGGGAGATAGAGAGTCTTAAGCAGGCTCCATGCTCAGCACAGAGCCCAACACGGGGCTCGATCTCACGACCATGAGATCATGACCTGAGCCAAAATCGAGAGTTGGACGCTTGACCAACTGAGCCACCCAAGTCCCCCTGTTTTATAGTTTTTAATGTATAAGTCTTTTACCTCCTGGTTAAGTCTATTCTAAGTGTTTTTTATGTTATCATAAATATAATTGTTTTCTTAATTTCTTTTCTTGGATTATTCATTGTTAGTGTATAGAAATGAAACTGGGGGTGCCTGGATAGCTCAGTCGGTTAAACATCTGCCTTTGGCTCAGGTCATGATCCCAGAGTCCTGGGAGTGAGCCCGTGTCAGGCTCCCTGCTCAGCAGGGAGTCTGCTTCTCCCTCTCCCTCTGCCCCTCCCCACTTGTTCTCGCTCTCTCTGAAATAAATAAATACAATCTTTAAAAAGAGAGAGAGAAATGCCACTGATTTCTGTGTGTTGATTGTTTTGTATCCTACAAGTTTACTAAATTTATTTATTAGTTTCAATAGTTTGGTGTGTGTGTGTGTAACCTTTAGGGTTTTCTATATACAAGATAATTTCATTTGTGAACAAAGATAATTTTACTTCATCCTTTCGAATTCAGATGCCTTTTATTGCTTTCTCTTGACTAATTGCTTTGACTAGCACTTCCACTACTATGTTGCTAGAAGTGGCAAGAATGAGTATCCTTTTATTTTGTTCATGATTTTAGAGGAAATGTTTTGTCTTTTATCATTGTGTATGATGTTAACCGTGGGCTTTCTTGTATGGTTTTATTATGTTGACATAATTTCCTTCTATTCCTGGTTTGTTGAGTGTTTTATCCTGTAGTGTTGAATTTTCCAATTATTTTTTTTTTACATTTATTGAGATGATCAAGTAGTTTTTGTCCTTCACTGTTAATGTGATGTATTATATTGATTGATTTTCATATGTTGAACAATCCTTGCATTCCAGAAATAATCCCACTTGTTCACGATGGGGTAATCCCTTTAATGTGCTGTTGAATTTGGTTTGCTAGTATTTTGTTGAGATTTTTGCATCAGTATTCTTTAGGGATATTGGCCCAGGGTTTTCTTTTCTTGTAACATACTTGTCTGTCTTTTGTGTTAGGCTAATGGTGGCCTCACTGAATGAGTTTGGAAATGTTCCCTCCTCTTGAGTTTTTTGGGAAGAGTTTGGGAGAGGATTGAAGGTGTTATTTAAATGTTTGGCAGAATTCTTTACAGTGAAGCCATCTGGTCCTGGGCTCTTCACTGGGAGATTTTTGATTACTGATTCAATCTCCTTACTAATTATTTGTCTGTTCAGATTTTCTATTTCTTCATGATTCAATCTTGGTAGTTTGTGTATTTCCAGGAATCCATTATTTCTTCTAGGTCATCCAGTGTGTTGGCACATAATTGTTCATAGTAGTCTCATAATTCTTTCTATTTCTGTGGTATTGGTTGTAATGTCTCCTCTTCCATTTCTGATTTTAGTTGAGTCTTACCCCTTATTTTCTTAGTGTAGCTAAAAGTTTGTCAATTTCCTTGCTCTTTCACAAAACCAGCTCTTAGTTTCATTTTTTTCTTTTGTTTTCTTTTTCAGTTATCTCTACTCTAATCTTTTTTTCTCTTCTTTCCATTAATTTTGGGTTTAATTTGTTCTTTTTCTATTCCTTGAGATATTAAGTTAGGTGGTTGATTTGAGATCTTTCGTCTTTTTTAAATATGTCTTTACAAATACAAACTCTCCTCTTAGCACTGCCTTTAATGCATCCCATAAGTTTTGGCATATTGCATTTTTGTTTTCATATGTCTCAAGGTATTTTCTTAATTTCCCTTTTGATTTCTTCTCTGAGACATTGCTTGTTTATCTTTTGTCCTCTTAATAATAGAACCTTCCTCCAAGCTTTATCTGGGCATAGGGGTTTCCAACTGAAAACTATTTTCCTCAGTCCATTTTGCAGGCAGCTGTGTCCATTCCTCCAAATTTGGACTGATAAGATGCTCTCTTCTCTCCTTCCCCCATTCTCATTGGTGAGAATTGGGAAAATTGCAACATCTGTAATTCAGCCATGTTGAAAGCCATTGTAAAACATGGCAGAGCCAACCCACCCTCATGGATCCCAGTGTGGTCCAACAGATCAGCTGTCCTTACCTGCCTTAGACTACCTGCTTCTGTTTGGACTATTATGTAAAAGAGAAATACATGTTTATCTCAATTAAACCATTATATTTTGTAGTCTTCTGTGATAATGCCTAGCCTGTACCATATTAGTTCTTTAACTTTACCAAAAGTGTTATGATAACCTGAGGAATTACATGGAGTTGGCTTTGTTCATTGTTGGACTTTCTTAGTAAGACATTAAAACTAAATGAGTAAATAAATTCTATGAAAAATTAAATGGGGCCTTCACAGGGTATTTCTTCTTGACTCCAGCACCATATTGTACCTCATTGTGGTGAGCAGGAATGGATATTTTTATTTTTGTTTCTTTATCCAGTCCTAGCCCACTTTTGCACCTTCTTGCTTTTTCTCTCTCTGTCTCTCTGCTTTCTATTCTAGGCAAAGTACCTGAAGCTCTCTTCTCTTCTCTCCATCTGGACATACTCTTTCCTGTGACTGGAGGACCTTTGCACATGCCAGTATGTATCTGGAGTGCTCTTCTCTTCCTCTTGGTTTCATTACACTCTACTTACACTCATATTTCAGTTAACGCCTCCCCCCGGAAGTCCTCTCTGATTCTTTTTTTTTTTTTTAAAGATTTTATTATTTATTCGACAGAGATAGAGACAGCCAGCGAGAGAGGGAACACAAGCAGGGGGAGTGGGAGAGGAAGAAGCAGGCTCATAGCAGAGGAGCCTGATGTGGGGCTCGATCCCATAATGCTGGGATCACGCCCTGAGCCGAAGGCAGACGCTTAACCGCTGTGCCACCCAGGCGCCCCATCTGATTCTTAAAACTATGCATGTTCCTCTCATATATGCTGCATTAACTCAGATCCTCTGAGTAGCAGATGCCAAAAAGGGATTAGATGTGCAAGGGATTTTTTAGGGGAAATGCATGTGCAGCTTCAAGGCAGGAGCTGGAGAAGCAGGAATCGATGGGGGGAGCCTTCAGACTGCGGGGCAGGTCTGGCCCCTGTGAATGATGAAGGATGAGGAAGAAATGGGAAGAGTCTCAAACGTGCACAGCTCCAAGAACATTTCAGTGAGGCCGATAGAGTCGCCAGCTACCAATCAGAGGCACCGTATGTGCCCTGCCATGCTCGGCCATTGGTCCAAGGATGTGGAGCAGCAGCAGCTGGGACTGTCATGAGCTGTGCTCCCTGCAGTCGGGATGCAATGGTGTATTGCACTGGCCCCGTAGACGCTCTCTGAGCCCCGTGCCTATGATTCTACAGGCTGTGTGACTCTGCAGGCACTTCCCTCTCTGCACTCTACACCCCGTGAGGAAAGGACTGTGTGTTTTCCATGGGATCCCCAAGGCCTACGCAGTGTCCAGCACATCTTATAAACAAAAGCGACTGGAACGTCTTTAAAAATTAATTTAAAATTCTTTAAAATTTTTATTTTTTTTTAATTTTTTTTAAAGATTTTATTTATTTATTTGACAGAGATAGAGACAGCCAGCGAGAGAGGGAACACAAGCAGGGGGAGTGGGAGAGGAAGAAGCAGGCTCATAGCGGAGGAGCCTGATGTGGGGCTCGATCCCATAACGCCGGGATCACGCCCTGAGCCGAAGGCAGACACTTAACTGCTGTGGCACCCAGGCGCCCCTAAAATTCTTTAAAAATTTTAAAAGATTTTAATTTATGTTCAAAATTTTCTTCAACCTGGCTTAAAGAGGAATGTGCCCTAGGGGGGAAAATGTTCAAAATAGATATAATCTGTAATGATAGTTGTATAACTCTGAGAGCATTAACCTGAAAATCTCTTTTAGATGAAAGTATGTTTTATTATGTTATGGTAGTCACCCTCCAGTACATCATGAGTTTTTGATGTAGTGTTCCATGATTCATTATTTGCATATAATGACATTTAATGAAATAAATGTCCTTATGGCAGTTGGTCAGGTCGAGTGGTAGAATCCCAAGCAAATCTTAAATGTAAGAATTTATTCACTGTACTTGGAAAAATGGTGTTTTTTCTGAGATATCTTTATGAGTTTAATAAAGTACTCTATTTATAAATGATTCCACATGTAAATAAATGCTTTATTGGTCTACAGGGGGAAAAAACGGGTCAGATTTATTGGTCAACTATAAAAATGTAGATGATTCTCCCATGCTCACTGCTTTGAAGTTAAGCAGAGGAAATGTCAGCAAAGGCCAGGCATGAAATCTGGGCACTATGACAGTCCTGCATGAAGATTCTTGACTCCCCCGGTATGTTGAGGGGTAGTGTAAATGTGGGTGGTCTCAAAGTGCTTTGCTTATAGTGTTATGTACGGGAGTCTAGTGCCCCAAGTGGTATTACCATGTGTGAGCTTGCCCGCTGTGGTCATCAACACCTTTGACTTTCGTGTTGCAACTTTGAGCTCAGTAGCCCTGGACGCGTGAATTTAGATCCGTAGTTTACAAGTGCACTCAGGGTGCTGGGCTTAGGTCCTTAGAAAATTCATGGAATCAGGTGTTTGAAAGTAGAATCCAGTTTTGCCCTTGACTTGTCATTTCAAATACATCTGAACTTCCTCTAAGTTTCTTCACCCCAAAGGGACACTGCTTTATTGTTTTATCTGATAGCAACAGTGATATTAAAGCAATTCAGGATCAAGGGGGAGAATAATATAAGACATCTGTAATTCGTCCAACGTGAGAGAAACTGTTTAACGTTTTGCATAGAGATTTCTGGACTGACTTCATTTCTGATCCTCACTTGGCCATGGCTTCTGACACTGTCATTTTATGTTATGATATTATCATCTGTGTAATTTTTTAAGAGTTCTAATCTAATAACAAAAATAGCTATTATAGTCCATGTACTTCGTGCTTTATGGGGATTGTATAATTTAAACCCACAACCACCCCTTGAAGTACAAACGTTATTCTGCTCTTCTTACGTAGGAAGTGGAGACCTTGAGAGGTATGAAGATAGCTAAGAAAAAAAACCAACATTCTAACCTAGACAAGTTCTCTCTGATTTGGGAGGAAAGAAATCCTTTATGTTACATCATCTGCCTGTATTTTATGGATTATTATGGGCTATTTGTAAATCCTTCTGGAATGAAACATGAGATAAATCCCATACAAACGTGCGTATTTGAAGGGACCCAGGGAGCTTGCTTTGTGAATAAATACATTGTGTGCCCTTCTGTGACCCCGGAAGAAACCATTTTGTCAAGGAACCGCTCTCCTAATTTATCCGACTGATAATTTCAGGGTTTCACAAAGCTAAGGCTCAACTGTAATTACCCTGAATGTCCCATTTAAGCAGTCCGATTGTTTTTTTAACAAACGCTGATGCTTGGCGACCTAATCTAGCATGTGCTCAATGTCTTGTGTGTCTGCTTAGTTACTCCCAAGCTCTCCAAGTAGACCATCACCGCTTTATGGCTGGTGAATATTCCCGGATACATTTTAGTGCTCTTGGTCTTCTAAATGGGACATAAATTCTATGTTTCAGGTACACATGCTTCAAGGATGAGAGCTGTTTCTGACTAGCTACCTCTGTGTCTCCAGCCTCAGATGCTCCATTAGGATTCTTGAGTGACTGGCTGAACTCATTATTGAGGCAAGAGCTATTACTTGAAGAGTTGGCAGACTTAAATTCTTGTACCTTGCATGCAGCCAGCAATGTGCTTCCATTTATGCATACCCAGGAGCGCAAACTCACATTCACACACGATTCTTAGTTTGTAATTTAACCTTTAGAAGAGGAGGAGTATCCATCAACTAATCTTATGTATTAATCAAATTAAGGGGGAAGGGATCTAATCTATTGCCTCAAGTATTTTAAAGACTGAGTCAAGAGTTACAAACTTGAAAGGCTGGTAAGGGCCAACCAGGCAGACTGCATAAGTGTATAATCCAGGCTTAATAGAAGCAATGAGGGAGCAAACTGGAAAACCATGCCCACTTGCATTGTTTTTTAAAAAATATTATGATGGCCAAACAAAACACACTAAAAGCTGAATTTAGACCAGGACTGCCTGCCATTTGAAAATTTCTAGGGACTGGAATGGAAGACTAGTACAAGACAGGGAAACTTTTTAAGGTCTTAGAAGTTTGACCACTGTATCCAAGTGGATCCCTCCCTCCTTTTCTCCTATTTTCCAGTAGTCTCTTTATTCTCTTTTGTGGCACTTTTCATAGTCTCTGTAAATAGTTTCCTTTGTTATGTGTTTATCTTTTTACAATCTCTCTCTCTCTTTCTTTCTCTCTCTCTCCCTCCTTCCCTCCCTCCCTCTCAACTTTCAAGCTTCATGAAGGCAGGGACGGTGTTATCTTGCTCATGGTTGTAATTACCAGCACTAACTAGGGATGGGCACATAGTTGGTCCTCATAAAAATTATTGAGGGGATAAAGCAAAAAGGGTGATATATCTTATCATCATGTGACATATCTTATTCATCTTGGTACCCCCAGCACTTAGTGCCATAAGAGTGATGCAATAAGTATTTGTTGAATGAAATTGTTGGTGCCCATGGTTCACCGCAGAGGGTTAACCACAGCAAGGTGGTTTACATTGGGTGGGGCCAAGAGTTAGAAATAGATGTGGTCACTGGGCTGGGGATGGGTGGGTACTAGACCCAGATCTGCAAGGAAATTCAAAAAGACAGAAAATAGCAAGTTTTGTATCGTGGATACTCATAAGGCATGACTGGTAATCTGAGCAAGCTGTTGGCAACAGGGATGTCTGATGATGGATAAAAATAAGAAATCTAAGAATGCTCAGTGTTCCCAGATAAAGCTCTGCAGTCTTGCCATAAGTAAGCCAACTGATGATACCACTAAATCCATGGTAACTGAAGGTTAGGTTCACATGGTGATAAGGGGAGAGAAAGGCCCAACTGGGCATAAGACACTAAGAAACCACCTAGGCCTCTAACATGGGTTTAGGATTTTAAAATTCCAGAAATGGTTACAAGGTGTAGACTTGGCCTCTGCATCCATGCAGAATAATCTCAGAAGCCCAGGGAAGGCTCACACCAGCATCAGCCTTCATTGGTATTGAGTTCCCTAATAAACTCACCCCTTCTAAGGACACCATACTGCCAGTAACTGAGGGGCGAAGCTCAGTGCCCTTGGCTGTAGGGAGAAGGAGCTCACTTTTTGTCCTGAGTGAGCATGATCCTAGAATGTTTAATTTCCAGAACTGGAGAACCCGTGTGGGTTAATGCTTTCACGTGATATAGCAATCAGGACTCTGATTATTATAAATAACAGAAAGATCCTTTAAACTAACTGAAGGGGAAAGAGGGATCTATTGGCTCATATAAACACACCATGGGAAGGCAGAAGCTGAGCTGGCCCTGGGGCTTTGGCTCTCTCTGCCTGGGCTGCTATCCCTTGGCCTCAGTCTCTTTGTTGGAGGGGCATTCCTTAGAGAGATCAGTGTAGCCTTGGTCATGTTCCTGATGGTCAGGAACATGAACCCAGGGAGTCCCACAGTCTGGGTATGACTCTTACCTGTGCCCTTGACCTTAGACAAATTCTTCATCAGTAAGATGTGCATACTTAATAGCCCCTACATCATACGTTGTTGCAAACGTGAAGTGAGTAAATAAATGGAAAATACTTAGAATAATACCCGGTACATCGAAGGTAGTACTCTGTCGTTTTTGGTGAGCAGCAGCTCTGGCTTCTAACCCGACAGCTCTGACGCCAGGGGGCGGAGGAGGATTCAGTCTGCCTGTTCTCCTAAAAGACAACGTATCTAGGAAGGCCTGTCGTTAGTCCAGCCTGTAACAGAGGTACTGTCCATGTGCAGGGAGGGATCTTCTGTCAAAAGGGGGAAGATGGAGAGATGAAGCAGAGATGCCTCTATCTACCAAAATTCGCTCTCCCCTTCTAGACAGCTGTTGCTAGGAAGTGGCTGCCCAGCAACGGGCTGCATCTCCCAGCACGTGTCCTGCCTGCATGGGGCTGGGGAGGTAGGACATACACATGACTGGTTCTTGCTCATGTAGGGTGAGTGGAAGGAATGTGTGATAATCCCAAGCCAAGGCTTTTAAGAAGTGCTTGTGTTGGGGCGCCTGGGTGGCTCAGTCTGTTAAGTGTCAGCCTTCAACTCAAGTCATGATCCCAGTGTTCTGGGATCGAGCCCCACATCAGGCTCCCTGTTTGGCAGGGGGCCTGCTTTGCCCACTCCCCACTCATGCTCTCTCTTGCTATCTCTCTTCCTCAAATAAATAAACAAAAATCTTAAAAAAAAAAAAAAAGATGTGCTCGTGTTTCTTCTATGTTTCTCTAGGATGTAGTTAATGATGAGGACATCGGTTCACAATCCTCTTTACACACTGGAATCACCTGGTGATCTTAAGAAAATTAATAACAAGCCTAGTTTTATTTTTATTTTTTCTAAGATTTTATTTATTTATTTGGAGGGAAAGAGAGAGCATGAGTGGGCAGAGGCGCAGAGGGAGAGAAAGAGAAAGAATCCTCAAGCAGACTCTTCCCTGAACGTGGAGCCCGACACAACACTTGATCCCACGACCCTGAGATCACGACCTGACCCGCAATCAAGAGTCGGACGCTTAACAGGCTGAGCCACCCAGGCGCCCCCAGACCTAGTTTTATACCACTGGTTCCTAACCTAAGGGCATTTTTGTCTCCCATCCCACAAGTGGGCATTCGGCAGTCTGAGAACATTTTTGGTTGTCACAACTTGGGCCGGGGAGTTCCTGGGTCTAACAAGTAGAGGCCCGGGGATGCTGCAAACATTATACGGTACACCAGACATCCTCTCCCAACAAGGAATTGTCTGTCCAAATTTTGTCAAAGTTAAAGAACCCTGTCCTGGAGGGTGGACAGCCACAAGCGAAAAGACAGAAGAGGCGGGAATGCTGGAATTACTGCCGGGAGGAACGCTGCCTGTCAGTCTGCAACACCCACCGTGGGCAGTTACCTCAATGCAAAGTAAAGCTCTCTTGTGTTAAACCAGTGAAATTTGGGGTCTGTTTGGGACAGTAGCTAGTGTTGCCTTAGGTAACAAGGAGAGAAATGCACTAAAGATATTGTAATAATTTAACTTATGAAATGGACATATAAGATATTTTATTACTGTCTGCCTAGGGAAAATATTAAACTGTGGACCACTGGTTTTTTTTTTTAACTTACCAATAATTCACAGCACAGATTTCCCTAATTAAAATTTCCCAAATTAGTATGCAGTGATTTTGTGGCATGGGAATGGAATAGGAGTCTTTGCTTTGTATCCTGGATGGAACATACTTGGGTCTGACCTTTATAAGTAGGTTAGGTTAGGTTTCAACTCAAATTTTGTTTTATTTTGCATTTCCTCCGTTTTAGTCAGTAAATTTTAAGTTAATCTTTCACATCATCTTATTAGTTCTTGTTTGTAATGAAGACAAGTTGGATTTGTGAAGTAAGAGAAGAAAAATTGTTACAGATGGTAGCTTTAGTAAATATTGTAAAAACGCCAGGCTCTTGAATCTGTTTTCTATGCAAGTCACTGTGAATGTTGTGAAATTGGTTAGTATTGTAACTCTTCAGGGATTTTGTTATTTCAGGAATTTTAGAGAAAAGGAGGCAATACTCTCAGTGTGTGGGGTTCAGGAAGGCCTACCTCCTGCTCTGGGAGTGGCCCAGGGATGCGCAATAAAACACTGAACCCTCTGGCCATATTGATTGATTTAGAGATGGCCTAGGTATCAACAGAGTTGGTCCAATTAGAGCCAATTTTGCTCAGGATCTATCAGAAGAGACATGTTTCTTTTTGTTGCTTTGGCGCTATAAGGCTATCAGCCATGAGCTGCGGGAGGCCTTCTTACTTAAGGGTGAAGCCAGCATAAAGAAAAGCATAGATGAAAACTGAAGAGAAAGAGAAGAGGGAGAAGGGGGAAGACAGAAAGAGAGAGAGAGATTGTGTTCTAATGACATCATTTCATTTGAGTGTCTGGGCCAAGTTATCAAGTCACACCTATGGCTCCATGGAATTTTCATTAATCCAAACCAGTTAAGTCCCCCTTTTTGCTTAAGCCAGTTTGAGTTGAGTTTTCTATTGCTTACTTCTATCTACTTTTAAGTACTTGGATGAGATATGTCGATTACGTCTGACCCCCAGAGCTTACATCTCCATTTGTTATGTAGATTTTATTATCACTACTGGTTATGTGCTCCTTTCCCAGTAATGAACTTGCATCCTCACTCATTTCCATGAGACTGGCATTGTCTATCCTGTGGCAGGAGACTACTTCTCTAACTCATTGATGTCAAGTGTGGCCATGTCACTGGCTTTGGTCAATAACATGTGGGAAGGAATGTCATATGCCATGTCCATGCAGAAGTCTTAAGGGTTATCACTTGCGTTTGCCATTTTCGCTTTTTTTTCTCTGCCAAGTGGCCATCAAATCCCACAATGATTCCTTGAATGGAGAAGATATTGGGAGCAGAGCCTCAGCTGACCCATGACTGACAAGTAACATGAAAAAGAAATACATTTATTTTATTGCCAATCACTGATATTTTAGGGTTGTTGTTACTGAACCTTAACCTAGCAAAAGCTGACTAATACACTTGTTATTTTTTTCATGCTTGACAAAGCTTATAATTGAATACAAATCTAGAGCACCTATAATGTTGTTTGTCATTCATATCCTGCAAGTCACCAGAAATGAATTTGGGATGACCGGTTGCTTCTCTCTCTTTCTCTCTCTCTCTCTCTCTCTTTATGGTGTTCATAGCTCTGTTATATGCAGTAGTAATCAAGAATGTGGGCTTTATCTTGTGGTTTAATAACTGGTAAGCTCTCAAACTTTTCTGAATCTAAATGTCCTTCTTAAAATACTAATATCTTCTCATAGGAGTTTTGCACATATGTAGTTAAACACAGTGCCGGGCACATAGTCAAACACTGAGTAAATAGTAACTTTTATTTTCCTCATTATAGAAGAAAGTGCCCCAATGAACTCTTTTTGATGCTTCCAGTAACAACTCCCTTGGGTGGGGCCCCAGGTAAACTTATTAACCAGTATTAAACACCACTCCCTAACAGATGGCATTCTGGGGAGGCTCCCAAGACATTACTTTTAAGTTTGCATCTATGCCATTCCAAGAAACCATAAGTGGGGAGAATGCTTTAGAGAAAGTTGGATGGGAGTTGGGGGAATATACTGAGGAGTGGGGTAGCCATTTATCCTCTGAATGTCTTTGTGCTCCAAATTTAAATGAAAAGGGAATACCTGCAGAGTTCGTCCTTAAATTAGACCTGAGAAGGACGCCAGAATGGAGTCCGTGTCCTTGAACCTTCTTCTTCATTTACAAGTGGCATTTGGCAAATTTGTTTTGCTAGAGGGTAAAGGTTACACTGGTTGAACTTACTTAATGTTCTTGGAAAAGCGGATAAGGAGTTTTATGACAGGAGTGTTTCTTAGGGCAAATATCTCTGGGTAATGAGGAGTAAGTCTTTTGAGTGATCTGGATTGAAGGGTGTGTGTGTGTGTGTGTGTGTGTGTGCGTGCGTGTGTGTGACATAGAAAAGTCCAGAACATGAGACCATGAGAGGGGAAGGAGAAACTGAGCTTAGGACAATTATTGGGAATTTGTGTTCAGGTATTGTCAGGGGCCGAGGACATAGAGACTCATTCATTGTGTTATTCATTCAGCGAATATTCACGGAGCACTTGCAGCCTGCCAGCACTGGGCTAGACGCTTGGGGGCACAATGGTGAGTGACGTCAGACATTGCCTGTGATGCTCATGGAATTTAAAGTCCAAGAAGTAATAGAGGTGATTAAATCATCATGTAAATAAATACGAAATCAGGTGAGCATAACCGCAAGGAAGGAGAGTAACAAAAGCAAAAACTGGATGCTTACCAACGGGATGTCACCCTGGCTGGTTGTGTCAGGGATATGACATGGTCAGATTTGTGTCTGAAGAGATTACTCTGGTTTCAGTGTTGGAATGTGGTGCAGTTAGGAGATCCGTTAGGGGGCAAGCACAGAGGTGCCCAGCAGGAGAGGTGGATGGCCCGGACCAGGGAGGTGGTCACGGAGGCAGAAGTGGGCCAATATCCGAAATCTTCAGGAGGTCAACTCCATTGAACTGGGTGAAGGACTGCATGAGAGAGAAGAGGGAAGTGAGGTGGAGAATGACATCTGGGGTTTAAACCTCCCTCCCTGGCCTCTAAGACCTCACAAATGCACCATGATAAATAATATGGAGTACATGCCTCAGTTTAAGGAAACTTAAGGCAGAGATAAACGGGACGTGATAAAATGTCCTCTCGCTGCCCCTGGAGCTGAATTGCCTGAGAGCCCAGTGTTTGAAGATTAGAGTATAATGTATTTGTTGCACAGTCTATAGCCAAAGTCAACACCAGCACCCCCAGTATAAGGCACCTCTTGAGAACACAATTTGAATATTCCAGCTCTGGGCCTAACTGTAAAGTCACGCTCTTGTGTGGTCCTATAATATTCTTCATCACCTCCACCCCCACCCCCCAAATGCTCTGTGCTCTTTACTTGTCAGAGCTGTTTGCAAAGCCTGAGGGATGTCACGCAACAGCATGCTCTTCAAGGAATTAGCTTTGCAATTTAATGAGGAGAAACTTTTACGACTTCAGCTGTGTTTAGTGTTTGTAATTTCCCAGACTATACTACAGTTAAGGCTTAGTTATAAAAGCATACACTTAGACTTCCATGAGTTATATAACTTATAACTCTATACTATATATTTTTGTAACTCTTGTAACAGTTATAAGTGTAAACATTTACTGGGTGCTTGTTAGTATCACTTATAAATGAGAAAACTGAGACTTATAAATATTAACTAACTTGCTTATGGACTTATGGGGACTCATTATTGTTCAATGCTTATATTTATACCCAGGACTTGTGCCTCTGACAAATTATTTATTGAATATTTACTGTATGCTAGGACTGTTTCCAAGTAAAGGATATAATATAATAAATTTCTTGTCCTCACAAGGTTTATGCTCTTTTTTGGGAGGATAACGAAGCAAAAACAAATAATATAGTGTATATATATATATATGTATTTATACCATGAAGAATAAAACAACACAAGGAATGTCGTGAGGCACTTTAGAAAAGGTACTTGGCTCAAGCAGTCCTTTGTGAAGGGAAGATATTTGAGCTGAGACAGGATTGATGAGAAAGAATTTTAGGGCAGATAGCATTTTGGTTGGGGAAACAGCAAGTGCAAATGTCCTGAGGCAGGAAACGGCTTGGCGTATTTTACAACAGGAAAGAGAAAGCCACGTGGCTTGAATGTCTGCGCCCAGGAAAGAGGACTATCTTTGGGGGCCAAGAGATTAGAGGCTCTTTAGGACCACAGTAAAGAGCTTGGATTTTATTCTAAGTGCAGCAGGAAGCCATTGGAAGGTTTTAAAGCAGGAAAGGCACATGATCCGAGTAGGATTTGAGATTGTTCTAGTTCCTGTGTGGTAAATGAACAAGGTAGGTACACCAGAGCGTAAGAAGAAAGTATGGTGGTTTGGACCATCACTTTAGAAGAGAGGTAAGAGAAGAGTAGGTGAATTTTCAATATCTTTTGGATGTGAGCTGACAGAGCTTGCTGGCAGACAAGATATAGGAGATAAAAAACAGAAACAAGGGCAACTTCTGGGTTTTTGATCAAAGCGATTAAATCATGAAGCCCTATACTGAGGATTCAACCCAGATTTCCTTAACATTCCAGCAATCTCTTTTGAAAGGCAAGTATCTAATTGCCTGTTCTGGTGAGGGATTCTTCCTTTTGAAGTGTTATCTTATTATTCTATCTGCAGGAAGCAGGGGGAAAGAGAGATTGATATTTATAGGGTGCATTTAAATTCAGGTTTGCCTGCCCCAGATGTCTGCTCCAAGCCTTCTGACTAGGTTACTAATAGCTGCGGGGCCCTGCCTCTTCCACTGAGGCTGTATGCCTCAGGGCCCAGGTCCTTCTATCTAAAAGAAGACAAAGAGTTTGGCCTGACTGGCCTTCTTGCTGCCCAGTGCTGACTTTTGTTTGCAGTCTATTTCCTGAATCTGGTGTCATGACTTGCCCAAGAAGACTTTGTAAACATGCTTGCTAACATGTGTTGACAGATTGGTTTCCAGAAGGGAATCTGGACTGTGTTCAAGGCATCTGATGGTCCCTGGAGGCCAGAAGATGACAGTCTGGCCCCTTTGTCTCCTTGCTTTCTGCTGCAGAGCCAGGCCCTGGAACTCAGCGTGGCTGTGGAGCTGGGTCACCGCTGTGGTTTGGACAGAGAGCAGGGTGGGGCAAGCTGTCCCCAGGCTGCTCCGGAGTTGGCTTTAGACAAGGGACTGTCAGGCATGTGGTCGAAATTACACATGTGTTCCTGGCAGAAGTCACATCAGGATTTATGAAAATATTTTTTTATAACTTCATCTGTGCTTGACAGTGATCATTTCTTGGTTGGAGATGCATAGAGGGTCCTTTGGATATATTCTTACTGTGGATGGAAATCTGAACTCTGACACTGAGTGGGTCATCCTTATCCTTATCGCTTCAGACTTTGTAAAGTCTCGTATTTGGGCCTAGAGGACGATGTCAATCAGTCAGGATCCTGGCAGGAAACAAGATTCACCTCGGATGGCTCCATTGCAAGGGAGTTAATGAAGGCGTGGCTTACAGCTGTGTGGGCGGGGCTAAGGGAACAAACGGGGTTGAGGTGCCACCCAGAGGCCAGCAGCAGAGTAAGCTGTCGCTGACCCGAGGGCGGAAGGGGACAAAGGGCAGAACTGTGATTACCTGAGCCAGGTGAGACCCGGAACCCTAGAGGAGGAGCCCCTAGTAGGGGGTGGAGTCCCACAGGTAACAGTCACTGCAAGAAAAGTAGCCCGAGGCGGGAGGGAGCAAAAAAGGATTACCCACGCCCTCTCCTGTCATCTCCTGTCTGCCTGCCAGGAGAGAGGAGGGAGGAAATGGAGGCAGATGGATCGGGAGGGGCAAAGACCCACCAGCCTAAGAGGAAATGTCATTCTTCACTCCAAATCATAGGATTGACGTTGTCTTTAACCACACACAAACACACACACGCATGTATGCATGCCGCGTGCAGGCACACTTTCTCCCGAAAAGGAAGTCCAACTTTGCATATTTAATTATTCCTTGGGAAGTAGTATTGTGTATGTTGTAAGACACAATTATATTTTTAGCTACGTATCTTACCATTAAAAAAAAGCAAGTCCAGCAAACCAAAATTTGAGTTTATGTATTGATAAATTGCATGTAGTGCATGCATATTACCATGCTACTATATCGTGCACGGTGTGGCATGGTAGGTAAGAGCAGGGCTCGGTAGCTCGGTTTCTTCGTTGGGCTGCTGTGAGCCCTGCGTGAACATCTACAAAGCCCTTAGAATTGTGCTGGATGGGAAGTAAGCAGAATGGGGCTTATGTTGCAGCGTAAAATGTCTCAAACGCAAGTTTTTACGAGTGAGATAAAAATATGTAAACAGGAGTTTGGGGGCGCCTGGGTGGCTCAGTACATTGAGCATCTGAGTCTTCGCTTGACTCGGGCCGGGTCGTGATCTCAGGGTCACGGGATGGAGCCTGCCCTCCCCTGTGCTCAGCGGGGGAGTTGGCTTGGGATTCTCTCCCCCCCACCCCGCCCCTCCTCCCGCTCACTCTAAGATACATAAATAAATCTCAAAATATATATATATATCAATGGAAGTTTAACATGTATTTCTGTACCCTGTCTAGCACACACACTTTCTTGGGGGTATATATTCTCTCCACTTTGGAGTCCAGCAGTTGAGACTTAATATTTGCTACCTGGCAGACTGTGCTACCTTGAGTAAATTCACCTCCCCGCAGACTCACTGGCCTCCTCTGTAAAATAACAGCAGTTAATAGTGCTTGTTTTGTAGGGCTGCTAACGGATTAAACGCACTGCATCCAGTCAAACACTTAGCCCAGGCCCTGGCACATCATCAGTATTCAGTAAAATATTGCATGTGGTTATGGCTGCAAGAATAATGGTCATTGTATTTAAATGACCAAAGAGAAAAAAAAAATCCATTATCCTACAGAATCATATAAGATCGCTGTAAAAAATATGTTGGCATATTTTCAGACCTTTTCCTAGAGATTTCATATACACACATACATATGTTGCCTAATTAGAATCACTGTACATTCCATTGTGGACCTGTTTTTTTAGTGGCTATGATATATAACATCTTACAGGCTCATAATAATTTATTCACCCAACCCTATTGTTGGTTATTTATGTTTTTTTCAATTTTAAACAACAGTGTGATGAATATTTTTTAACAGCTTTATTGGAATATACAGTTAACTGTTGAACAATACAGGTTTGAACTGTGCAGGTCTGTTCATGCATGGATTTTTTTATGCTACAGTATTATCAATATTTTATTTTCCTTATGATTTTCTCTCTTTTTTAAATGATTTTATTTATTTATTTGAGAGAGAGAGAGTGCACTTGAAAGCATGAACAGCAGGGAAGAGCAGAGGGAGAGAGAAAAGCAGACTCCCCATTGAGCAGGGAGCCCACCCGGCTCCATCCCAGGACCCTGGGATCATGACCTGAGCCAAGGCAGATGCATAACAGACTGAGCCACCCAGGCACCCCTCCTTAGGATATTCTTTTTTTTTTTTTTTAAGATTTTATTTATTTATTTATTTGACAGAGATAGAGACAGCCAGCGAGAGAGGGAACACAAGCAGGGGGAGTGGGAGAGGAAGAAGCAGGCTCATAGCGGGAGGAGCCTGATGCAGGGCTCGATCCCACAACGCCGGGATCACGCCCTGAGCCAAAGGCAGACGCTTAACCGCTGTGCCACCCAGGCGCCCCAGGATTTTCTTAATAACATTTTCTTTTCTCTAGCTTACTTTATTGTAAGAATACAGTGTATAATACATATAACTTACAAAATATATGTTAATTGGTCATTTATGTTATTGGTAAGACTTCCTTCTGGTCAAAAGTAGGCTTTTAGGAGTTAGGTTTTGGGGGAGTCAGAAGTTGTACTTGGATTTTCAACTGACAGAGGGTTGGCACCCCTGAGGCCTGTGTTTTCCAGGGATCAACTGTAATTTACATACCATAAAATTCACCCATTCAAAGTGTGCCATTTAACGGTTTTTAGTGTTGTTTTCAGAGTTGCGTAGCCATCACCAGAATCTAATATTTTTGTCACTTCCAAAATAAACCTGTACCATCAAAGCCATCCCCACTTCTACCCCTCCTAGATGCAGGTGACCATTAATCTACTTCCGGACTCTCTAGATTTATCTAAATTCTGGACATTCCATATAAATGGGACCATACAATATGTCGTGTTTCGAGACTGGCTTGAGTCACTTAACATAATGATTTTGAGGTTCGCCCATGTTGTAGCATTGCTAGGACATCATTTCTTTTGGTTGATGAAGTTCTCCTAGTATGGACACATTTTACTCTTCCATTCATCAGTGATGGCTCTTTGGGCTGTTTTCATGGTGGATGATCTTATAAACTAATCTGTGTACACATCTGAATTATTTCCTTTGACTACCCATCTAACCATGAAAGTGTTGGGTCAGAGATGATGCACTTAATTTCTAAACTTTTCATCATCAAACACTTCAGATGCAGCCTATCATTTGAGCACCTTAATTACTTCTTTTGTCATGCGAAGGGTCACCGCTCTTCATCTTAGGAACTACAAAACTTTCTTTTTGCGTTCCTGCAACACCTGGAGATAGTTGCACGTCCTGATTTTCTACAGATCTATCCCTTGTGGCTTCTCTCCTTTTTTGAGTGCCTGAGACACTGATGGGCAATGACAGTCCTAAAGGAAACTAAGTGTATTTACTTGTATCGATCTTTATCAATTTCAACCAGAAACCCCCTACGGTTAGTCTGGCATTAATGAAAATCAGCAGAGACTTGTCAGCGGCAGATGGTCTCTTGAAATTGTCTCACTCTGCCCTTTTCAGTCCATGCTTCTGATTACCAACCTCTTGAAAGGGTTGCGAGCCAAGGTTTTACAGCACATAGGGAGCAGACAATCATTAATAGCATCATCTTATTTATTTAAAATATGTTATGTAGATAAACTGACTTCTCCCTTCCTTTAAGAATTGGGAGATAACGTGAAAATTTGTTTTCTCCGTGCTGTGGTTTTTAATCCAGCAGAGCTGTTAAACTCTTGCAGCGGCCACCTGGGTAATAGCTACTCACACTTTTCCTTTATTATATGAGAGCTTCCTGTGGGGAAGGCAGCTGGTGGATAAACACCGAGCTTAAGCCTTCCTCGGTGTGAATCCTGGATAATGTTTACAAATAGAACGGTCTCTGCGGCAACCCACTAGCCGCAGATAAGAGAGCCACCTCCTTTACAGGCCTTGAATCATGGTGAATAGAAGGGCTTATTACGCCCTCACCTTCACCCCCGGAGTCTCTTCCTCCACTGACCTCTCAGGTCACAGGCAACAAAGGTGATTAAAATACTTTGTTCTTTGTACAAAGACCCATCGAAGGCACTCCGATGGTGTTGTTGGTGGTGCTGATGCGTTTGCCTTTATCTTCACTGCATGGCCTCTTGGGAAGAGCTCCACGCATTTGTGAAACTGCTGGCCTGGAAGCGAAGAAAGTCTAGCAGGGACCAGTAAGTGTTGGACATATCCTGTGTGTCACTTATGAGAGGCATTCTTATACAGGCTATCCAGTTTCAACCTCACGACTCCCTACAAAGTAGGTGCTGTTATGCCCATTGTAGAAATGAGAAAGTTGAGGCACATCTGCTCTGTGCCTCTTGGCTGTCAAAATGTAAAAAAATTCTAACTGAATACAGACTTCCTACGATTTCAGTGTAGGAAGTGCATTTATTCCTAAGCGTTCATGAAGGTAACCTGCTTGCTGAATTCCTTCCTATCAGTTAGAGAAAGCGGCCAAAGCCTTTTAAAATAAATGCTGGGATGCATGGGTGGCTCAGTCGGTTAAGCGTCTGCCTTCAGCTCCGGTCATGATCCCAGGGTCCTGGGATCGAGTCCCCATATCGCGGTCCTTGCTCAGCGGGGAGCCTGCTTCTCCCTCTGCCTGCGGCTCCCCCTGCTTGTGCTCTCTCTCTCTCTCTGACAAATAAATAAATAAAATCTTTAAAATAAAGTAAAATAAATGCTGCAATGTTGTATTCTCCACGATGCAGAGTTCAAAGGCAATGCCCTTCAAAAAAAGTAGGAAGGTTCTATGACCAAGAAATTTGGGAAATGTTGGGTTAAATTAAATTACACAAGATTCTTGATTGCAGACCTTCTCAGAGACTCTAATATAGGATGTACCTTGTGAAGCTCTAACATGGGTAGGACATAAGTACTTTTTTTGTGGGACACCAATTACCATTTTAAACAGCTGGTTGTTCTGATACACACAGTTAGAATGAACTTCTTAATGGCCATTCTTTGTGGGTTTAATTTTTTAATAAGTTCAGGGTACACGAAGGTATTTAGTCAGAAAGTATGTCTCCCTTTAACCTTTACCTCCGAGATTCTCTTGAGAGAACCATTGATGTCAAGATCTGAGGTAGTCTATGCACGTGCATTCATGTTTGTATGTATGTATGTGCATATGTGTGTGTGTATGTTTCGATTTTGAGTACACTATGTCCATTTTTCTGCATCTTGCTTTTTAAATTTAATGTATATTAGAAGTCACTCCGTATCAATACATATAACACTGTGTCATTTAAGATCCACTTAATATTCTATTGTGTGGTTGTGCCCTAATCTGTCTAACCAGTTAACCGACGGATGGACATGTAGAATATAGTATTTCTAATTTTTCCTGCTAGGAACAGTGCTACAGTGGGTGCTCCTCTATGTCTGTCTTTGTCCGATGGTGCTTCTTGTATCAGCCTTTGATAAAAACCAAGGGCATAATAATAATAATAATAATAATAATAATAAATAATAATAAATAATATAATGATATATGACTCTTTGATGATCTGGCTTGATCCAGAGATATTTGGAGAATTTAGAGTTCTAGAGACCTATAGATCCAAATCCTAAAAAAATATGTTGTCTGAAGTTGTTTAAAATAGAAGAAACAAAATATAGATTATTTTTTCAGAGATAAGAAAAATTAAGTTTTTTTTTTCAAACATCCATTTCCCTGAGGAAATAAAGAGGTTTGGAGTTAATAATTGCACGTGTGCTTCTGCTCATGGCCAAATGAAACTTGAGGCATCAAACCTCTAAGGACAGGGGTTTCCTACATGCATAACCTTTGACTCTTGAGTCAAACCTTAAAGCAGACTGCTTTATTCACCCTGGTTGGGAAGCAATGGTCTTGCTTCCCCACAATCTTGTACTGCTTTTCATTTCTGCCAAATAGCATTTAACTGACGCTCCGTCTTTAAGCCTTGTTTTTTCTCTTGAACGTATTTCTCCCTTTTTGTGTGTGTGTACTGAATAGGAAAAAAATAATAGAACAGAGAGTAACTCTTCATGTAACAAGAAATATAATATTTCTTTTAAAAAAGATGTTGATGTCTAGTTGGAAGTGTGCTAGAGAATGTGATAGAAGTTCCTCCCATCTGTTGTTAAATGGCTTTATTTATCATGTCTTCCATGTTATTTTAATCAATTTGATTAGTGGGGTTCGATCTTAGCGCACGCTGGGCAGATTTCCTCGAGGCCAAATTACTATTGGGACATCGGGTAATTTCAGTGTATTTTCCATTGGCTGGTCCTCCTTTGGGAGGGTGCCAACCGGTACGTTGTAGCCGCGGCTCATCGTAAAGTGCCATCGCTGTAGTTTGGGCGCTGTGCGTGTGGTGTCTGATGATTTATGCAATATGCTCAGTATTCTATGATCCTGTATTAGTAGGTGGATACTGCTGTTATCCCCACTTTATACACAAAGAAACCAAAGCACAGGACAATCAAGTAACTCCCTCTAGCCACTCAGCTAGGATGTTATCGAGCTAGAGTTTGAACCCAGTCTTTCAGAATCTTGCCCAGATACGAGATGGCCTGATTCTTCAGGTCGTATTTGGATTCTTCGAAGCCTGAAGACATGTCACCAGCAGTGAGAGAAGAGGTTTTATGACTGCTGCGGTCGAGTTATACCTAGCAGTGTGTGGAGGGTCCCCAGAGCTCACAGCCCTCCACAGTGGGGCACTTCGTTCTCCTCCATCTAAGCTCTCTCAGCCAGAGGATGGAACAAGCTCAATGACACAGGTGACTCTGAGGAAGGAGATGCGTTGACCCTTTTGTGAACTCCCCTGGAACAGAGGTCATCAGCGACAGGGAGGGCCAATCATAACTATATGTCAGTTAGATGGGCAGGTCCCTCACCGTGTTCCAACAGAAACAATCGCCAAAGTTTTCCCTTGAGAATTTTAACAAACATTAGCTGTTCCCTTCCTGTGTTTTAATGCGTAGAAATGGTCGGGATGCCTAGAACCCAGTGTAACATTAAGTTTTCAGATTTCCCCTTTGTGTCTAGGGGCTGATGGACAGCCATTATGTAAATCCTGGGTATTAAGGTGTTTTCGGGTCATAAAGAGGAATTTGACCAAAGGATTCCCAGAAACAGGAGTCTAATTTGATTCTAATCCTGGGCTCTAAACCACTGCTGTGCTGTGGGCATCTGGTCATTTGCATTTGTCCTTTGGGCAGTATAAACCCATCTACTGCTGGAAAAATCTCAAGAACTGTATACAAAGGGAACTAACACCTACTGAGAGCCAGGAACTGTTAGATGCGCCATACCCTGTAAAAAGGGATTGTTGGCACCGTTTCACCAATGACAAACTGCCAGCTGCCCAAACCAGGATTCAGATGCAGGGCTTGCAAACCCTCGCTTCTGTATGCAGTCATTCCACATGCTCTGTTGCCTCCCCAAACAAGCGAGATGCAGAAATCAGAGACGAGAGGGAGTCTTGATTGCCAGGTTCAGTTTCCTGCCAAGGCAGAATGTAATTGCAGGGCTGAGTCTAGAGCCTATGATAACCTGATACTAAACTTGCTCTTGGCAGAACATCTGGGACGTGTCGGGGTTAGGGCAGGAGAGGGGGAGGAAGAGGCTTAGGTGCAAGGATCCTTTCATAATCTCTGCTCTCCTCTTGCTTGAGCATGACAACATTTCCTGAAGACGGTGCTAAATGTTCAGTGGTCTCTGGGATGTGATATAGGTCTTCCAAACGATCAGGCCCGGAGACATGGTTACAATAGCATGAGTTGCTTTTTCTGTATCTGAACTTGGTCTTCATCTCTTCTTGCGACCCTGGCTTGAGTTATTTGGATGTGATGTCTCTCGTGATGTAACAGGTAACTTTGCGAAACAGCCTGCTGACACTTTCCCTGTTGACCACGCCTTTCACCAACACTGTCTCAGGTTAACAAGGAATCAAGTGCTAGTTGAAGGGCTTTGCTTTTCTAATTTTAGCTCTGTTTTCTTTCTTTTTTGCAGAAGAGAAATCAATAGATATGTTGCTTTTATATTATGTTTCTTAAATTCCTAATAGGTATCATTTCCTTTCTTTTGATTTTCTTATCTGGAAGAATGTTAGGTGAGGATATACTCTTGCTTTTAAATTTTTTTTCTTTTTCTTCTTTCCCTTTCTTTACTTCTCCCTCCACCCCCCCCCACCCTGCCACCGCCTCTCTTTCTTTCTTTATTTCTTTTTCCAAGATTACAGAGCTCGATGCTTTGTGGCTAGCCACACTATAAATTTGAGAGGCTCCACAATGCGCCTTGCTTCATTCTCCTCTTTGTTTCCTGGAGTGATCATCATCTTGGGGTAATCGCTAACGGGAGGACCCCTCATTGAAAGGAAGAATACAGCACAAGGCTGCGGGGCTTCCTGATACCCTATTGTTTGAGCTCCGCTTTGATTTTCCTTTTCTTCTACGTGTGAGCCAGGCTCTGTCATTTGCTGTTCTCTCCACTCATCGATCTTGCTGGAGACCCTCGTTTTACTGAAACATAAATTTCATCAAGCCAGCCAGGTGAAGAGGAATCTATTTCCCTGAATCCGGTCTTTCAGGGAGAGGTTTTCAGTGGAAAATGTTGTGGAGGAAATTTTTGCTGCTTTTTGGGGTAAGTGGTGGTGAATGAGGGTAGAGTTTTGGAGAGGAATAAGGCTTTCCTTTTTTGTTGGTGGTGTTGTTGTTGCCGGGTGAACTGGGGAGACCCCGGGCCCCGGGGCCATCCCAAAGATGTCCCCAAAGGCTCTTGGTCTCATCAGGGGAAAGAATTCAAGCACAGACACAGCACAAAGAATGAGCGACACAAGCGGGAAAGTTTATCAAAGCCAATGTGCACTCTCCAGATATGAGAGCAGGTGAGCTCAAGAAAGAGAGAGAGAGGGCTGCACACCCTGGGTGGTGGGTTTCTATCTTTTATTGACAGTTGTTAACTAGGGGATGGAATAGTCATTACTTGGGGCTGGTATTTCTTGGAAACAGGGTTTCCCGCTCTTTCTTCCTAATTTGGTCAGGGGTTTCCCGGTCATGACATCCGCCATCTTGGCCTGTCTCGTGTGCCCTGCCTTCCTGTGGAGTGCTGCCAGGACAGGCCTCTGACTTTCTCCATAGCTGACCATGACTTCCTTGTTGCTGGCCTCCAGGTATCCTGTTAGAACCTAACTGAACTGTCTACTCTAACGTGACTACGAGGGCAGAACCAAGCATCTTTTTTAAAAAAAAGATTTCGTTTATTCGAGAGAGAGAGAGAATGCAAGTTGGGGGAGGAGAGGAGCAGAAGGAGAAGGAGAAGCAGACTCCTCACTGAGCAGAGAGCCAGACAGGGGGCTCAATCCCAGGACCCCCGAGATCATGACCTGAGCCAAAGGCACCAACTGAGCCAGCCAGGTGCCCCTGCAGAACCAAGCATCCTAATGGCGTGCCATTCATCTAAAAACTTAGGAAGCCCGCAGCTCTTGATTACAGGCCTTATGTGGTGGGGACAGCTGGGGCCAGCTGGGGCCCAGCTCCTGTCCTTAGGGAGCATAAGCTCTAGTGAGGAAGGCAGATAGAATATCCGTAAGCAGGCAAACAGACAAACACAAATGTGAGTGTGGAAATAAACACCGAGGCCAGCATCAGGTACAGACACGTGCCATGAGCAAAGCAATGGGTGGAAGGTGATGACTGTGGGCTGCTTGAGCTAAAGAAACCTAAGTCTTCGTTTTTGCATTGAACTAAAATGGTGAGAAGGGGGCAACCTTACAAATATCTGTCTGAGAGAAGAACTTTCCAAGAAGGAAGCACCATTGCAAGTGCCTGAGACAAGACCAAGCCTGGCGTGTTTGCGAGACGGGAATGTGGCAGCTGTTCTGAAAGATAAGAGGAGCCGGTTTGTGATGAACAGAACGAAGGCACTACTGACAAACGAAAGGACTGGCTCAGGAACCTGAAGCAGGAAGACTAAAAGAATCGCAGGCACTCTCTGGCTAGTAGCACTACATGGTGCAGACATATTTTTTTTAAAGAGCTTTAGTGAGATGTGATTTACATAACCAACAGCCCATGAAACGTGTTTATGCATTTGAAATGTTGCCCATTTAAAATGCACAGTTCAATGGCATTTAGTATATGTACAGAGTTGGGCAGCCATTGCCATAATCTCTCCTTAGAACATTTTCATCGTCCCCAGAAGAAACCCAGTACCCATTAGCGGTCACTTTCCATGCCTCCATCCCCAACTCTAGACCGAGGCAACCATCATCAACTTTCTGTCTCTGCACATTTTCCTATTCTGGACCTAGTCTCATACAATCTGTGATCTTTTCTGACTTCTTTAGAATGATGTTTTGGAGGTTTTTCTATGTTGTAGCACTATTAGTATTTTAGTCCTTTTTATTGCCAAATAATATTCCACTGTATGGATATACCACATTTTATATATCCATTCATCGGGAAGTGGACATTTGGACTTTTTCCAGTTTGGGGCTATCATGAATAATGCTTCTATGGACAGTTGTGTACAAGTTTTTGTGTGGACATATGTTTTCGTTTATCTTGGGTCAAATACCCAGAAGTAGAACTTCTGGGTCATATGGAAAGTCTTTGTTTAACGTTTTGAGAAACTGCCACATTGTTTTTCACACTGGCCATGCTGTTTTACATTTACACCAGCAAAATATGAAGATTACGATTTCTTCGTATCCATAGTAACACCTATAACTGTGCATCTTTTTGATTATTGCCATACTGGTGGGTGTGAAGTAATGTCTCATGGTTTTGATTTGCATTTCTCTAATGACCAATAATACTGAACTTTTTTCATGTGCCTATTAGCCATTTGTATATTTTCTTTAGAGAAATGTCCATCTGAATCCTTTGCCTATATTTTTATGAGGCTGTTTTTTTATTATTGAGTTATAGGGTTTCTTTTTATGTTCTGGAGCTACATTCTTTTTTTTTTTTTTAAAAGATTTTATTTATTTATTCGACAGAGACAGAGACAGCCAGCGAGAGGGAACACAAGCAGGGGGAGTGGGAGAGGAAGAAGCAGGCCCATAGCGGAGGAGCCTGATGTGGGGCTCGATCCCAGAACGCTGGGATCACGCCCTGAGCCGAAGGCAGACGCTCAACCGCTGTGCCACCCAGGCGCCCCTGGAGCTACATTCTTTATTAGACACACAATTTACAAATATTTCTCCCAAGGCAGCAGGTTATCTTTTCACTTTCTTGATGGTGTCCTTTGAGGCACAGAAATTTTTAATTTTAGTACAGTTTAATTTATTGATCTCTTTTTTTGCTTTTGCTTTTGGTGTCATATCTAAGAAATCTCAAGGGTACTAGGATTTACTACTGTGTTTTCTTCTAAGAGTTTTATAGCTTGGTTATTATTATTTTTTGCTCTTAAATTTAAGTCTGTGATATACATTTAGCTATTTTTTTTGTTTATGCTATGAGGCAGGTAACCAAATTCATTATTTTTCCTGTAGCTATCCACCAGTCCCAATATGATCTGTTGAAGACTATTCTTTCCCTATTGAACTATGTTGGCCCCTTTGTAGAAAATCAATTGACCATGAACATTAGAGTTGATTTCTGGGCTCTCAGGAGAATGCATCTTTAATTGATGGTATTTTCTTAAGATGGGGTGAAGCTTCAGAAAGCCAAGTTCTGTCTGGGGAGTAAAGCACCTGGTAACTATCAGATAAATTCTGGATTGAAGGGGCTTCATTTTGTATGGCCATAACTTGTATTGATGGATGATGGCTCAAGTATTACTTGTTTATAGTACTGGAAGGAATCTTAGGCAGTTTGTAGACCCTTGTTAGGACTCTATCTTAACCATTCTTGACAGGCCATATCTATTCTAGAGCTTACTTTTTCTCTCTTTTTTCTTTCCTTTTTATTGCTAAAACATAACCTGGGTTGAAGAGATTTACAGAGATTGAAGTTTACATATTTAAATTAGATGATACACACAACAATGTGAACATAATAGAATGTGTAGATATTTGAGATCCTTTGACCACACAAATTCAAGGGTAAAGATTTCTCAGTTTAGCAAAGTTTTTGAAGTAAGAGGGAAGAAACATAGACATTGGGTATTCATCCTCCAAGATTCATGCTTCTCTCTAAATTAGGGCCTTTCCCTTGGGAAATTTCTTCTTGGACCATCCCTATGTGAATAAACACTCCAAAATGCATCAGTATCTCTGGACTAGCTCCTAAACTCAGGTTCCAAATGTCTTCCTGGATAGTGACACTAGGATATCTACCAATACTGAAGATCCCAAACAGAAGAGTTATCTCTGACATCTTCTATGGGGAAGCAATTTATCAGTCCTCTGGATTTATTCATTGCTACAGGTCTTATCTCACCCCTGCGATTTCCATTCCTCTGGTATCCAGCTGATTCTCCTGACATAGTGCAGTAACCTTCTGACCAGACGCTTCCCTGGAGTTTCTTTAACTTCCAGTTAGATTGGATTAATCTTGTTGGAAAACCTCCTTGATTGCATCAACCTTTGCACCCCCAAATCTTCATTGCCAGTAGGATAAAACCTAAACTTATCTTAAACTTCAAGGTTCTTGTCCACCTGGTCTTTCGTTTGCTTTCCAAGTCTGAGCTCTGACTTCTTCCATACTCATGTTTCACTTCTAACCAAACACAGTTCTTGCATTGTTTCCTGGACATGCCTTGACCTTCTCTGCCTTGGGGTTTCATTCACCCTTTGCTCCCCATATAGTATCTTTGCCAGTCTGCCTCCCTTCTCCTTATACAAATATCTCCTTTTTTTTTTCAAGATGATATAAATCCTGTTTCTTCTGGTTAGTTCAGAATTAAATGATGGGTTCAAGTCCCAAGCCTTAATGGCTGAGTTACATGGTGGAGATTGCAAACTGGCAATCCACAGGCTGAATCCAGTTTATAGATATGTTTTCATTCATCCATATAGTGTTTCAAAAAATTTTTTAATTAGTTGCCAGTAGTTAAAAACCTGAGGTTTTACATTTAGGAAGAACAAGCAAACCAACAAACAGATTTCCAACCAATTTGAAAAAATTCCATTCCCACATGGCAACTCTGTATGTTTGCTCTATTGAGCTGTCCCTAAATTTAGCCAAGATGTGTGTGTGTGTGTGTGTGTGTGTGCGTGTGTGATTGTACCAGCACCACTGCCCTATGTCTGATACCCTTCACTCACGTACATTTCCCATCCAGCCCCTGTGGGAATATTACTGGGCAGTTCGTCCTATAAGATCTTATGATTCTTTTTTGTCATCTTGAACTGTTAAATCATCCTTCCATTGCTCTTCACTGTTGGAGTGTTTGTCTTGGATCCCCATTAAGTTGGAATGCTCATAGCATAGTACCTATGGTGAGATCTTGTATGTGTAAGATACTAATAAATTCACTGAGGTAACTTTTAAGCTCCCATTCTTTGCTCAGACTATCCCACCCTTTGGGGCACCTGGGTGGCTCAGTTAGTGAAGTGTCTGACTCTTGATCTCGGCTCAGGTCTTGATCTCAGGGTTATGAATTTAAGCCCCGAGTTGGGTTCTAAGCTGGATGTGGACCCTACTAAAAAATAAAAAAAAATTTTAAAAAATCCCACCCTTTGCTTACATGGATTTAAAATAGTGTTTTTGAAAGACCACAGGGTATAGAAGAGGAATCCAAATAAAGAACCAGGACCAAAGAAACAAAGAGAATGCAATAAACATGGTTGCTTTGATTTCATGCATAAAGAGAAAAGAGGGATAAGAAATATTTTATCTCAGCGAGAACCAAATCTGCAAGCTGAACCCACAAAAGAGTCACTGAACAATGTTCTGGCTTCATTATTTATTTCTTGGATATAACTGGCTTTTATTTTTAAATGACATTTTCTTTCAAATGAAATGATCAATTCAGGGCTTTCAATAACGTCATCATAATGGAAATTAAGTCTTCCATTTTATTTCAGTTGATTTTAAAAATAACTCTATGGGTCCACAGTTGGTTATTAACATTTATTGCTTTTATTTTTAGGAGTTGGCAAAGGGACCCATCTCTATTTTTCCACCAACGGTTTCCAGGTTTTCTGGGTCTTCTCCTCTTCATGAAGTTTCCCAGCATGAAATGCTGGGCAATGTCCCGTTGGTGACCAGCTCCCAAAATGGTCCTGTGTTTTTCAGTGTTTTATCATTGATATGAGGTGAGGCAGTGCTACAATCCATTTGAAGTTTTCCCTCAGTGCAATGCAGATACCTGGCATACTTTCCTTCTAATGTGGACTCCACAATATCCTCTTCGACTAAAGATTTTAAGAGGAAATTTCTTCAGGACTCTAAATTGTTATAATCATGACTATCGTCAATGTAAGCACCTCGTAAGGGAAAATTTGCGCTGAAGAAGAGGCTCTTAAGACTCCAAGCTCTGTTGAAGGTCTCAGGATACAACGGTGCTTTTTCCCACCCAGAGTGTTTGTTATTCCCATACTGACATGGACTTGGAACACGAGTTCTCCTTTGACCCACGAACCTCACGATGGTACATGCGCCCTGACTAAAAGATACTTCCGTTGAATCTTTGCTATATCTGGTACTGCCTCTCTTGAGATTTATCTTTAGGTTTGCTGCCTTTTTTAAACTCAAAAAAAAATTTCTAGGGTAACTTCACATAACTACTATAAAAGGAATACTGGTCTTTATAGGCTAAAATTGAACATTACTGGAATATTAACTGCAATGAAAGCACACCAGTATTATTCGTTCTATCTACGTCCTCTTGTCCACCAGAGGCTCCACTTTGTCTCTGTACCACAGGGGGTAGAATTGGTTTTAGGAAGGGGCTACACATATAACAGCACCAAACTGAGGCTGCCTGAGGGCTAGTCGGAGGGATTAAAAGAGGACCAGAAACATAACTTTTTACCCTGGGATGCAATGTGACTGAGGGGCCCCTCTGGGGATCCCATGATGTCATTTCTAGCAGTGACACAAACTCCACCCTTTAGCAATCCCTGGAGGGATGGGCAATTTCTGCCACCCCCAGTATATTTCAGAAAATCTTGGTGAAGGCTTTCATCCTGAAGTTAAAAGGAAATTATGTAAGTGAACTTGCAGGAAAAAAATCTCGTGAATGCCTGCACAAAATTTGCTCTTTAAAGGAAGATGTCACAGGGGCACCTGGGTGGCTCAGTCGGTTAGGCGTCTGCCTTCGGCTCAGCTCACGATCTCGGGGTTCTGGGATCAAGCCCCACTTCAGACTCCCTGTTCAGTGGGGAGCCTGATTCTCCCTCTCCTTCTGCCCCTCCCCCCTGCTCCTGTTCTCTCTCACTCACACTCTCTCTCTCTCAAATAAATAAATAAAATCTTTTTTAAAAAAATAAATAAAAAAGAAAGACAGGCGTTACAGCAGTGGCCTAGATCAGACTGGTTTAAGTTTCCTGTCCCCCTCCTTCAATTTTTCCTTTCCTGCTTCCTTCCCTTTTTCTCTCTCTCCTTTCTCCTTTCTTTGTCCCCCCCCCTTTCTCCTTTCTCCTCCTCTCTTCCTCCTTCCCACTCATTAATCATCTTCACAGAACACACACCTGTGGGAGTGTGTTTGTGATCATTAAGTGCGGGAGGAGACACACTTCAGATGTCCCCAGGGTATGACCTGTAATTCCCAGTTTACCTGGTTCTGTGATATTCTTAGGGCTGCAGAAAAGCTTTCAGCAGCAATGCTTGTTTAGGGTATTTTTAAAGTGCTGTGTCTCACGGCAGCTTTTACTCGGCTCCTCATCTTCTAAGAAAGCAAACTAAAGGCTAAGGAAATTGAACTTGGGCATTGAACTACAGGTTCACAAGGCTGTGGTGGCCTGAGCAAAGCCAATGCGCGCATGCTCAGTGCTTTCTGAAACCCAGGTGATGAGTCTTTCCCCCACACAGAATTTTAGCTTTTCAAAGAATTTGTTTCGTTTATTCAATTAGTCTTTGGCATTAGAGAAGCAGTTTGCAGAGAAGACCTAGTGAATATTTGTTGGCTTTTCTATTCAGCTCTACCTCAATCTCCTTCTTTTGGGAATTGCCCAGCCAAGGTCTCTTTTCCTAGTCAGTGTAGGAGCAGCCATTTTCTACTGCGGGACCCTGTTCTGTTTTAAGTTTTGGTTTGTCCAGGGACAGGCACCTGACTCCAGGTGGACCAACTGAAGCTCTTCCTGGGATGCTTGAACTTGAGACCCTGAAGGTTGAGGTGTTCTCTTTCCAGGGACTGAAGTTATAAAAGGTGAAACTTGGGAGCTGTTGTGTTTTTCCACACAGTACAGCCCTGTAATTGTATTTTTCTTTCTTATGATTTCCTTAATAACATTTTTTTTCTATAACTTACTTCATTGTAAGAACATAGTATATAATACATATAACATAGAAAATATGTGTTAGGGGCGCCTGGGTGGCACAGCAGTTAAGCGTCTGCCTTCGGCTCAGGGCGTGATCCCGGCATTATGGGATCGAGCCCCACATCAGGCTCCTCTGCTATGAGTCTGCTTCTTCCTCTCCCACTCCCCCTGCTTGTGTTCCCTCTCTCGCTGGCTGTCTCTATCTCTGTCAAATAAATAAAAAAATTAAAAAAAAAAAAGAAAAGAAAATATGTGTTATTCAGTTATTTGTGTTATCAGTAAGGCTTCTAGTCAACAGTAGGCTATTAGTAGTTAAGTTTGGGGAAGTCAGAAGTCATCTGTGGATTTTTGACCACATGGATAGGATTGGCACCCTTAACCCTGTGTTGTTCAAAAGTCAACTATAATAGTCTTTCCCCGTATTACAGATTAGAACCTGAGGCCCCAAAAAGTTAGAAAATATTCTCAGAATTGCCCCGCTAGTAAAGGGCAGAACCAGGATTTGAACCTATGATGGTCCAACTTCAGACCTTATTAATTTTCCCAATTTCAGCAATGTAACCTCCCTAGTCACATTTCTTTGATTTTCTCTTATTTGTGTTAGTTGCCTTTTGTTGTAAAGGATGGACTGAAGGTGAACTGTAATCTCTTCCAGGATTTAGAAAGATGGACGGAACCTTCCAGATTAAGTTCTCCAAACCCTAACTTATTTTACAGATCAGAAGCTATAGCCTAAGAGGCAAGGATATGTGCCAAAGGTCACCTAGCTATTGTAAGGCAGTCCTGTAACTTGAATTTATCTTCTAGCACCAAGATGTTTGCTTTTTCACTCAAACACATTCTTTTGGTCTAAGCTTAAAAACCACTTCCTCCACAAAACCTTTCCAGTCCTTAGACTGGATGAATTGCTTCTGCTATAAGGTTTCCTACTACCCTCCCTTTCTCCATTCATAGCATTTTATTTCTGCCTGTGTGCCTATTAAACAGCCCATCTGTCCCAAAAAGATAGTAGGCTCTGTGAAGGCAGGAACCCTGTGTGTCTTATTCATTATGGCCTCTTGGATGGCACATGCTTCATATGCCTAAATGGCAAATAAATGAGTGAATAAAACAGCACATGGGATCTGCAGCAGTGTTCTGGTGTTTCAGGCAATTGGGCTATATGGTTTTGGAACATATCTTCTACTGTAATTCTTTGGTTTTTGCTGTGTTGAACATTTGCTGTTGTAATCATCTGTGTGGCATTTAAACTTGTAGCTTTGGGGTCAGAAACTCTCACAGATGAATTACCAGGAACCATGTTTCTTTCTTCCTCACCTATTAACTTCAGTTTGCTAGAACAGGTTTCTGTCACATGTACACAGTAGTCTCTAGCAGATACATGAGCTAAGATGAGGCCCCAGATGAGAAAGCCGGAGGAGAGCAAGTGATTCAGACCACTGCATTTGTATTTTGGAAGGAGACTGGGACGACCGAAGTGAACCTCTAATTTTTGAACTGCGCAGGAAAGGTTGGAAATGAAGAAAAGAAGTTATATGTCAGGATGGGAGAAGCTTAGGGAGAGAAGGTGGCCTAAGAGCTAAGGCTTGAAAGATCAATAATATTTTGTTGGGAGTGACAATGAAAGGAACAGCCTTCCCTTACTGAATTGGATAGGTTTTCTCCCTTTTGACCAAACACTGTGTTGGATCACTTCAAGTCTCTTGCCTAAAGCTCATCTGCTTTTTCTCCTAAATTTTTATTTCACAAGTTGTATCACACTCATTATTAAAAAATACACATACCCATGCAGCTGGATTATAAACCATCAGCTGAGTTTCCAACAAAAACATAAGGATGTTGGAGAAATGGAAATATATGTCCTTAAATGACTCTAGAGAGGAAGACAAATATGGCTGGAGAAGAGAATTAGCATCAAATGCAAGATGACTCTTTGAAAGCCCTACCAGATGTGGAGTTTGCAAGAGATAATCATATTCCCATCTTTCCAAGTCCAGAAGGAAGAATTAGGTGGAGATCAAGATATGAGCTCTTCTGATGATGAAGCCACATTATAGACTTGAACCATAATGATCTTCATTATATTCCATCACCATATCTGGACTTGGGAGCCCAAACTTGGGAAGCGTTGAGATGATATAGTAGACCCTTACCCACTAGTCCCATAGAAGGTTGCAACGCCTCTGTCAAGCCCACGAGTAGGGAGGCAGAACGTGCATACTTGCTGTAAGTATGCAGTTTGGGAGGGGAAAGGTCAAAGCAGAGGCTGTATATTAATAGTTGGTCTTCTGCCATTCTTACCAGGTAAATTCCTCCTAGAGAGAGCCCAAAGGTCTGTCCTCCAGCCTTCACCTCTTTTAGGGAACGTCCTTTGTCCTCTGCTTGGAACCATACACCAGTGGAGTTAGTGAGAACCACTGAAGAAGTTAGATCCCAAATTGCTTTTACTTCTTTAAGATAATGTAGGCAAAGGGCATTAGCCAAAAATAGTTTCCCAAAGACTCACTTCAAGGCCTGAAAATATGAATACAGCTACCAGTAGGGACAAAACTTGCAGTCCTTTGGAGCACTCTATTCTTGATATGTCCAATATGGCAAGACCATGGTCCTTTGACCCATGGCAAGCTCCTATTAGACAACATCCTACAACTTGACTGGTAATTTGAGGTAGAACTTCCAAAATAATGTCTTTCTATACAAAATCTTTCTCCAAGGAATAGAGTCATTTGAAATAAAAAGCTAAAACAAAAGATTTAGTATCTCTTGCAAGCTCCTCGTGAGCACGCTTGAGAAAGAGACACATCTTGGCAAAACAGTAGCCTTCCCTAGTAATGTAAATATGATTTCCATAATGAACTGCATGGTGGTACCCTCCTGATGGAATTGCAAGAAGCCCTCTTGGCCATGCTGAGAAATTTTATTTGCTACCATAAATGATAAACTTGTTTTCTGCAGAAGTGCCCTCTTTGAGGAATGCAGATCAGAAATATTCCCATCATCTTGGATGCTTTAATGTGTTTTGCAGCGGAGTGTCTTGGGGTAAATTTCAACAAACCTCCGAACTAGATTTTCTGAGTCTGTCCCACAGAGAGCCGGGCTGTGCTGCTATTAATCTGAAACACTTGCTGCATCACAGCAATTTGGTGAAATTATAACTGAAACATGGTACTTGACCCTGAGGGGACCATGGAGAAAGGGATTTGCTTCGGTGGCTTCTCATGCATCATTTAAAACCTGCTGCCACTGAATCAAAGTCTCGCTTATATCTTAACTATGTGAACCCCGCACCGACAGCCAGTTCAGCTGGGCAACAGAATCCTGTGCTCCTTGCCAGCCCTGTCATTTTGTTCTATTTGTCTGTCTTTACTTTTCCATAAGTTGGATTACTCTGATTAATAATAGGATTGTGAAATAAGAGCTTGTTACGGGATTCTGGTGACTATCAAGAAGAATATAATTAAACCATCGTCATGCCGTCTAATTGAGGAAAAGACATTTGGAATTAAGGGAAGTTGGCGACGTTCAGTTATTAATTTCATGTATACAAGGTATTAAACTGAGCTAGCTAGGGATTACTGATTGTTGGAATCCTTCTGAGATCCACCTAAAAAGACAAAATGAAAGGGATGAAGTGAACAGGCTCTGTTAAACCATTTGGGGGAGTGCTCAAGAACATTTCTTTTAAATCTTGTTTACATGCTGAAGTCGTTTTAATTAAAAATAGTCAAACCAAATCAGTTAACCCTCCCTGCTTCTTCTGTAGGAGAGGCTGCTAGCTGTGCCCCAGTCATTTTCCCCCTCTTTTTCTAGTAGGAATAGAACTGCAGGGGCTCTTGGGTGGCTCAGTCATTAAGCACCTGCCTTCGGCTCAGGGCGTGATCCCAGGGTACTGGGATCAAGCCCCGTATCGGGCTTCCTGCTCTGCTGGGAGCCTGCTTCTTCCTCTCCCACTCCCCCTGCTTGTGTTCCCTCTCTCGCTGGCTACCTCTCTCTGTCAAATAAATAAATAAAATCTTAAAAAAAAAAAAAAGGAATAGAACTGGACATGTGGCCACTCAGAATCATATTTGCATTCCTCAGCCTTTCACGCAGTGGGTTGTTGCCATGTGACTACATTCTGGCCAATGAGATGTGATGTGAGGGATGAATTTTGGGGTTGTATATCTTAAAGGCATCGAGGGTCTGCGTCATCTCTGTCTTCTTCCCAGTGGCTGGAGGCTGCCTTCCTCCCAAGCAGCTGGCTGAGACGAGATAGAAGCTGAGGGCTAGGGATGGCAGGACAAACTTGGTTCTGATGACTGGAGAGCCACCTTGACCAGGACTACCTATACAAACTCATCTATGAGGACGAAGTCAAGAAAGAAATCAACTGGATTCTTGAAATCCAGAAAATCAAGGAATCAACTGATCAGTCAGTTAAGCATTCCACTCGATTTTGGCTCAGGTCATGATGTTAAGGTGAATTGGAGCCTGTGTGGGCTCCGCACTGGGTGTGGAGCCTGCTTAAGATTCTCTCTCTCCTTCTGCCCCTCCCCCAGCCCCAGCCTGCACCTGTGCACGTGCTCTCTCTCTCTCAAAAAAAAAAAAAAAATCTTTGCTACATGTCCTAAACTGGTTCCTTTCTTGGCCTTTGAGACCCAGGCTATAAAGGTCACAGGTCTGTATTGACGGCAAAGTTGAGTGCTTCCAGCAGCAAATCACAGGTGTCCGGACACACCCAGGCTTCAACAGTGAAGTGGGTTTGTAACTCTCAGAACATCAAGCTCAGAGGTGGGGCAGGCTTTTTGTGTTGCGGATTGAGCGGCTCAACAGTATCATTAGGGCCTCAGTTTCCTTCTCCTTGTCCTCTGCCATCCTTGATAGGAGCTTCAGCCTCAAGCCAGAAACAAATATGGGTGTCCCAGGTCTGAGTACCACGTCCAGACAGGACGACCTTCGTAAGGAAAAGAGGGACCGTTTTTTTTCTGCGGCTGCCTTTGGGGGGCAGGAAATGTCCCCGAGATCTCTTGCTTCCCCGGCAGTGTTCCATTCATGTTTCAGTGGCCGATTTTGACTCACATTCCTGACCCTGTCACTGACAAGGAAAATGAAATTACCCCTAAGCCCCACAGGTCCACCCCAGGGGCTTGAGTAATGTTTGCATCACTGGCTGTGGAGGGGAGCCATTGAGAAAAAATGAACAAAGGTTGGATGCGATAATTGAGGAAGTGAATGATGGGTTGGGTTGGCCTCCAACAGTGTCTCCTACAAAAGGAAACATAAAAGGATCTAGAAGAAAATATGAATGAAAAGGTTTATGTTGGAGATTTGCTTCAAAATAATATGGGAAAGAGGATGTGGGTGGAGTATAGACAAAACAAGTCTATCCTTGAATGTATAATTGTTGGAGTTCATGGGGGTTCCTTAGACTTTGTTCCCTGCTTTTGCATCTATTTGAAATTATCTGTAATTTAAAAAAAAAAAACTTAAAATAAATAATCCAAGCAAAGCAACAGAAGAAAAAGTAGCATGTGAAATTTGATCTGTTTTCATGTTAGCAATAATGTTATCTAACAGTTATTAAGTGTTTGCTCTTTGCCAGGAGATCTGCTAATCGGTTCAGAATGGCTTAGGCCAACAGGAGAATTTATTTGCTGGTGGGACTGCAACTTGCAGAAGTAGCTTCGGGCCTAGGTGCATGCATCTTTTGCTTATACTTTCTTCCATATTTCTGGGCTTTCTTTGTGTGGTGGCCTAATGGCTCATGGCTGGCTCCCAATTTGCCAGCACCCCCCTTATCTGCGGGGGATGGTTTCCAAGACCCTTAATGGGAAGTACCAAACCCCCTGTATACTATGTTTTTTAAATACATACATACCTATGATAGAGTTTAATGTACGCATTAGGCATAGTAAGAAATTAACAGTAACAAGAATAAAACGGAACGATAAAAATATACTCTAATAAAAGTTATGTGAACGTGGTCATTCTTTCTCAAAATATAGTATTGTACTCACTCTTCTTGTGATGATGTGAGATGATAAAATGCCTAAAACTGCCTGATGCAGTGAAGTGAAGTGAATGATGTAGGCATTGTGGCTGGGTTAGTAGTGGGTTAGGCTGCTCTTGACCTTCTGACAATTTGTCAAGAGGATCTGGACCAGGGCTGACTATAGGTAACTGAAGCATAGAATGCCAATGCTGATGAGGGGAACTACCGTAGTTGGCAGCATTTAGTCCCACGGTGGAATCCCATTGACCCAGTGTGAATCCCATACCCATGTCTAAGCCAGTCATGGCTAGGTGAGTGTGGTCCTCTGAGAAACCAGTCCTATTCCCCACCTTGGAGCTGAGAGTAGTGTCATTCCTGCTCAAACAGCACTGACTAGGACAGCCTGATTCTTGCAAAGAGCATCAAGGGACTGTGCAAAGGGAAGACAGCTTGTTTACTGGGCAGGCAAAAAGAACAGATGGCCACTGTGCTTATGTTATTGTGTTTATTCCTACTAAAACCCCTAGGCATATATTGTTATTATCCCATTTTATAGATGAAAAACCCAAGGCTTAAGAGGTCAAGTGACTTGCCCACGGTCACATAACTGATAATGATAAAACTAGGATTCAGGTAATGGAAGCAGACTTGGGGGACCACATGTCCTACTGTCTACAGTGAACGGCTGGCTCTGAATCCCCGAGGTCAGTTCCAAACAGTGAGATCTCATTATGGAGGTGGTGCGGCATAGTGGTTCCAACCAGGGATGGATTTGGGTCCAAGCCACAATACGCACCCCTCAGGTGCTTGCTCTCTTAATCAGTGCTCAAGGCAGTACTAGCCTCATTCCAGAGATGGAGAATTTGAAGTCAGAGAGCCTAAGTGACTTGTCAAGGTGCAGAGCCAGTGCGCTAGTCCCTGTCTCCCTGGCCCCAAAGCCCGAGGTCTTTCTGCCCCACCGGCGTGATTCAGATTGCATCCAGGCTGCAGGGGAGGGGGATGGACGCAAGTAAGGCATGTTCTGGGTCGCTGAGAAGTAGCAGTTTAAAAAGCTTCTGCACAGCCAAGGAAACAGTCAAAAAAACCAAGAGACAGCCCACGGAATGGGAGAATATATTTGCAAATGACACTACAGATAAAGGACTGGTATCCAAGGTCTACAAGGAACTTCTCAAACAATACGTGAGAAACAAATAAATCATAAAATCAGCAGAAGATATGAACAGACACTTTTCCAATGGTGACATACAAATGGCTAACAGACACATGAAAAAATGTTCAAAATCATTAGCCATCAGGGAAATTCAAATCAAAACCACACTAAGATACCACCTTACGCCAGTTAGAATGGCAAAAATTGACAAGGCAAGAAACAACAATTGCTGGAGAGGATGTGGAGAAAGGGGATCCCTCCTACATTGTTGGTGGGAATGCAAGTTGGTACAGCCACTCTGGAAAACAGTGTGGAGGTCCCTTAAAAAGTTAAAAATTGAGATACCTTGTGACCCAGCCATTGCACTACTGGGTATTTACCCCAAAGAGACAGACGTAGTGAAGAGAAGGGCCATATGCACCCCAATGTTCATAGCAGCATTGTCCACAATAGCTAAATCATGGAAGGAACCGAGATGCCCTTCAACAGATGACTGGATTAAGAAGTTGTGGTCCAAGCTGGCCACATCCAGCCAGGCTTATTCACGTATTTATCATGTACGGTTGCTTGGATTAGACAGTGGGGGACCTGAGTAGAAGCAGTTGCAGCAGAGATCATACAGTTTACACAGGCTAAATTATTTGTTCTCTGGCTCTTCATAGACAAAGCTTGTTGACTGCTGGCCTAGAGGGATCTATATTTTAAAAAGCTTTCCGAAGATTCTGGCGCACCACCAGGGTTGGGAATTACTGTTGACGATTTGTGCCCTTCATTTATAAAAACAGGAAGCTGAAAAGCCCAGAGAGGTGAAGTGACTGGCTCAAGGTTGCAAAGCCAAGACAAGACTGAGAACATCTCACTTCCTACCGCAGCACCTTCTGTCTCATGATGGTCCTAGTTTCTGTTAAAAATCAGCCGTTTCACTTGACCACTGTGAAGCTCGGCTGACAACGATCAGTTTCCTGGCTGACAACATTTGATGATGAATAATACAGTGAATTGGCTTGTCATCTGGCAGCATAACTTTCCTGCATGCCAGAATGCCTTCCCTTTGTCACTGGCACCATCTGGATAGAAAATGGTATAGAATTTCCAACAAATGGCATTTGACAGACATGTGCCATGGAAATCTCTGAAGTGAAAGGCTTGTTGAGAGTGGCAGGGTCATGTGTCCCAAAAGAGAGTCATTTATTCATTAGTTCATTCATTCAGCAATCATTTGCTGGGCCCAGTGCAGGGCACAGGGAATCTAGTGTCAATCTTCATGGATCCTACAATTTGATGAAGGAGGCAAACGATGATAGATAACTAATTAAATAGATAGGTAATTGGATAGAAATTGATGACTGCAGGGGCGCCTGGGTGGCTCAGTCGTTAAGCGTCTGCCTTCAGCCCAGGGCGTGATCCCAGGGTCTGGGATCAAGCTCCGCATCGGGCTCCCTGCTCCGCTGGAAGCCTGCTTCTTCCTCTCCCACTCCCCCTGCTTGTGTTCCCTCTCTCGCTGGCTGTGTCTCTCTCTCTGTCAAATAAATAAATAAATAAATCTTAAAAAAAAAAAGGGGAAATTGATGACTGCAATTGCCATGACTGTTATAGACGACACAATACAAAACTAACAAAAAAGAGGCAACAATTACAGAGTGCTTGTGCAGCCCCAGGCACTCCTACCTGGTTTGTATGTACTGACTCATTTCAGGTTCACAAATATACATATATATGTATATTCTTAAGAATGATGTCTGGCATAAAACGAACTGTCGTGAGGCCAGCATTACCCATGTTCATTTCCTTCCCTTCCTGGTGTTTGAGCTATTACCAACTATTTCAGCCCAAACACTCCTACACTCTCCTATGAAAGGTGAAATGCAATAATTAGATAGAGCTTATTAAATCAGTTAAATTATTCTGAAGTAGGAACCAGAGAACCATAATTTACTAAAATGTTTGAAGTATTAGTATGCAGTGAGAATAATAAAAATAAGAAGTCACACTTACAAGATTGCTACAAGAAAAAAGGCAATCGATCGTGAACACAGAAGCACCGAAGATGTATTTATCGCATTTCCTTAGCATACAAAGCGTTGTGCAAAAGTACACATGTTTGGGAGGAATTGGGCTGATTGGGATTCTCAGGGAGTATGTGTGCCCTAGAGGTTTGTAAGTTTCAGATTCTCCGAGGCTACTTTGGGGGAATCAGTGGGTGGGCGCTCTTTAAACCAATTTAAAGTGACATTTTTGGGAACTTGAAGCTATGGGTCTTTGAAACAAGTTAGAATGCTTTTTGGCACCCAGTAGAAGAGTCACATTCTCCCTGGTTAGCAAGAACAGGATCTACCAGGTACACCCTCTGACAGCAAGGATGCTTCTCGGGGCCATGTTTAAATCTTTATGACCAACTTTGGTCTCCTCGGCAATTAACACCCTGAAGGTGCACCTGTGCAGTTCTGGAGATAGCTAATTCGTGTGAGATGAAAGGGGAGAATGTTTGCTGACCATGTGTCTTTTGAAATCTTCAAGCCTTTAACATGCTTTGCCAGCCCATCACATCTCCACCTTCCTTGCTCTGTCTTCCCAAACAGAGGAAATATCAAAGCTTTTCCCTCTCTTTGTCTAACTGTCTCTTAGGGCCCCATTTACATGGTGTCTTCTGAAAAACCTTGTGCTGGGCACCCCTGGCTGGCTCAGTTGGTTAAGCTTTCAACTCTTGATTTCAGCTCAGGTCATAATCTCAGGGTTGGGAGATCAAGCCCCGTGTTGGGCTCTGCACTGGGTATGGAGCCTGCTTGGGATTCTCTCTTCCTCTTCCTCTGCCCTTCCACGCGCCCCCCCCCCAAGAAAACAACAGCAACAACAACAACCTCATGCTGAATCATCTCAGACTGAGTTTGCGAAGGCCGGTAGGAAACGCCACCCTAAGATACACTGCTTTTGTGTATTATTTTGAGCTATAGCTTCTTAAAAGGCAGCAGATATAGGAAGAGGCTTTCTCTGAACTGTCCTTACCTGCCTTAAGATAGGTCCTCCTGAAAAAATTCAGTTGGCATAGATCGCCTCCTTGAGAGTATCACCACCACCAACGGGTCTTAACCATTGCAGAGGAGACTAGAAGTCAACACCACACCCAGACTGATTTTGTCACAAACTATCATACCTCCTCATAACACCACCTCATACCTTTTAAGGGCCCATTCGTCTCCTAAAAATTATTTCATGTCCCTGGAGGGGCCTCCATACCCCACCCCTTTCCCTATTAACATGGTATTTAAGCCTGACTTCAAAGCCACCTCTTTAAGCAACTCATTTTTCCCTGGGTATCTCCTGTGTATACATGAAGTATACATGTTAAAAAATTCTGCTTGTTTTTCTCCTGTTAGTCTTTTGTTTACAGGGTCTGCTAAAAACTCAGAAAGATAGAGACAATTTATTTTTCCTCCCAAACATTAATCTTCCCTATATTTTCCTATACTTTCATAGTACAGTTTGCAGGGTCATTGTTGAACGTCTTGTGTCTTCCATGAGCCATAGACTGTGTTTATCTAGTTCATTTTGCACACCCAGCATGTGGGTAGCCCCATACAGCAGCCTACTAAATAGATATGCAATGAAGGAATGGATCCTAGAAATGGATAAACTCTATTTCACACCATCTCTGAGAGCTTTCTGGGGCTCTGTGGTGTAATTCTTGTTATTGGTTTGATATTTGCTTATGAGCTCTCCTAGTTGGAGTTCCTCTGAAGCAGAGTCTGAAACAAGATTTTCGGTGCAGGAAGCTAATTTGAGAGGAGATTTCCAGGAAGCAAGAGAGACAGGAGAGGGGAGGAAGGGAAGGAAAAAAAGCCAAGAAAGATGGTCTCTATGGGCAATCGGTTTTCATCTCTGCCAGGATCCTGAGGCCCAGAGGCTGGAGTATCCAGTGCTCCCTCACTGTTGAAGTTTGCCCCCAGGGGTGTTACCTTATGTTACCTGCTTCAGAGGTAGGAAAGCAGAGAGGTACACAGTTGATGCATGAAGTGAGAGCTGTCAGCATTGCCAGAACTGTCCACCTTGGCTAAGACTAAAATCAGGGCAATGTGACCAAGATGGGGGGCACTGTAAGTGTCTGACTAATAAGCCAGGAAACATCTTTTCCAAACACATTTTGTAATCCAGATAGAAATGCTAAACTGTGCTTTGGGAAGAATTAAGTGGATTATTTTTTTAAAAATTTTTAATGTAAGGAGAAATCATTACTTTGGGGGCCAACATTAATACTTTTTGAGGAAAGGTGGCCCTGGGTACTACACTCTCCATCTTGGCTGTGTTTTTGTTTTCCTGGAATTCAGTAATCGCAGGCCGTGTGCTGAAAGGGGTGCACCCTGTGACCCCCAGGAGATATCCCATTGCCTGGTAAGCACTGGGAGACCCATCACTGCCATTTCTATAGACTGGGTACTTTATTTTCTGTGTTTTTCTTTTCAACATCACTTATTTTCTCTTTTTCTTGCTATGAAAGCAAAGCATGATTATTCTGGGAAATTTAGAAAATACAACAAAGAGCAAAGTAGGAAATAAAAGCCATTATTGTATTTCCCTTGCCTTGCTACAGCTAACCTAAATTTTTTTCCGTATTTCCTTTCAGTGATTTATCCAGTTGTTACAAAAATGTAACCATACTTCATACCGTATTTAAAATGTTCATTTATTGTGGACATTTTTCTGTATTGATAAATTATCAATATTGTTCACTCTCTCCCTCCTCCCTTCCTGCAATCTTTCCTTTCTTTTGTAAAAATATTCTAATTTTTGTTTGCTTACAAAAATAATTCATGTCCAGTGTAAAAAAATATATATATATATACATATGCATACACATATAGACAGACAGACACACACACACACAGATACACACATCCATGTAGGGATGTTAGACCACTCAGAAAGAACTTCTGCCGTCAAGGGCAAGAGTCAGTAAAGTTTAAAGAGCCAGACTGTCAATATTTTCAATTTTTTAGCCCATGTAGTCTCTGTTGCAACAACTCAACCTTGCCTTCTAGTGCAAAAGTAGCCATAGAAAATGCGTAAAAGAATGAGCATGGCTGTGTTCCAATAAAACTTTATTTACAAAAACTGGCTGCCAGTCCAGGGACTGTGGTTTGCTGAGGCCTAATCTAGGGAAAAGCACTAATAACATACTTCCAGAAATACTTGTCTATTTTTTTTTACAAGAATGGAATCATACTACATAAGCTATCTTGTATGTTTTTCAATATTTATGAGTGTCTGCTATGTGCCAGCTCATATGCAGTGGTTGCATACAGTTGGGTGAACAAGACTGACCAGGGACCCTTCCCTCACGGCTTTTACTGTAGGAGACACGCAGTGAACATAGCAAGTGCTCTGAAAGTCATTGGGAGCTGTGATAAGCATTTTCACGCATCATAACTTTTGCAACCAATTCCCTACTCAAGGGTATTTAATTTACTTAGTTTCTCCTTTTTTTTAAAAAAAAGAACTTTACTTATTCATTTGAGAGAGACAGAGAGAGCACAAGCAGGGAGAGAAGCAGAGGGAGAGGGAGAAGCAGGCTCCCAGCAGGCTCCCTGCTGAGCAGGGAGCCAAACACGGGGCTCAATCCCAGGACCTGGAGTGGAGATCGGGCCCTGAGCCAAAGGCATACTCAACCATCTGAGCCACCCAGGTGCCCCTCCTTCTGTTGTAGACCACACTGTCGTAAGAACTCTTGGTATTAAATCTTTATGAAAAACTGGCATCTTTTATTTAGGCTGAGTTCCTTAAAATGGAATCGCTGAGTCAAGAGGCATACCATTTTTTTTCAGTCTTTTATTTGCTAGGCATTGCCAAACTGCTTTCTAGAAAACTTACACCAACTTAGACTTTCACCTGGACTGACCTTTCTTTTTCCTCCCTTACTTCCTTTGCGCAACCAAATTGAGCTTCATGAATCAATAAAGTAAAATGAAAGTGACATAAATCTAAGCCATGAAACAGAAATGACGAGGTAGGGAATCGTTTGTGGGAGAGGAGCCCTCTTTCAGATGTTTCGTCTCTGGGGACATCCTGTGATTTGATCCCTATATAATGGTGAGAAATAAATCTCAGAAGTTCTTCAGAGCTAGCTGACATCAGTTATTAACCGCCTTTACTGTGTGCCGGAAACTACGCTAATCCCTTCATGTTCCTGATCTGAATGAAGCCTCCGAACGAAATGGAGCTGAGAAGCTACAAACGGCCCGACGGTGGAGCAAAACCATGACTTTGAACCAGAGGAGACATCTCAAGCTGGCAGCCCCCTAGTCCGTTTTCTTTGGCTTACACAGTGGGGCCCAGTACAATGTTTAAAAATGTATTGACATGGTTCTAAACATTTTAAAACTGGAAAATGTCCCTACTTAAAACTGCCAAGCTGGCAAGATCTAGGCACCCTGGGGTCCCATTCCCAGATACTGCCCGTGGGGTGGGCCGGAGGGTGACTCCTTCTGCACTGGGGACTTGCATTCTGATAAAGATATTATTGAGCTGAGATGAGCAACCACTCTGTAATGCATCCTCTTTCAAACCAATAGTAACTTTGTTGTGGGAACAGGACAGGGAGGTGTGGGGAGAACGGACATCTTGCCTCCTCGCCCAATTCACATCTGTTACTTCGTTGCTTGCCTGAGTTTGTGGCCCTGCTATTAACCTCTGGGCTTCGGGACGAGACAGGACTGAGGAAAAGGAGACAGACGTAGGTCCAGCCACCACTGTGACCCATCATGGGCCCCGGGGAAGGGGACACTTTAATGGCTTATGTAGGTGAGGGCACACCAGCTGGCAAGATGACTCTTGGTTTCTGGGCTCCTGCCTGTTTCCTCACACACACTCCTTCCTCATTCGTGCTTTGTTCATCCTCCAAATTCCATTGTAGTACACGTTACCACACACTTCTTGGCCCTGTGGAATAGGTCTCCCTACTCCACTTCCTCTTAGAGAACGGGCTGGGCCGTGGCATCCATACAGAGGGTGAGACCATTGTTTCCTTCCCTTTCCTAATCCACCTCTCTGCCAAATGTCACTACCCACGGCCAGCCCTGCACCTGACTGTCCCCTGCTTGGAGCCATGCACAGATTGGCTTTCTGCTGGGGATGCTTCCGACATTTGCTTAGCTTGGAACTCTCTGTGGCTGGAGAGCAAACTGGGCTTCTGACAGGCCACGTGGCTCTGGGAGCCAGTGCTGGGCTAGCTCGAGGCTTTACCTGGCATTATCTTTATTTAGAGCCGGACTGTGCAAAGAAGAAATCTGACATAGCCGTGCTTCCCCGACCCCAGGCAGTGTGCCAGGGGAGGGGCGCCAGGAAGGAAAGGACCATCTGAGAGCTTGAAGGGGCCAGCAAAGAGTAAGCAACAACTCCGAGTGTGGCCCTGCACCAGCGGGAAGCAGACGGAGGGACCCCCTGAGGCCCAATGAGCCAGGCGAAGACAGCTTCTCTTAGGTGCTGCACCAAAGCCTCCGTGCCAGGAGAGAGCGCTTAAAAACCCCATGTCTTCCCATTCCTGCCTGTCCCCTCCCTGCCCTACTCCTTCCAGGAGCCCACCTGGCAGCCTCTGTCTTCAGCAAATTCTCTCTCTCTCCAGACTTCTGGAACTGCGCCGTCCAGGGCAGAAGCCATTCGCCACATGTAGCTCCTGAGCACCTGGCATGTGGCTAAGCCAAATTGAGTGGTTACGTAAGTATAAAATACGCAGAGGGTTTGAGGCTTAGTAAGAAAAAAAAATAGGGGCACCTAGGTGGTTCCGTCAGTTAAGCATCTGCGTTCAGCTCCGGTCATGATCTCAGGGTCCTGGGATCAAGCCCCACGTCAGGCTCCCTGCTCAGCGGGGAGTCTGCTTCTCCCTCTGACTTCCCCCGCCCCCGCTCCCCTCCACCTCATGCTTTCTCTCTCTCTGTCACGTGCTCTCCCGCAAATGTGTAAATAAAATCTTAAAAAAAATAGAATGCAAGCTATCATATTAATAGACTCATAATGGTTACATGCTGAAATGATAATATTTTTACTATCTTGGATCAGATATTTTTAAAAATATTTACTTATTTATTTTAGAGAGAGAGAGAGCACGAGTTGGGGGAGAGGCAGAGGGAGAGGGTGAAAGAGAATCTCAAGCAGACTCCCTGCTGAGCAAGGAACCTGACTCTGGACTAGAGCCCACGTGACCTGAGCCGAAATCAAGGGTTGGACACTTAACCGACTGAGGCACTCAGGGGACTCTGGGTAAAATATGTTATTAAACGTTATTCTATCTGCTTCTTTTTACTTTTATAAATGTAGCTACTGAAATTTGAAAATTGTTTATGTGCCTCTCTTTTGTGGCTCCTGGTGTATTTCTCTAAGTTGTGTTGTACAGCGCTCCCTGGCTCAGCCACGTCACCTGGGCTTCTTTATGACTTTGCTATGTATTTGTTACATACACACGCACACACAGGCGCACATGCACACGTGTGTGTGTATGTATAATAGAGTATGCGTTCTCAGTCTCTCTAGGCAGAAGTCAGGATTAATGTTTCCTTACTCTGTTTCATCACTCCCTGCCCAAGTGCCCCTTGTGCATGTTCGATAACGATTCTTTCATTCATCTGACAAATAGGTATGGAACCCATACTGTGGGGCAGACTCCCCTGGGAACTTAATGAACTTTAACTCACTAGCTGCCATAGTCCCTACAGGGTGGGAATTATTAGCTTTGTTTCGCAGATAAGGAAATTGGAGTAGGAAATTTAAGTGACTTGCTCAAGATCACCTACTGTGGCAGGAAACAGGATTCCAGCACTCTTTGGTCTGCTCCAAATCATGTCCCCTGTCCACTTCAGCGTGTTCCTATGGTGCAGGATTCTTCAGCCCGGTCCACTTGCTTCCTAAACCCCATCTTCTTATTTGTATATACATACCTATTACATGCTTGTTCATAGTCCGTCTTTCCCAATAGACTTTGCGGGAGGACAGAAACCATTTCTCTTCTGAGCACTGTTGCATTCCTGATGCCTTGCCTATATGCCTGACACCCAGTGAACATGTAGAAACTTTCGGCTGAACGTATGAAGGAATAAATGATGGTCTCTTCTTCTCCTCACCATTATACAATTCATGTTGAATTCCATTTTCCTGGAGAGGATACAAATAGAAATAAAACTCCATACCCATTTTCTCAACAACTATAATCATGTAAACATTCATTTTGTGTTTTATTTATTTAGAGCCCCATTATGCAAAGAAAGAATCCATTTGTGTGAGCGTCTGGGGAAAAAACCTCTCTTTCCCTGCCAGTCTCTCTTTCTGCACATGACATTATCTCAGAACAACACGGCAAAAACCAGGCACCTGTCTTTTGTCAAAATGGAGCGTGCATCCTCATAGCAGCTGTTTGCTAGTGGTTGCCAGAGCCTTGGTGCAAACCTAGGACTGGTGGGCTTTTACAGTGATCTTGGCCTAACTTATTCTTTATGGAATGAGTGTCTGAATGGAGTGTAACATGCCAAGACCACTTAATGGTTAGGAAGCCATCCTGCCCTCCAGAGAAGAAGGGCAGCCAGGCATGAAGAGAGGAGCCCTGAGAGATAAACCAAAAGGAATGGTCCCTGGTCTCAGCTTTGCCACTTACTCTTTCCCTAATCTTGGATGCACCATGCTTCCTCATGATTCTGAACCTTAGCTTTTGTTATCTCTAAAATTGAGGACATTGAAAGAGATCAGAGAGGACAGTAATGTCTACATCTATCCTTTATAACTATTGAAAACAGAATTTCTACATCCACTCTAGATAACTATTGAAACAGGAGGGGAAAAAAAGTCTTGGAAAGAAAAAAATCACAAGACTAAGACTCTGGAGTCAGGGTCAGAGGTCTGAATTTAACACCCAGCTCTTCTCAACTGGTTGTCTGACCTTAAACTGGTCATTTCACTTGTCTGGGCCTTGATTTCCTTTTCTATAAAATATGATCATTGGACTGAATGATCTTTAAGATTCCTTCTAGGTTGGAAATAATGTACATTTATTTGGCGGGGGGAACTGGGGGGTAGATTTTGGTAGATGCATTCACTAGCTTTTTTTCCTCCCTATGAGCTGAAGATTACTTAGGAGTCAGAAACTTTTTGGGGGTCATGTGGTGTAAAAAATGCGTAGTGATTCTTGTGTGGCTCTGGAAGCAAAATCTCCTTTTTAGAAGCATAGCCCCTCTAAACAAATGTGTTAGAGCACAACTTTGGTTGTCATCCCAGGAGTCTTCATGAAGAGGTTGGCCTTTTATATACCATCCATTTCTGTCATCAATGTCTGTCTGGTTGTGTGGTCTAAACTGAGTGGTTTTGTGGTGTTGAGATTGCACAGGTAATGTTAGAGTTAAAAGACATGGTGTTTTATTAAGTTCGTTTCATTTATAGATCTTGAGAGGCCTTGGGGTGATAAAAATCTGAGTTATGCATTGCATTAAGCAGAGTTATATAAAGCCTGTTGAATATTAATTTTGTAATGATTCACCTTACAGTTTTACGAGGATAGATATAAAAAGATACTGTGAATAATTGAGCCTATGGTCTATAAAATGAAGTCTAGAGAAGAGAGAAATAATTGGAAGTGAAGAGAGCCAAGCCTTTTCCTTCTTTGCTGAGATCAAGTTAATTCACTCTCAGCCCCTTTCTGCAAATTCAGGCCCCCTGGTTTCTTAGAGCATTAGATGAATGCATAGTACAGAATACAGCGCTAATAAAATGTGGTCCATATTATTGTTTTCATTATTTTTACTGTCACCTCAATATATTTTATCTTTATAGTCTGCATATTTTCTATATCCTTTTTTGGGTTACATTTTTCAAAATTGCTTCTAAAATAAAGCAAGGTCTTGCACAAAAGAGATAAAATTACTTATACTTCCTATCTCTAAAATTGCACTTTGCATAAGTTATACAAATGGGCAATAAGCATGTAAGAGGGTGCTCAATATTATTAACATCAAGGAAATGCAAATTCAATCCACAGTGAGATACCCACAAATACCTATTAAAATGGCTAAAATTAAAAGACTGACAATACCAAGTGTAGACAAGGACGTGGAGCCCCTGGAACTCTCATACACTGCTGGTGGGAGTATAAAATGGTAAAACCATTTTAGAACACAGTTTTCAGTTTTGTAAAATTAAAAATACCTTTATTCTAAGACCTAGCCATTCTACTCCAAGGCATTTACAGAAAAGAAATGAGCAAGTGTACAAATCCCTACAAAGATTTGTACTGGAGTATTCCTACCGTTGCATTTATGATAACTCCCAATAAGAAACGATCCAAATATCCACCAGGAGATGAACGGCGAAACCATTTGGGGGTATAGCCATACAATAGAATACTTCAAAATAAAACACAACCATTTTAAAAAGAACCAACCGCTAATATGTGCAACAACATAGGTGTATCGCAAAGATGTTATGCTGAGCGGAAGGAGCCAAACACACAAAAAAGTTCAGACTACATGATTCAACTCCTATGAAATTCTAGAAAAAGCACACTAATATATAGTGACAGAAAGCAGAGCAGTGGCTGCCTGGGACAGAGGTACGAAGTAAGAGGGAGGATATAGTACACAGGAACATGAAAGAACTTTTCAGGGGGTAGAAATGTTCTATATCTTGACTGTGGTGATAAGTATAAAAGTGTATATGTGAGCATCTGATGAACTGAAGGCTTGAAGTGGGAGTAGATTATTATATATAAATTATACCTCAACAAAGTTGATTTTTATTTTTTTTATTTATTTTTTTAAAGATTTTATTTATTCATTCAACAGAGAGAGAGACAGCCAGTGAGAGAGGGAACACAAGCAGGGGGAGTGGGAGAGAAAGAAGCAGGCTCCCAGCGGAGGAGCCTGATGTGGGCCTCGATCCCAGAACGCCGGGATGACGCCCTGAGCCGAAGGCAGACGCTTAACGACTGAGCCACCCAGGCGCCCCAACAAAGTTGATTTTTAAAATGCCTTTTGCACATCTTTTGTTGGTTCATTAGTTCCTCTAGAAACCGATCTTCCAAGATCTAGATTCGAAATCGAGGTTCAATATTTACTCATTGGTACATTGTGAGTCTTATATACATAACATAAAATAGGTATAATAACTACATTTGGCCAACCTTCGGAACTGCCCTAAGAAACAAAAGAGAGGATGAATTTGTAACAATGATTTATAAATCATGATACTGTGCTGAAAATTGACTGTCACTACCATTATATGGTTCACTCTACAAGTCAGAATGAAATTACCTTGATTTGTGCACCTTTAAAATTAGTTGAGCCTCTTATCTGGACCCAAAATGAACTCTCCCCCTGTTGAATGCCTGGCTAAGAGCACAGAATATCCTAGCAAATTTCCTTAGTGTTTTAAAAATATCTACCTGCCTCAGTCCATGTGACATACTGATCAACCCACTCAGACTGTAAGCCCTTCACTTCCAGCAGTGACAACCTACACAATCGTTCCTCCAAGTCAAGACACACTGTACGAGTCATCTGAGCTTGTCAACGAGGTTTAAATTTCATTTGACATCTCCAAAGAATCCTCTGCTTTCAGAGCAATGAGCTCTATGTCGGAGAATCTAGCCTAGTTGTGGGTAACAATGCAGATATTCATAGAGAGGCATATGTCTCTTCTGTAAATTAACAACTCTTATCCTGGGCAAGAAATTGAGTTTTGATTCTGAATGGACAGGGAGCACTGAAAAGTTGAGCCCTGATTTAATCTAAAAGCACGCATGCATTCATCTGACAAAGAGTCACTGAGTACTATGTGCATTGTCCTGGGCTCTGGGGACTTAGCAGTGAATAGGACAGGCAAGGTCTCCCTCCTTAGAGAGCTTACATTCTCATGGAGGAGTGAGTAGCAGTCAAGTAAACAATGTAATTTCAGGATCATGTGGAAAATACATAGGAGTAGAGAATAACACAAACTCAGGTTTATACTGTTTAGGATATAGTGGTCAGGGAAGATCATTCATGTTGAGTTAGGATGACAACATGGAACCAACTATGTAACAACCCAGAGAAACAGTGATTCGAGCCGTGGGGACAGCAAGTGAGAATGGGCTTGGCAAAGTAAGGAAGGAAAAGGAAGCCAATGTGGGAAGTATCAAGAATGAAAGGAAGACCGCCATGAAATGAGACTTCAGAAGTGGAGAGGGGATAGAGTTGAAGTTTTATTCCATGAAAATGAGAAGACCCTGAAGAGTTTAAAGCAGGGGAAAGAAATTATCTGATATGTAAATATGGCCACTACATGAAGAAGGGATTGTCTCAGGTCAAGTGGGGAAATTAATAAGAAGTCTGTTGAAATAGACTAAGGGAAGGATGATCATGGCTTAGATGGGACTGGGGCTTTAGAAATAAAGAGATATGAACAAATAGGACAATGTGTCCTAGAGGTATTGCTGCCGGGGTTTGAGGAGTGGGAATTGGCGGGTGGGGAGAGAACACATCGTTTTATGGCCTGAGCAACCATGAGCTGATGGAACTCTTTCTCAGGAGACCACCTGCAGTGATACGTTAGGCTGTCTGCATCCTGGGTCCGCCAGTAGGACAGTGACCAAATTACCCTGAAGGTTGGAATAGCAGTTAAGTATTTGTAAATATCCTATGAGGGGAACTCTACTTGTAAAGATCCTGTCATCTCTCTTCTGTGATTGTCCAGACATGCTAATACGTAGGTGCTGGAAATGTCATGATTTTCTAATCACAACCTTCTTTTCCTAAAGCTGTTTTCAGCAGACATCAATTCAGGACAATAGCCAAACTCTTTCTGGCTGCTGTTGTTTATTGCTGGTATGTCCCTGTTCCCAACACACTCACTGCAGGGGACATGCTTTGAGGAGTTTACTTTTGCTCTGGACGACTTTTTGGAAGCTTGCCTCTTTTTGTTAATTATGGCTTGGGGATTACTTTGTCAGAAATTTTGAAGCTCCAAAGTGTAAAAAAAAAAAAATTACAGGGTAATATTAAATATTTAAGTATTGCTCATTTCTCCATGGGGTATGAGATTTGGGCGGAGACTGAATCTTTGAGCTGTTTAGTTTCCATGTTTATCATCTTGTATAGAGTCACAGATTAAATTTTGCCTATTTAAGCAAATTTTAAATTTGTTTCAAACAAGTAAGGACGGCATTAAATTGCCCTGACCCAGGTACATTGGGGTTTTTGTCGTTTCTTTGTGTCCACGGAGAGTAGTGAACGAGAGCACCCAAACAGAAGCATCTCAGCTTGTGAAAATCCTGCTGGAGTAACGATGAGAAAACACTTTTACAATGTTTTGGATCCTTTTGCATTGTAAAAATAATATGAGCCCATCCTAGATGGTTTGGAAGGACATCAGCCATAGCCCAATCACAAAGAAATCCATGAGAGATTGCAGTTTCTCATAAAAGGCTAGAGCGGGAAGAGGCTTGTTAAATGATCTGATCGAGCTTCTCGTTTTGCTTGTGAAGGTACTGAGGTGCAGGGCGGTGTGGAGTCAAGAGCTCATGCTTCCTCGATGCTGGTGTGGAGCTGTTTCCTTGATGGTTGATGTGGCTTCATAAGCCTTTAGATTCATGGGGACCTGATGGAGACATAGAATCTGCTTCACCCTTTTTCTGAGCAAAGGGGACTTGACATCTTAACTGGGTGCACACGTGGCTCCCTCTGCCCCCTGGTGTTCAGGAGGATGCATGGTCTTCTTCTTCTTTTTTTTTTTTTTTTGCAAATGTTATCTAACGCATTTTTATTTATTAATTTTTTTATTTCCTTTTCTTTCTTTATTTATTTTTTAATGATTTTTTATTATATTATGTTAGTCACCATACAGTACATCCCCAGCTTCCAATGTAAAGCTCAATGATTCATTAGTTGCGTATAACACCCAGTGCACCATGCAATACATGCCCTCCTTACTACCCATCACCGGTCTATCCCATTCCCCCACCCCCTCCCCTCTGAGGCCCCCAGTTTGTTTCTCATAGTCCATAGTCTCTCATGTTTCATTCCCCCTTCTGATTACCCCCCTTTTCTTTATCCCTTTCTTCCCCTACCGATCATCCTAGTTCTTATGTTCCATAGATGAGAGAAATCATATGATAATTGTCTTTCTCTGCTTGACTTATTTCACTTAGCATTATCTCCTCCAGTGCCGTCCATGTTGCAGCAAATGTTGAGAATTCGTTCTTTCTGATAGCTGAGTAATATTCCATTGTATATATGGACCACAGCTTCTTAATCCAGTCATCTGTTGAAGGGCATCTCGGCTCCTTCCATGATTTGGCTATTGTGGACAATGCAGCTATGAACATTGGGGTGCATATGGCCCTTCTCTTTACTACGTCTGTATCTTTGGGGTAAACACCCAGTAGTGCAATGGCTGGGTCATAGGGTAGTTCAATTTTTAACTTTTTAAGGGACCTCCACACTGTTTTCCAGAGTGGCTGTACCAACTTGCATTCCCACCAACAATGTAGGAGGGATCCCCTTTCTCCACATCCTCTCCAACAATTGTTGTTTCTTGCCTTGTCTATCTTTGCCATTCTAACTGGCGTAAGGTGGTATCTCAGTGTGGTTTTGATTTGAATTTCCCTGATGGCTAATGATTTTGAACATTTTTTCATGTGTCTGTTAGCCATTTGTATGTCTTCATTGGAAAAGTGTCTGTTCATATCTTCTGCCCATTTTATGATTTGTTTATTTGTTTCTCGTGTATTGAGTTTGAGAAGTTCTTTGTAGATCTTGGATACCAGTCCTTTATCTGTGGTGTCCTTTGCAAATATATTCTCCCATTCCGTGGGCTGTCTCTTAGTTTTTTTGACTGTTTCCTTGGCTGTGCAGAAGCTCTTTATCCTGATAAAGTCCCATAAGTTCATTTTATCTTTTATTTCTCTTGCCTTTGGAGATGTGTCGTGAAAAAGGTTGCTCTGGCCGATGTCATAGAAGTTGTTGCCTATGTTCTCCTCTAGAATTTTGATGGATTCCTGTCTCACATTGAGGTCTTTCATCCATTTGGAGTTTATTTTTGTGTATGGTGTGAGAGAGTGGTCAAGTTTCATTCTTTTGCATGTAGCTGTCCAATTTTCCCAGCACCATTTATTGAAGAGACTGTCTTTTTTCCACCGGATGTTTTTTCCTGCTTTATCAAAGATTAGTTGCCCAAAGAGCCGAGGGTCCATTTCTGGGTTCTCTATTCTGTTCCATTGGTCGATGTGTCTGTTTTTGTGCCAGTACCATGCTGTCTTTGTGATCACAGCTTTGTAGTACAGCTCGAAATCCGGCATTGTGATGCCCCCAGCTTTGTTTTTCCTTTTCAACAGTTCCTTGGAGATTCGGGGCCTTTTCTGGTTCCATACAAATTTAAGGACTATTTGTTCCAGTTCTTTGAAAAATGTCCTCGGTATTTTGATCGGGATAGCATTGAAAGTGTAGATTGCTCTGGGTAGCATGGACATTTTAACTATGTTAATTCTTCCAATCCATGAGCATGGAATATTTTTCCATCTTTTTATGTCTTAGGAGGATGCATGGTCTTAAATAAGGATGGTGTTACATTGCCTTGACCTCGAGGACCATTTCCCAGAGTGGTTTTTGGGCCACCTGCATCAGAGTCATTGAGGGTCCTTGTTGAAAATGAAGATTTCTGGGACCCACCCCTGGTGTGTGAAATCAACATCTAGAGGTGGGAGTAGGAATCTGCTTCCTTAACAAACTCACCCATCCATTGAAAAATAATAGTTTGTCAATAAGAATAAAACTTCCCATATTGAATCATTCAAATTCTCTAACCTGTGATAGATAGGTGATATAGATAGGTAGGTAGGTAGGTAGGTAGGTAGGTAGATAGATAGATAGATAGATAGATAGATAGATAGATAGATATAGAGAGATACTATGTAAATGGGTAAAAAGTTGGTGACTCCACACAAAGAAATTGTCAATGGTTATCTCATGAGAATAGAAATAGGGTAAATGAGAGAATGGGGTCTTCAGTGTTCTATATAACTTAGAAATGTAGATTTGCAGAACACAAATCTTTTGGAATTGCTTTTATAAGTATTCCTGCAGTCAAGCTATTTCTTTGAGAGACTAGAAATGTCTACAGAATATTATTTATTTTCTTGAGCGATGTGTGTGGCCAGTGGGAGAAAGGGAACACTCTTCATGAATATAAAAGGATATAGAAGGATCAACCAGGGGACGAGGTGAGATCTAAGTTAGTTCATTTATTCATTCACTCAGTTATTCAACACCCATTCACTGAATACCTTGTATGTGCCAGGCACTGTTTGAGGTGCTCAGGACACAGGAGAGAACAAGACATGTGGGCCCCCGATTATGTAGAGCTTATGGTCTATTATGGGGAAACGCCAATAGAGTTTAACAAGATAATTTCAAATGGTGACAAGAGCTGTGAAGAAATGAAGACATTATGCCATTATGAATGATGGAAGGGCCATTCTCTGGTGTGAAGGGACAGCGTGAGAGATGACATCTGACCTGAGACCTTAGTGGCAAGAACAAACCAGCTATATACATATCTGGAAAACAAGTCTGCGTAAAAAGGAAGCTGCAAGGACAGGGTCCTGAGATGGAGTTAGCTTGATATGTTTAGGGTGTATGAAGAAAACCAGCATGGCTAAAGCTTAACGACTACCACGAGATTGAAGATAAAGTTCAAGAGGAAGAGAGGCCCAAGCCACATACTGTAATCATGCCACAGTAAGCAGTTTGGATTCTATTTTAAGTGTAATAGAAAGCCTCAGGGGGCGCCTGGGTGGCTCAGTCGTTAAGCGTCTGCCTTCGGCTCAGGGCATGACCCAGAGTCCTGGGATCGAGCCCCACATCAGGCTCCTCGGCTGGAAGCCTGCTTCTTCCTCTCCCACTCCCCCTGCCTGTGTTCCCTCTCTCGGTGGCTGTCTCTCTCTGTCAAATAAATAAATAAAATCTTTAAAAAAAAAAAAAGAAAGAAAGAAAGAAAGAAAGCCTCAAGAGACCTACATTCAAGGAGGGATCGTTGATATCTTCAAATTTGGGCTTTTAGAAAAAAATCACCACAGCACTCAAAATTACAGAGAAACTTAAAAGTCAAGTTTTAAAAAGATGTGCAACTCCTTCAGGAGAAAAATTCATCAGAAACCACAAAAGAAGAAGTAAAGAAATGGTCAGGTCTACCATACACATGGGAAGGGAAGATCAATATTATAAAATGTTGATTTTTTATCAAAAAAGGATTTCTAAATTCATTGCGGTTCTAAACAAAAACCCCTCAGCATTCTAAGATCGAATAGAAACGTAAAAATGCAAGAATTTAATAAGGGAGGTTTGCAAAAGAAGAAAAAGTAATGAGGACTTCCCCTAATTATCAAAATTTGTTGTAAAGCCATAGTAATGAAGACACTGTGTTATTAGTGAAGGGGGGTTAAGAAATAGATCAGTGGGACAGAATAGAGAGCCCAGTGATGGACTGAACATATCTGGACCCTTCTATATGACACTGGGGGTGCTGAAATTCAGAATGGAAAACATAGACTATCAGAGGTAAATGAGCATTAGAAGTATCAGAGTATCAGAAGCTTCCTAATTTACACTTTGTCCAAAAATAAATTGATAAATTGAAAACCTAAATATAGAATGTAAAAACTCAAAACCTTTAGGGAGGGAAAAAATAAGGTATCTTCATACTCTTAGGATAAAGTAGATTTTTTAAGCCAGAGACACAAAAATCACACTGAAGAATAATGAGCTTGATGGATTTCACTATATCAGAATGTATGGCTTCTGCACAAAATAACATCATAGAATGAAAAGGCAAGTGACAAGCCACTAGAAGATATCTGCAACCTGATGTAACGAACAAAAGCTACATTTCTAGAATCTCTAGCAAACTCCTATAAATTGATAAGGAAAACTCAAACTACCTACTAGAAAAATGGCTACTTATTAACAGGCACTTTCCTGAAGGGAAGACATGAACGAGCAATAAAAATGTGAAAAGGCTTTCCACATCCCTGATAAAAGCAAGAAATGCAAGTTTAATATCCCAGGATAGCATTTGATGCCTATGGGTGTAGCAGAAATTCAAACAGTTGAGTTAGACAAGTCAAACTTGGCAAGGAATTGAGATAAACGGGCACTTGGGAGAGTAAGTTGTCATTTCCTGGTTAGACTTGAAAATCCACATATTTTACAACAGATCTGCGGTAGAGCTTAGGCCATCAACAGTGTTTCTCCAAGGAAGGGCTCTTGGCATTGTTCCAGGGACAAGTCTTTGTCATGCGGGACTTTCATGCACCGTAGAAAATTTAGCATCCCAGCTCTACTCCACCACCAACTCACAAAAGAACTCTCCCCCATTTCCAAATGCCCCCAAGAGGGTTGGGCTTACCAGGAGAACGTCCTGCAGGTGCACAGTGCGGCCACAGTGCTAATGTGCCGAGACAGCCTCTGTCGCTGAACAGAGAGATCTGGGCCCTGAAGGAGGACCGTGAAGGGTGTTGGGACCAAAAACTGGACACCATCCAAATAGCCCTCAGTCCAGAAAAGGATAACAAAACTATGGTCTGGTTGTAGGATAGAGCACTATACAAGAATTACTGACCTAGATCTATAGGGAGCAAAGTGAAAATATCTCAAAAACAATGTTGACTACAATGTAATATACAGCATGATATACTTTATAAAAAGTGTATAAATCACAAGACTGTAGGGTTTATTGTGTTGGGTACACATAACACACAAACACACAGGCATACACATGTGTGAACTGGGGGGGTCTAAATTCTGTGTGGTTTTATTTCTTAAAAGAGTAAATGAATGGGAAGAACAAAATTAGTTCATTTTGAGTGACAGGCATGTGTGCAGGAGTTTGTCACATTATCCTTTGTGTAATATGTTTTCACCCTCACTCAGGCTGCTGAGTGGACAGTGGAAGGGGTGGATGGAAAGGCGAGCAGGGGGGTGAGCACGGGGGCAGGGGCAGTGAGGCTGTGCTGGACACGGAAAAGGGTGCTGGAGGAGCCGAGTGAGGACCCCAGCATCCCTACCAATGCCACTTTGAGCTCCAAGGGGGATGTGACCACTTTTCTACTTCATTTCTCTATCACCCAAAAGTTCTTCCTTAAATAACACTTTCCCTTGTTGCTTCCTCTGTCTTCCAAGCTATGATATTGTCCCCTAAGCAAGCCAAGGATTTGTTAGCTGCTCATATTTTTTAGCAGAACGAGACATTCTGTATAAACAATTTAGGCCCTCTCCATCCCCATCCCTGCAATTATGCTCCTACACTTCTTTTAATTTTTTTTTCCTGAACATTTTTTTATTGTGGTACAATATACATAAAGTCAAATTTACCATTCTATTTTTATTTGTATTTATTTTTATTTTTTAAGATTTTTTATTTTTATTTTTTAAGATTTTATTTTATTTTAGAGAGAGAAAGAGCCCGAGAGAGCATGGGGAGGGGCAGAGAGAGAGGAGAGAGAATCTCAAGCAGCTTCCACTCTAAGTGCAGAGCCTGATGCAGGGCTGGATCCCATGACCCCAAGATCATGACCTGAGCCAAAATCAAGAGTCAGATGCCCAACTGACTGAGCTACCCAGGTGCCCCCCAATCTAACTATGTTTGAATGTGCAATTCAGCGGCATTAAGTACATTCACAGTGTTGTGCGACCATCAGCACCATCCAGCTGCAGACCTTTTTCATCATTCCAAATTGAAACTCTATGCCCATAAACCATAAGTTCCATTCCTCAGTCCCCGTCCTCTAATAACCTCCATTCTACTCTCTGTCTCTGTGCATTTGACAACTCTAGGTACCCCAGACAAGCGGCATCCTACAATATTTGTCCTTTTGCATCTGGCTTTATTCCACTTGCCGTAGTGTTTTTGAGATTCACCCACAATGTACCACATATCAGGATTCCATTCTCTTTAAAAATGAATCCTGTGCCATTGTATGTATACACATTTTGTTTATCCGCTTCTGCGTCAGTGGACACTTTGGGTTAGTTCTGTCTTTGGGCTACTGTGAACACTATAACATAGAATGCAGTTATGAACAGGTGTACAACTGTCTATCCAAGTCCCTGCTTTCAGTTCCTTGGGATATATACCCAGAAGTAGAATTCCTGGATCTTACGGTAATTCTATGTTAAAATTTTTAAGGAACTTCCTAACCAGAACTTCCCACGATGGCGGCACCATTTTACATTCCCATCTGCAATGCACAAGGGTTCCAACTTTTCTACATTTTCACCAATACTTGTTATTTTTCATTTTTGAAAATAGCCCACCTAATGGATATGAAGTGGTATCTTATTGTGGCTTTGTCTGACACTTCTCATAATTAGTGTTAAGAAAGCATCATACATGGCTTCTGTCCAATTGTTTGATCCGTGATACCCATGGTTTGAGTATTTCTGCATTTTCCTAAATGCATTCCATGGAACACAGGTCCTAATACAAGCTTCTGGATTTGGGGGCTCGGGGGACACGAGATGGGAGAGATTAAACTGAGAAACAATGCACAAAAAAGAAAGAAAGAAAGAAAGAAAGAGAGAAAGAAAGAAAAAGAAAGAAAGAAAGAAACCCAACAACCTTCAGTAAAGTCAGATCAAGTACATATTGGCAAATTCAAGACATAAGTGTGAGTTGGTATCCTGACTCCCCATTCCTTGGTAGCTATTCGTTCTTTCAAGTCTCACACCATGCTGAGAATGATTCTGGCATTTAAAGGTAGGCATCATTGTATACAAGTGACCCATAAAAGGAAGCCAACTCTTTCATGCGGTACTCAAACACAAGTTTATCTGTTGCAACTTTGGAGGGAAACTGGCCATAAGGATGATGATGTGCGATGGTAGACTTTACGGTGTGGCACTTTCCTTAAGGGATCCCCAGTGTTTATTGTGACCAAACACAGTTCTCACTTTGAGCTGACTTTAGAAATCACTTCCCACCCAAGATGCAATTTTACTGTATGTCCTCCCCTTGAAGTTTGAAATATATATATTTTCCAGACCCCGAAAAGTCCTACAATAAAGAGACCCAACCAACATAGTTTAAAGCAGGAGTTGGCGAGCTATCTCTGTGAAGGGCCAGATAGTAAATACTTTCGGTCTTGTGTCTCTGGTGCAGCTATTCAACCTTGGAATCATAGCTCCAGAGCAACCATAGACAGTCTTTAAATGACTAGACGTGGCTGTGTGCCAAAAAAACTTTACTTGCAGAAACAGGCAGAAGGCTGGAGTTAATTCACAGGCAGTTGTTTTCTAAACCCTGGTTTAGACCATCATGACCAAAGTTTGTTGCATCATGACCCTTCCCTCCTTTATTTTTTTTAAATGTAAAACCTGTAATAGACCCTTAGATTCCTGAATTCAAATATTGGAGGGTTTTAAATCTTTTAGTGGCACTGAAAGTTGATGGTGTCTAGCAGCTTTGTCACTTTCTAGTACTTGGGTTTGCATTGCTGTGGCACCGGAAGTAGTTATGTAGTGGGTGGTCTGGGCTTAATTGTGTTTTACGATTCATATGTTGAAGCTCTGACCCCCCTAAAATTTCAGAATGTCGCTATATTTGGAGATAAAGCCTTTGAAGAGGTGAGTAAGTTAAAATGAGGCTTTTAGAGCAATCTTGGAGAACAACAAACGGGAGGTATCGCAATCCCGTATGTCAAGATACGCTACTAAGCTGTAGTAATCAAAACAGTATGTTACTGGCACAAAAGTAGCTACATAGATCAATGGAACAGAATAGAGAGCCCAGAAATAAACCCATGATTATATGGTCAATTAATCTGTGACAAAGGAGGCAAGAATCTTTCCAATAGGAAAAAGACCATCTCTCCAACAATTGGTGTTGGGGAAATTGGACAGCTACATGCAAAAGAATGAAACTGGACCACTCTCTTACACCAGACACAACAATAAAATGGACTAAAAGCTAAATGTGAGACCCGAAACCATAAGATTCTTAGAAGAAAACATAGGCAGTAATCTCTTTGACAGCAGCCATAGAAACGTTTTTCTAGATGTCTCTTTTGGCAAGGGAAACAAAAGCAAATTAAACTATTGGGACCACCCCCAAAATAAAAAGCTTTTGCACAGTGAAGGAAACCAGCAACAAAGCAAAAAGACAGCCTACCGGATGGGAGAAGATGTTTGCAAATGATGTATCCAATAAGGAGTTAATATCCAAACTATATAAAGAATTTATACAACTCAACACCCAAAAACTAAATAATCCAATTTTAAAATGGGCAGAAGACTATGCATAAACATTTTTCCAAAGATAACATACAGATGGCCAACAAACACATGAGAAGGTACTCAACATCACTAATCATCAGGAAAATGCAAAGCAAAACCACAATGAGATATCAACTTACACCTGTCAGAACGGCTAAAATCAACAACTTGAGAAATAACAAGTGTTGGCAAGGATGTGCAGAATAACGAACCCTTGTGCACCGTTGGTGGGAATGCAAACTGGTGCAGCCACTGTGGAAAACAGTATGGATGTCCCACAAAAAAATTAAAAATTGAATTATCATATATGGTCCAGTATTTCCACTACTGAATATGTATCTAAATTAAACAAAAACGTGAATTTAAAAAGATACATGCGCCCTTATGTTTATTGCAACATTATTTATAATAGCCAAGATATGGAAGCAACTCAAGTGCCCATCAATAGATGAATGGATAAAGAAGATGTGGTGTATATATGCAATAGAATATTACTCAGCCGTAAAAAAGAATGAAATCTTGCCTTTTGCAACAATATGGATGGATCTAGAGGTTATAATTCTAAGTGAAATAAGTCAATTAGTGAGAGACAAGTACCATAAAATTTCACTCATCTGTGGAATTTAAGAAACAAAACAAATGAGGAAAGAAAGAAAAGAGACAAACAAACAAAAAAAACCCTAACACTAAATTACAGAGAACAAACAGATGATTTCCAGAGGGCAGTTGGGTGGGGAATGGGTCACAGAGGGGAAGGGGATTAAGAGTATACTTATTGTGATGAGCACTGAGTCATGTATAGAATTATCGAATCACACTTTATGCACATGAAACTCATGTAATACTGTATGTTAATGATATATGAATTTAAAAAAATAAAATGTGGCTTTTAGGCTGTCAGGGTGGCCCTCATTCAATCTAACTGGTGTCCTCATATGAAGAGGACATTTGGACCCAATAAGAGACACCAGGGATGTACACACACAGAGAAAAGACATGTGAAGAGGCAGCAAAAGGGCAGCCACCTGCAAGAGAAGGAGAGAGGCTTAGAAGAAACCACCCTTTCAGCCATCTTGATCTTGGGCTTCTAGCCTCCAGAACTGTGAAGGCTGTTCAAGCCACCCAGTATATGGCATTTGTTATGACAACCTAAGCACACTGGTACAGAGGTGATCATTATCTCATCTGCCCTAACTTGCTGAGAACTTGAACTTCTTTGCTCACCATCAGGTACTTAATATCACAAGTATCCTTCACTGAATTTTATGGGGAAGTTATATGATATGCTCTAATTGCATTTGCATATTTGGTATACACAAAGATCTTAAAGACATATCCTTCATAAATGTTACCAGTTATTGTTGAATATATTCCCATAATGCTTTTAGCTTATTTCTCATCCCTTCTTTTCTTTAGTCTCCTTGTAAATACTATCCATTCTGTTTCTATTCCTGGGCTCTGGAGTTTTCAAATAGATGCATATTTCCTGCGTTTATAGTTGGTGCTCATCACAGGCAAGAAGTCAGTGTGCATCAGGCCATGGAATCAAAGAACTTACTAGCTATTGTAGATAATGCTGCTATAAACGTAAGGGCATATATGCTGCTATAAATGTAGGGGTGCATTTATCCCTTTGAATTAGTGTTTTTATATTTTTGGGTAAATACCCAGTAGTGTGATTCCTGGATTGTAGAGTAGTTCTATTTTTAACTTTTTGAAGAAACTCTATACTGTTTTCCGCAGTGGCTGTAGGAATTTGCACTCCAAAGGTCCATCAATAGATGAATGGATAAAGAAGATGTGGTATAAATGTGTGTGTGTGTGTGTGTGTGTGTGTGTGTGTGTGTATTTGGATAACGAAATATTATTCTGCCATAAAAAAGAATGAAATTTTGCTATTTGCAAGGACACAGATGGAGCCAGAGAGTATTATACTAGGTGAAATAAGTCAGAGAAAGAAAAATGCGATACAATTTCACTCATATGTGGAATTTAAGAAACAAAACAAATGAACAAAGGCAAAAAAAGAGCCCGATCAAGAAACAGACTCTTAATGATAGAGAACAAACTGCTGGTTACCAGATGGGAGGTGGGTGGGGGGATGGGGGAAGTAGGTGATGGGGATGAAGGCGTGCACTTGTGATGAGCACTGGGGATGTCTGGAAGTGCTGGATCGTGATATCGTACACCTGAAGCTAGTATGACACGGTATATTAAGTATACAGGAATTAAAATTAAGAAAAGAAAAAGAAACGACAAAGAACTCACTAGCTGTGTGTGACCTCAGACAAGGTATCAGATTTCCCCAACTCAGTTTCCTCATCTTCATAATATAATAATACCTATACTATTTTCAGAGCTCCTGGAAGCATCAGCTGCAATGTAAGTCATGTGCCCCCCACCCTGTATGGCTTATGGTGGGCACTCAATAATTAGTTGCCGTTCTAGGCAATTGGGAAATACCTGTTTCTCTCTTTTCTGTCCTTGTTTGTTTTTTTTTAAGATTTATTTATTTATTTATTTTAGAGAGAGCAAGCTTGAGTAGGGGGAGCGGCAGAGGGAAAGAATATTCAAGCAGACTCCTCGCTTAGCGTGAAGCCTAATGCAGGGCTTAATCTCATGATCCTGAGATCATGACCTGAGCCGAAATCATGAGTCAGCTACCTAACTGACTAAACCACTCAGGAGCCCCTCTCTTTTCTGCCCTTGTGATCTGAGCTGCCATCAACTGTGTAGTTTTGTTAACACTAAAGAAGTAAGGAACTTAACTAGTTTCCTTATACATGATGCTAGATGCTGCTTGTTCTATCATTATTTATAAGGCTTAACCCCTCAAGGAACTTGTGTTACCTGATGGACACATGAAAGTTTCAGAGAGATGTTTCAATAAAGCAGAAAATGTACTGAGTCATTGACCTGCCAGTTCTCCCTCTATGTCTTTCTACAAGTCACCTTCTCTCTCTCTGAGCCTCATTTATCTTACCTATAAAGTGGAGGCTGGGACTAGACCATACCTCTAGTATATTCTAAACCCAGTATTTTACCTTGAAGCCATGGGGACTAAGGAGATGACTGGATATGAGAGGACTTCATTCTGATTTGGTGCTACCCAAACCATTACCCTAGCCCCATGGCTACACTCCATCAACATGAGATCCCAACTATTTAAATTAAATTTTGTTAGCATTTTAATATTTAATGTAAAATACCTTACATAAAATTAGCATCTTATTAGCTTTAAGATTCAAAGATAAGTGAACTATCTTGTTTCCCAAAATAGATCTATTTTTGTCCTCAAAGGATACCAAAAATATTGCCTGCAGGAAACTCCCACCCTAAACCACGCTGTCATTGTGGTGGAGCTCCTTGAACATCTGGTTCCTGTTAGAAAAGACGAATGTGTCATACGGCATGAGTAAGGAGACACGGGCAAAGATGACGATGAGCAAATCGTACCGAGGTCTTTCTGCTTCCTGCCGCCATCATCCACTTCACACCTGTATCCTTGTCCAGGCAGAGCTGAGGGACAGGTGGAATGGGGAGGTGCCGTGGGGATGGTCCGACAGTTGAATTTTATTTACCCACATAGCAAAACAGTGAATGCCACACCTGCTGCTTCTGCCCTCCTGTCCAGTTTTTACACACTGGTGTGTGTGTGAAACAGTTCGGTCCATAGTTGACAAAGAGAAGCGCACTTCCTGACTTCAGGAGAGTGTCTGAGGAAGAGCTGTTTCCCTTTCTTTTATAGGGAAAATGACAAATACATATAAATGAGCGTCTTATGGCGCAACACACACACTAAATTTCATCAGTATTCATGACATGCATTCCCTTCTCTCCACAACTGACAGCTGTTAAAAATGATATTGGGGAGTGCTATCCTGGTTCCGGTAATGCTGGAACATGGATTCTGAGGTGAGGTGTTACTGATTTCTCCCACTTTCACAGCCCCGATTTTACAACTGCCTGGAGATAAGTTTTAGCCCTGCAGAATCTCCCCGCCAGAGAGAGGGACACCATCTATTCAGTGAAATGCATTATGTAAGAGGCCATATCAGTACCAGATCTCTAGCTGTTGAGAATAACCTCGATCTCATTTATATTTTGAGATGGCTCTCTTTTAAATCTCATTAGGTAAATTTCTAAAACTGTGATTAAACTGTAGCCAGCCAAGGGAAAATTAGAACTAAATTGGAAGTGTCGCCGATCTGAGATCTCTAGTTCTTTCCTGTGTGCATACAGAAATTAAGGAGCCTCTCCTTTCTGTGTTACAGGCTTTGATGAGAAATCCAGAAGAAAGAATGTGTGAAAGAAAAAGATGACATCTGTTCATGGCAAACCAAATCCGAAGATTATTACAGTGAAAACGAACAGAGGCCAAGAGAATACTTACTAGTAAAGGTAAGTGGACATCTCTGCAAATGCTGAACCGTGATGGTTAGACCAGGAAAGTGGGTTTCTACACGTCCGTGTGTGAGTGTACATTAACTTGTCAAATGCGGATAGGCGAGGATAGGAGAGGGTACATGATACAATCTACATCAAAATATTTGTGTTCCAGCGATGAGGAAGAAAATTAGTTACACGCAGTTAGCTCCCTATTCTCAAATGAAAGCTAAATGCCCCAAAGTTGAATAATAGACTTACCTTTTATAAAGGGATTCGCTTCTCAGACAGCAAAACAAACAAAAGCTAAAATAAGGACTGTGCTAACTATGCTGTGCCATTGACATGTTTGCTACAATATATTTCTGATACTTCATACACTCAGTTGTAACACTTGACCAGCGAAATCCAGCGGGCAGTTGAGCAAGCTAGTGGTTGATTATTTTCACGCATGCGATGATTTTCATCCTTAGCTTTGTTGTAGTGAGGTGTGCTTCGTACCTTTGGTGTTAATACTCTGGGGGGTTTTGCCCCATTTCCAACTGCTTTTTATAATATAATAAGAGGGGAAATGGAATATTTCCTTAGAGCAGTGCCATGGAAACCAGACTGCCAGCCGGATAGGCAGCCCCACCATATGCTATCTCAGGACGTTTCTTCATTCGCTGATCTCAGAAGTCTGACACACAAAGGTGATTTGAAGGATACTGATGTATCACGTGCAGTAGTATGAGCTGTGCACAGGGAGAATGTACAACAGTTAAGGACAGCATTTACACAGTCTCTCAAAATGCTTCCTTGGGTGGAAATAAACAGTTGGATTGCAACGTCCACATGCCTTCTGGGGAAGGCTATCATCTAGCAGTCAAGGACATGGACTCAAGAGTCTTGCTCTTCCACTGACCACGTCTATGACTATGGTCAAAATGATTAATCTTCCTTTGCCTCGTTTTTTTGAGTAGATGAGGATGAGTAGATGGAACGAGTGAATGGATAGAAAGCACTTGGAAGATGGTGAGCACAAAAAAAATGCTCAGTAGTTAGTAGCTGATTTTATCATTGAGCAAAGTAGAGTGTCCTTCAGGGATGGTAATTTCTCTTGTTTGATTTTGTGGAGCCTTAAAGATGGAGGGGAAGTGGGGGGACCACGTCTAACCCTGGGCTTGTAGGCACTTTCCACTCCGCTATCACAGGGACCTGCGAGGTTAAGGATAAAAGTGCATCTCAGAGCATCTCTCAAACTCATAGTCATTTGGGTACTTTGAGAAGACTCGGAGAATATAAACTTAAGTGATGTAGGATCTTAAATTATAAATCAGGTCATCTCAGACTCTTGGCTGCGATCTGGCCCTGGCTGCTTGTCTCCACCCTCTCCCCCTTAGCATTCTGGGCTCACTCATACCTTCTTCCTGTCCGTCTAAATCACACTATCTCTGGGGCGCCTGGGTGGCTCAGTCGTTGGGCGTCTGCCTTCAGCTCAGGGCATGATCCCAGGGTCTGGGATTGAGCCCCACATCAGGCTCATCCGCTGGGAGCCTGCTTCTTCCTCTCCCACTCCCCCTGCCTGTGTTCCCTCTCTCGCTGGCTGTCTCTCTCTCTCTGTCAAATAAATAAATAAAATCTTTTAAAAAAATAAAAATAAAAAAAATAAATCACCATCTCTTTTGCACACACTATCTGTGTGACACACTACCCGTGAGCCTTTGCGCTCACTATCTGGCATAGCCTTCATGCTCTCCCTCCCTGCTCCTGACCCCTTTGCATGTTCTTTTTTTTTTTTTTTTAAGATTTTATTTATTTATTGACAGCGATAGAGACAGCCAGCAAGAGAGGGAACACAAGCAGGGGGAATGGGAGAGGAAGAAGCAGGCTCACAGCGGAGGAGCCTGATGTGGGGCTCGATCCCACAACGCTGGGATCACACCCTGAGCTGAAGGCAGACGCCTAACCGCTGTGCCACCCAGGCGCCCCTGCATGTTCTTTTCTGTCTGTCTCAGACCTGTCTGCTAAAGAGAACCCCCACCCAGTGACATTGTCTCCCAAAAATATCACCCCTACAGACATTCTTGTCAACAGTAACTATGACAGCATTTTTGTCCATATCCTCGCAATAAGGAGCATTCAAAATTCTTTTCGTCCTTGCCAGTCTGACAGGTGATGAGCTTGCCTATTTAAAGTAGGTAGAAGAGAGGGGTGCCTGGGTGGCCCAGTTAAACATCTGCCTTCAGCTTGGGTCATGATCCCAGGGTCCTGGGATCAAGTCCCACATCAGGCTCCCTGCTCATCGGGGAGTCTGCTTCTTCTATCCCTCTGCCCCTCCCCTCTGCTCATGTTCTCATTCTCTCTCTCAAATGAATAAATAAAAAAATAAAAAATAAATAAAGTAGGTAATAGAGAGTATGCAGAGATCAGCAAAGAGGGCAACAGTTAACCATTCATTCACTCATCGTCAGAGCCTGTCTCTTTTATGACACTCATTCTTACTGAGAATTATTTTCTTTATTTCATTCTTCAGTTATTTTTCCTACCTGCCTTACTGGCCTGTAAGTTCTTCAAGGGCCAGGATGGTGTTTTCATGATAATATTCTGGGATCCTGGACTGGCAACTGCCGTGGATGATGTACTTGGAAACCATTCTGGGAGTGACAAAATGAATGAGAGAGACAGGGTCCCTGATCTCAGGAGCACAGGTCTCATCATTGAGGCAGATGATTGCTTTACAGGGCTAGAAATTCAGATTTAGAGCAAGGAGATAATCAGTGGGCCTCAAAAAAAAATTAGCCTCGTAGGGATTCTAAATGCTAACTGATCAACAAAAATAAGGACCACCTTGACCAGGTATAGACCCGTAGTGCTGGGGAGGGTGATTACCCTTCATGTGCTGGATTGTATGGAAGTGGGTGGGGTTGAAGGGTGGGGCTCAGGGCAGTGATCACTTGCCCACCACTATGGAGAAAATTTTAGTATTTTGATAGCGAGCGCAGCTGCATATATGCATTGCTACTGAATATCAGCGCCGATTATAATGTACCTTGTTTAAATAACCAAGTGCACCTGTCAGACTGGCAAGGATGAAAAAGTTCTAAATACCACTTGTGGGAAAGACATGGACAAAAAGCCTCTCATAGTCACTGTTGATGAGACTGTCAGTCGGGGCAATATTTTTGGAAGCTAACTTGGCAGTATTTATCAAAATGTTAAATGCACATTTCCGTGAACCAGATAATAGAACTTTATCTTCCAGGAAAACTGGTACGAATACAAAATGCTGTATGTACAAGTGCGATCGCTCTAGTGTTGTTTTAATAGCAAAAATACGGGGGCAGTTTATATATCTATTAATAGAAGAGTAGTAAATAAGTGATGGCATTTCAATCCAATGGAACAATGTGCTCCATGAAATGTGTTAAGTAAAAGGGGAAATCATGCCGAAATTGTGTCTCTTATGATCATGTTTGTTGAAAGCAAATGAACACAACCCTAAGTGTCCATCGGCAGATGAATGGATAAGCAAAATTTGGTCTTCAATGGAATATTCTTTAGCCATAAAGAGGAATGAAGTTCTGATACATGCTACAACATGGATGAACCTTGAAAACATTACGCTAAGTGACACATAAGGACAAACACTGTATGATTCAACTTAAGTGAATTGTCTGGAATAGGCAAATTCATAGAACGAGTAGAAATTACCAGGAGCTGGGACGAGGGAGGAATGGGGGGTTAGTGACTAATGGCTACTGTTTGAGGTGCTGAAAAAGTTTTGGAGATAGATGGTGGTGATGGTTGCACAACATCGTGACTGTAATTAACGCCAATGAATTGTACACTTAAAAATGATGAAAATGGCCCTGAAAATGGTGAAAATGGCAGATTTATGTCCTATTTTATCAGAATTTTTTTAAACTTGAAAGAAAAAGCAAACCAAAAAGAAAAGCAGGCGCGCGCGCGCACACACGCACACACACACGCACACGCGTGCCTACAGGTGCCGTATAGTCTGGAAAGATACCTGCAGGTTGTTGACAGTGATTGTCTAACAGATGAAATGAGGGGCAGAGCGGAGAGAAGAAAATTTTGTCCTATGTATACTTGTGTATCTTTTTACATGTTTCACAGTCAGCATATATTTTAAAATTTTTTGAATTGAAGGGTTTTCTTTTTTCAGTCATCCTGACCGGTAGTAAAACCCTGGAGTTGGTACAATATTCTAGTTTGCAGTCAAAACAATCCTGAAAGGTCTGTTTACAACTGAACACGTTCACATCTAACATCTCTGTGCAATCTGTAACCTGGAGTGTGAATTTAATCACAGTTTAAAACACAAAATCGTTTTCCTTTTCTAGATTAAATTACATCTTGTGGAAAACAGCCTCTTGCTATAGAAAGAGTTTGGTCTTATCTCTCCCTCAGTGAAGACGGGCTCCTCCATCTAGTAATTTCCTGCAAAGCAAGATGCTTCTAGCTGTAGTTTTATATCCCCTTTGCTGGAAAAGCATCCGGCATGTTGGCTATACAAAATGAGCCTTAATAGGAGAACACCGAGAAATTTTTATGCATAACAAGAGGTTTTTTTAAAACCCTAATAAAATTCCATAAAAATGACATTTTAATGGGTTCCCCCATTTTACAAAATGTTTAAACCCTACAACGTGGTCATACGTTTATGTAAGTAGAGAGAATGCATGGAAGGCTGTGCCCCCCAGACTATTCATGTTAGCGGCCTCGAGGAAATGATCTCATGGATGGTGCCAGGTGCGAGGAGATTCTTTACATCCTTGTACATTGTTTAGTTGTTACCACGAAGGGCTCTTCTTAGTAGCTTCCTCAAGGTATAACTCACCAGCACTAAACTGCACATATACAAAGTGGAAAATTTCGGGGGTAGCTTCATGGCTCAGTCAGTAGGTCACGCAACTCTTGATCTCGGGATCGTGAGTTTGAGCCCCAGGCTGAGTATAAAGTTTACTTTAAAAAATAAATAAATAAAAATAAAGTGCAAAATTTGAGGGAAAAATGTAATTACACGAGGAGAGGGATGTTAACTAAATTTATTTTGGTAATATTTTTACAATAAGTTTATGGCAAGTCACTGTGCTGTACATCTTAAACTTATACAGAGCTGTGTGTCACTGATGCCTCAAGAAAACAAAAAATATATAATGGAATATTACTCAGCCATCAAAAAGAGTGAAACCTTGCCATTTGCAATGACGTGGCTGGAGCTAGAGTGTATTATGCTAAGCAAAATAAATCAGAGAAAGACAAATACCGTATGATTTCACTCATATATGGAATTTAGGAAACAAAACAGATGAACATAGGGGAAGGGGAAAAAAAGGGAGGGAGGCAAACCATAGGAGACTCTTAACTATAGAGAACAAACTGAGGGTTGCTGGAGGGGTGGTGGGTGGGGGATGGGCTAGCTGGGTGATGGGGATTAAAGAGGACACTTGTGATGAGCACCGGGTGTTGTATGCAGGTGACGAATCACTAAATTCTTCTCCTGAAACCAATATTACACTATATGCTAACTAACTAGAATTTAAATAAAAATTTGAAACAAACAAACAAGAAAAAAAAGGCAAAGAGAGGGAAGGGAGAATGATGGAACTGACAAAATATTTTCAAATACAATTAAGAAAAAGGATCCTCTGAGAACCATGTCTTATTTTCTATTGCATGTTCAGCACTGTTTTGGCAATAAAATAAAGCAGCAGCTTAGAGCCGAGAAGCCAAAAACATAAAGTGGACAGTTTGATAAGTTTTGGCATATGTTTATACTCATGAAGCCATCACCATAATCAAGTTAATGAAAACATCCATCTTTCCCAAAAGTCTCCTCACGCGCCTTTGTCATCCCCCCTTCCTACCTAGCCCCTCTCTTGCCCCAGGCAGCCACTGATCTTGTTTCTATCACTGTATATTAGTTTGCGTTTCCTACGGTTTTATATAAATGAAATCCTACACTACAAATCATTTAGTCGGGCATCTTTCACTCAGCATAATTATTTTGAGATTCATCTGTGCTGTAGTATTATAGATGGTCCATTCCTTTTTATTGTTGAGTTGAATTCCATTATATGAATTATCTCCATTTGGGAAATTGCCAAACTGTTTTCTAGAGTGGTTGTACAATTTTACACCCCTACCTGCCCTGAGAGAGAGTTCCAGTTCCTTCTCATTCTTGTCAGTACTTGGTATGACCAGTCTTTTTCCGTTTTATCCATTCTAATAGGTACGTACTAGTGACTCAATGTGGTTTTAACTTGCATTTCCCTAAAGACACCTGATGCTGAATATCTTTTCATGTTCTAACTTGCCATCTGTGTGTCTTCTCAGTGAACTGTCTGATTCAATCTTTTGTGCATTTTTTTAAAAATTGGATGCTTTGTTTTCTTATTGAATTTTGAGAGTTCTTTATATATTCTGGATGCAAGCCCTTTCTCAAATGTATGCTTTGCAAATACTTTCTCCCAGTGTCTAGCTTCTTTTCTCTTTTTCTCCATGTTGTCTTTTGAAGGGCAGAGGTTTTGTTTTTGTTTTTTTTAAGATTTTTTAATTTATTTATTCAGCAGAGATAGAGACAGCCAGCGAGAGAGGGAACACAAGCAGGGGGAGTGGGAGAGGAAGAAACAGGTTCATAGAGGAAGAGCCTGATGTGGGGCTCGATCCCATAACGCCGGGATCACGCCCTGAGCCGAAGGCAGACGCTTAACCGCTGTGCCACCCAGGCGCCCCTGGGCAGAGGTTTTTATGATTATTATTATTATTATTATTATTTAAGATTTTATTTGTTTGAGGAAGAGAATGCGAGTGGGGGGGTTAGGGTGGGCAGAGGGAGCCCACTGAGCAGGGAGCCTGATTGGGCTCCATCTCAGGACCCTGAGATCATGATCCGAGGGCAGATGCTTAACCGACTGAGCCACTCAGGTGCCCTAAAGGACAGAGGTTTTTAATGTGTTTAATTTGTTTTAATTTGAGTTATTACAGTGAGGGACATTTAAAGATATTTGTCAACCCTAGTAATTTTTACATTTAGATATTCACCCTACGTGATAGCAGGCATACTAAAACACACACATACCCCACATTAAAGAAAATTTTTTGCTCTATTCCTTTTTTAAAGACTTTTTTATTCTGATTTTGAAATTATTTGCTTCAAGAAACTCATTTAGTTTATTATTGGCTGTAATTCTTCAAGACTCATCCTGTATCCTTGATGATTCATGCCAAGTAAAAACGTAACTTGAAATTATTTTAAAACATAAGGTAACTTAAAATAAACTACAATTTATCAACTAACAAAGTTTGACAATATGTTGATTTTTGTGGATATTAATGTAAATGTTTTTTACTTTATATTGGGTAGTTTTCTTTTCATATTTAGAAGGCAGTAAATTTGTTTGCTTGTTTTTCAGATCTAGAATAATCTTTTTAGGCCCCTGGAAAATGTGTAGCTTCTAGACTTTGGATAAAACAGTCTGGTTAAATTACATTTTAGGAAAAATATAATACTTAATAAATTAAAATAAATAGAAAACTTCTTTTCCCTTCCAAGCAAGAAATTACTTTAAAATCATCAAAGATGTATATGAATATAGGAAAATCTAAATGTCAAATGAATGCTAGGGATTAAAATATGTGCCCTTCCTATGGAAGTCTGCTTTAAAGCCATTTAAAAATGTTAAATACTCAACATCACTGATGATGAGGAAAATGCAAATCAAATCCCACAATAAGATAACACTTCATGTCCATTAGGGTGGCCTGTGTGTGTGTGTGTGTGTATTTCTAATAAGTGTTGGTGAGGCTGGTCAGAAATTGGAATCCTGTGCACTGTTGGTGGGAATGTAAAATGGTGGAAAACGGTACAGTGATTCTTCAAAAAGTTCAACTAGAATTACCATATGAACCAGCAATTCTACCCCTGGGCATGTACCTAAAAGCATTGTAAACAGAGACTTCTTGAAGAGGTATTTGTACACCAGTGTTGATAGCATTATTCACAATAACCACTGGTAGAAACAAGCCAGACACCCATTGACAGGTGACTCGATAAACAAAATGTGGTATATTCATTCAATGGACTATTATTCAGGAATAATAAGGAATGAAATTCTGACACATGGTACAATATGGAAGACCCTTGAAGACTTCCGCTAAGTGAAATAAACCAGACACAACCTGACAAATATTGTATGATTCCATTTATGTGAGGTTGCTAGAGTAGTCAAACTCATAGAGACAGAAGGCGGAATGATGGTTGCCAGCGGCTGGAGGGAAGGCGAAATGAGGAGTCACTGCTTGGTGGATACAGAGTGTCATTTTGTGATGATGAAAATGTTCTGGAGTTAGATGGTGGTGATGATGGCCCAGCAAGATAAACGTACTTAATACCACAGACCCGTACACTTAAAAATGGTTAGAAGGGTGAGTTTTATCATATGTACGTTTTGCCACAACTGTAAAAAACATTAAGAGGAAAAATTTCCAAGTATTTCCAAATAAAAAAAGTTAAGAGCTAAAATATCAGCCTGATACTTTTAGTGATAGTCAGCCCAAATTTCTTAGTGGTCTCATGGCCCAAAATGAAAGAACAATATTTTTAAAGGGAAAAAATGATTTTCCTTTTAAATGATGCTTCAGACTTCAGACTTCAGTAATGCAGATTCAGAAACACAAATTACTAGCCGACTGCCAGGCATTCTTGTAAGACTTCACATGTCTCAACTCATTTACTCTTCAACAGAACTAGGACAGACTGTTATTTCCAGTTCAGAGATGAGGAAAGACATTGAGAACAGAGAGGTTATGTAACATGCCCAAGGTTACACAGCGGGTGAAAGGTACACTGGTTGTCAAACACCAGAAAGATGGCTTCAGAGCCCACAGTGTGTTTTCCCATCTAGTAACTATAAAGAGCTGTAGTGTCAGAAGAGATGTCTATGAACTGTGCTATCATTTCTAGTATTTCTACTGGATAGCTACACCTGAAAAACTTGAGCGTATTGATGCTCTATTAGCTTTTCTTCAGCAAAACCTTGTGACTTAAAATACAGAAATATTTTCTCTCCAACTGGAAATTATCCTTTACCACTTACCCAGCTTTTATTAATGCCAATCTTGAAGGAGATGCACAAGCATGCTATACATAAAAATGTAAGATCTCTAGTTTTTCTCAGGGAAAAGCTCTGGAAAGGAAATCTCCATATTGGAAGAAAACATGACCTTGTATTCTTTCCTTCCCCCTAAGATTCATGTCTCCCCACATGGTAGGTGAATTTTAAAAATAGTCACGTCTGTGTTCAAATAAGTTTTGGAAATCCTGAATTAAAAGGAGTTAGAATTTCTTTACCGTGGGACTTCTTAGGCACTTAACATACTAACAAATATTGTGAATTGCCAAGAAAAGGAAACCATATGTATAACATATTAAATAATATATGAGTATATATTATATAATATACAGTTGTTTCCCAGAGTTCTTTTACCACTACTTCTCTCATGGAAAATCATGAGCGGGGGGAGTGCTTCCTGGAACCCTTTTGGGCATCTTGGACATACTAGGGATTTTCCAAATCTACCACCAGGGGGCAGTTCCCCCCCATTTATATTCTGACAAACCTAAACCGAAACTTTCTTTATTTTCCCTCAGCACACATGAGACAGGCTGACATTTTCCAAGCAGACTTTGCTAAAGACTTTCAAGAGATAAGAAAAGAAATAAGAAACCCAAGAAATAGTAATTCCTGAAGAAATAGCAAATCTGCCAAACTCTCCTGGGCCAGTATGGAATACAAGTTCTCAGCCATATTGCTTGCCTTTTTTCCCCTCCCGTTTCTCACCCAAGTGACCTTTCTGTCATCTTGACTCCCAAGAGTATCTATGAGCTTATCTTCTCACAACTAAGGATAAATTCCATAGACCCTTGTGGTTTTACAGCTCAAATTATTTTCTAATTTAAATGTCCCAGGTCTGCACTGTGATCTTTCCTCTCAGTCCTGGTTGGCAGCTCTGAGGTACCTCTGGGGTGAGGAACAGATATGGCAGTTCCATAAATGTTCTAGTCATGACTAAATGTGCAGTAAACGGATCACCCTCATGTCCTTTGCCAGGGCAAACATTATTAATCAGCAAAGCTTTGTGCTTTCTTTGTAGAACTCAGAACCAGTCTCACAGCCCTTCCTGACACTGGGCTCCAGGTAGGCATTATTACCAATGGGCTGCTGCTAATGTGAGGGGGAAAATTCTTTCGTCCAAGCCTAGGTTATAAATTCCATCCACTTCTGGAAACTCCTGTGGCGACTCTCTCAGATGAATGTAATCTCCAGTAACCTCTACCCAAAACACCACACACACACACACACACACACACACACACACACACAGGGGTTTTTAAAAGTCTATTTTAGATCCACAATAATGAAAGTCTCTATTATAAGCCCATCGGAGCCTAATCCATACCTGATCTCTAGCGCATTGCACAAATACCATACATTATTGGAAGAAGAGTGTTGTTACATCCCAGTATGTTCCAGAGGCTCCAAACTTGGCCCATTCTGTTGTTTAACTTCTGATTGGTGTTGATATCATGTGCGTATGCCCCATTTTGATTAGCATGTCCTTGGAGTTGCCTTTGTTTGAGCTGCTCAGGAAACAGCCTGTGCTTTCTGCAGAACTTCAGCAACTGTCAGGCATAAAAAGGCCTAACCTGTCATGGTCGGCTTTGAAGCTAATTGTCATGCGGCTTTTGGGTTTTTTTTTTTTTCTTATAATGCTGGAAGCTTATTTTAGCCTTCAAGAATAAGAGGAGCAAAATGGGGGTGCCTAGGTGTCTCAGTCAGTTAAGTGTCTGCTTTCGGTTCAGCTGGTGATCCTGGAGTTCTGGGATCGAGCTCTCCATCGAGCTCCACATTGCATCGGGCTCCCTGCTCAGCGAGAACTCTGCTTGTCCCTCTCCCCCGTCCCCCAGCTTATGCTCTCTCTCTCTCTCTTTCTCTCTCTCAAATAAATAAATAAAATCTTAAAAAAAAAAAAAAAAGAGGAGCCATACAGTGTAGACACTAAGCTTAAACTCTGGAGTTAGATGGGATTCCACTCTTTGCTACACACTTAAATTTCATTAAAGCCTTTGGTGAGTTACTTAATGCCTCCAAGCCTTCTGAAAAATAAGGGCAATAATAATACCTATCTTGTTGTGGTTCATTTATAAGATGAATGTCATTGTGTCTCTACTTTGTACCAAGTACCAATAGCATTGGGTGGACTTAATGGGATGAGACACGTAACTCATTCACCTACCTCCAAAACGATACTATTGTTACTCCCCTTTTAAAGTACTGCTGTTTCAGCTGAAGTCCTCATGAAAGGTGGGGGCAAAGGAGGCCATGGCTCTTGAATTCCAAATTGATTAGACATGAAATTTAGGGGGTAGACCAGCAGAGTCAGTATTTAAGTTTTAAATTACGCCAGCGGGGTGAACTTCCCCCAGCGGCCAGTGGGGGGTGCTGTGGGCACAGAGTTACTACAGGACTGCCACATCGGGTTTGGGGCGGAAAGGTCCTGCTTCCCCTCAGGGGAGTGGGGCTCAACGTGGTGAGCAGCAAGTTCACCTTTGCCGCGAATTCTCTAGGTTCTGTTTCCTGTTAAATATAACTCCAGTTTTTTTTGACTGTTTCCTTGGCTGTGCAGAAGCTCTTTATCCTGATAAAGTCCCATAAGTTCATTTTATCTTTTATTTCTCTTGCCTTTGGAGATGTGTCGTGAAAAAGGTTGCTCTGGCCGATGTCATAGAAGTTGTTGCCTATGTTCTCCTCTAGAATTTTGATGGATTCCTGTCTCACATTGAGGTCTTTCATCCATTTGGAGTTTATTTTTGTGTATGGTGTGAGAGAGTGGTCAAGTTTCATTCTTTTGCATGTAGCTGTCCAATTTTCCCAGCACCATTTATTGAAGAGACTGTCTTTTTTCCACCGGATGTTTTTTCCTGCTTTATCAAAGATTAGTTGCCCAAAGAGCCGAGGGTCCATTTCTGGGTTCTCTATTCTGTTCCATTGGTCGATGTGTCTGTTTTTGTGCCAGTACCATGCTGTCTTTGTGATCACAGCTTTGTAGTACAGCTCGAAATCCGGCATTGTGATGCCCCCAGCTTTGTTTTTCCTTTTCAACAGTTCCTTGGAGATTCGGGGCCTTTTCTGGTTCCATACAAATTTAAGGACTATTTGTTCCAGTTCTTTGAAAAATGTCCTCGGTATTTTGATCGGGATAGCATTGAAAGTGTAGATTGCTCTGGGTAGTATGGACATTTTAACTATGTTAATTCTTCCAATCCATGAGCATGGAATATTTTTCCATCTTTTTATGTCTTCCTCAATATCTTTCAAAAGTGATCTATAGTTTCTAGGATATAGGTCCTTTACGTCTCTGGTTAAGTTAATTCCAAGGTAACGTATGGTTTTTGGTGTTATTGTAAATGGGATGGATTCCCTAATTTCTCTTTCTTCAGTCTCGTTATTCGTGTATAGAAATGCAACTGATTTCTGGGCATTGATTTTGTATCCTGCCACCTTACTGAATTGTTCTATAACTTCTAATAGTTTGGGAGTGGATTCCTTTGGGTTTTCCATATAGAGTATCATGTCATCTGCAAAGAGAGACAGTTTGACTTCTTCTTTGCCGATTTGGATACCTTTGATCCCTTTTTGTCTTCTGATTGCTGTTGCAAGGACTTCTAGTACTATGTTGAATAATAGTGGCGAGAGTGGGCATCCTTGTCGTGTTCCTGATCTTAAGGGAAAGGCTTCCAGCTTTTCCCCATTGAGAATAATGCTTGCAGTAGGCTTTTCATAGATGGCTTTTATGAGATTGAGAAATGTACCCTCTATTCCTACACTCTGAAGGGTTTTAATCAGGAAAGGATGCTGTATTTTGTCAAATGCTTTTTCTGCATCAATTGAGAGGATCATATGGTTCTTGAGTCTTTTCTTGTTGATATGATGTATCACATTGATTGATTTGCGAGTGTTGAACCATGCTTGCATCCCAGGTATGAATCCCACTTGGTCATGATGGATAATCCTTTTAATGTACTGTTGGATTCTATTAGCAAGGATCTTGTTGAGGATTTTGGCATCCATATTCATTAGAGAAATCGGTCTGTAATTCTCCTTTTTGAGGGGGTCTTTGCCTGGTTTGGGGATCAAGGTAATATTAGCCTCATAGAATGAGTTTGGTAGCTTTCCTTCTGTTTCTATTTTTTGAAATAGCTTTAGGAGAATAGGTATTATTTCTTCTTTGAATGTTTGGTAGAATTCCCCAGGAAAACCGTCTGGGCCTGGAGTTTTATTATTTGGAAGGTTGTTTATCACTGACTCAATTTCTTCATAGTTAATTGGCCTATTTAAGAAATCTATTTCTTCCTGTTTCAGTCTTGGTAGTTTATAGGTTTCCAGGAAGGCCTCCATCTCTTCCAGATTGTTTAGTTTTTTGGCATATAGCTGTTGATAAAAGTTTCTAATAATCCTTGCAATTTCAATGGTGCTGGTCGTGACCTCTCCCTTTTCAGTCATAATTTTAATAATCTCAGTCCTTTCTCTTTGTTTTTGGACAAGTTTTGCCAGTGGTCTATCAATTTTATGGATTCTCTCAAAGAACCAGCTTCTAGTCCTGTTGATCTGCTCTACTGTGGTTCTGGTCTCTAATTCATTGATTTCTGCTCTAATCTTGGTCAACTCCTTCCTTGTCAGTGGGTTAGGCCTGTCCCTCTGTTGCTGTTCCAGTTTCTTGAGGTGAGAATATAGAAACTGCATTTTAGATTTTTCTATTCTTTTGAGTGAGGCTTGGATGGCTATGTATTTCCCCCTTAGGACTGCCTTTGCAGTATCCCATAGGTTTTGGACCGTTGTGTATTCATTCTCGTTGGTCTCCATAAATTGTTTAATTTGTTTTTTGATTTCCTGGTTTATCGAGTCATTCTTGAGCAGGATGGTTCTTAGCCTCCAAGTGTTTGAGTTTCTTCCAGGTTTTTCCTTGTGGTTGAGTTCCAATTTCAGAGCGTTGTGGTCTGAGAATATGCAGGGGATAATTTCAATCTTTTGGTATTGGCTGAGACCTGTTTTGTGTCCCAGAGCATGATCTATTCTTGAGAATGTTCCATGGGCATTTGAATAGAATGAGTATTCTTTGGTTCTGGGGTGTAGTGTTCTATATATATCTATGAGGTCCAACTCGTCGAGTATGGCATTCAAAGCCTTTGATTCTTTGCTTAGTTTTTGCCAGGGTGTTCTGTCTATTTCTGATAGTGGGGTGTTGAGGTCCCCTACTATTNGACTTCAGAGGGGAGGGGGTGGGGGAATGGGATAGACTGGTGATGGGTAGTAAGGAGGGCACGTATTGCATGGTGCACTGGGTGTTATACGCAACTAATGAAGCATCAAAACTTTACATCGGAATCTGGGGATGTACTGTATGGTGATTAACATAATATAATAAAATAAAATTAAAAAATATATATATATAACTCCACCCACATTCTAAGGACAGCAGAATTAATTCACATGTACTAGACGTCCCCACTGACCTATATGCTTTTGCAATGAAAACGATGTGCTCGAGGAAGCGTGAGGCAGCAGAGACACTGATTCATGGGGTAATTGTTAAGAAATTATTATGGAAATACTATAAATGAGAAATTAACTGCTGAAGAGAGATGGTAACACTGTGGAAAACAGTAAGACAAGGGAATCTTGGAAAGCACTAGCATGTCTGCCACCTTCCCATTGTTCAAAGTCCCAGTCTGGCCACAGTGGCCAAGTTCTAATTACCAAATGGTGAAGTTACTATCGACAGCATCTCTGATGTTTTTATATTGCTTTTATTTGCTTTGTGGTTTTGAATCTCATGTTCATTCTTTTAGCCTTGCCTCTTGAAATCAGCTTCAGAAATGAATCCAGTCCACCTGAGCAAATTTCAAATTCATCTTTTGATGTTCAAAAGAGCTGGTTTTTATTCCAAATATGAATTTCCAGGTTAGGATTTAAGGTAGTCAGCATATGTCTTATATCAATTCATTTGTCTTATAAAAATAGTTCTACTTCTGACATTTTGTTAAGAGAAATATTGTTATCTCGTTTGTTTAATATTTATTCTTGATTATCAATGAAGTCGAGGATTTTTTCTTTGATTTATTAGCCATTTATGTATCTTAGGAAAATTGCCTATTACCTTCGCTCTTTTTCTGCCAATTTGTTTATTACATTAATGGATCAAGAAGGAAATCATTGATTCGGGGGTGACAGACCAAAGTACAAGTCATGGGTGTTAATGATACAATCCGGATCACAAAGCCGTGGCAAATAATTGGTGAAGGTAACTGCTCAGCTCCTACCTGATCTTTGTAGTTAAATGTTGTGTTTTGACATCTCCTTCTTGGAGTCAATGTGGAGTTCACAGATGGCTGGTTCATCTTTCTGAGGTGTGTATGGTCTCTGGGAGCCCTGTGGCAGGTTACAGGGTGCCGGGAGAGAGTCTCTGCAGTCCATGCAGAGCCCATAGAAGAGGTGGGTGGTGCTGCTTGACAATCCTCCTGGAGAGAAGGCCGCAGGGCCATTTGTCTGTGAAGGAGCACAGCTCAGCCTAAGAAAGGGAGATGCATAATTCCTCCACCAGCCTGGGCGTTGACTGAATCATACGCATTTCTGTATCTTGCACTCTGGGCAAATGTTGGTTGGGATGATGGTCGAATAAGTTACAAGTGATTCCGTCTGCCAAAATACCCTTCAGATAGTTGAGTCCTTTTACAGAGCAAAGTTTTGTGATGTAAAAAAGTGTGATATAATAACGAAAGTGCTTATTTGTTAATGCAGTAAAGAGCAAGGTCTGGTGTGTGGTAGTTTCAAACTAGTCAGGAGTGTGGACGATATTTGGGGATATAGGCGATCACGGTAATGTGATGGAAGAATATCTGTGATTTCTATTGAGACTGAGTGACCCGTTCTGCTAATATATCTGTAGTTGGTTACTTATATTCATAACTGAGGGAATGCTGATTTTTAAGTAGAAGTGAGTGGGAAAAAAATTTTAATTTAAACATTTTTTAAATTTAAACTTATCCAAGTTCCATTCTTGAATTCTGAACAAGGATCCCCTGGGAGTCACGGACCCCTGACTGAAATCCCTTGATCTCTGGCTGGTGGGGGCAAATGCTGACTACGCAGGGGCATGGAGGAATTGTTTGAGGCGCTGGAACTGCTCAATCTTCGTTGTGATGGTGCTTAAATTACTCAAAAATGAGGACTTTCTCATATAAAAATGAGAACTGAAAGAGAGGAAGGGAGGAAGGAAAAGAAGAGAGGAAGGAAGACAGAGAAATGGAAAGAGAAAGATGAGTTATGAGTTGCGTATTGCTGCTAACAGAAGCAGCTCCTGTAAAAATTCCTTATGTATTAGAGGTGGGTTTCTTCCACAATTATCCAGTGCTTTCTGAAGAGTCAGTGTAGCCGCAGTGGTCAGGGGAAAAAGGACTGTGGAACAAGACTTCCCAGGCTTAACTCCTGGCTCTGCCAGTTATTTACTGGGACCCGGGGCAAGTCACATGACCTCTCTCTCAGCTTTATCATCTTAAAATGAGGGTGGTAATAATGGAGCCTACCTCATATGATTATTTGGGGATTAAATGGTTTACTGTATTTAAAGTTGATTATTAGAATAGTGTCTGGCATCTAGTAAGCACCATAATGTCATCTAATATTTAGAAATGCTTGGGGAAGAAGCCAAGCTCATGATGAACTCAGTCAATGCCAGTGATGGTGTCAGCAATCACAGAAAGACTGTTTGGTCAGGAGAAGTTAGTCATTAACAAAAAACGATGTGTTTATGTGTCCATAACACACATCAACTTACTTGTTACTATTCTTCTAAATGAATTTGAACCTTTTTTGTTTGTTTGTTTTTTGGCTGTGCCTGCAGCTCACCTCTCAGTTGTATCAACTCCCAACATCCTCTTCCTTTTCCAAATCACTTCCCCTGTTGGACCACCTCACGTGATGTGCTTCCAGAGGACAAAGCCGCCGGTGCCTTTTATGCAACGTTTGCAAATGAAAATCACACCCATAATAAAGGGGCCAGGTCTCCTATAAAACCCTGGTTGACTTGACCATGAATGCTTAGGTCGAGGTTATTAAATATGACTGATATTTAATATCATTCAGATAGTCTACAAAACTGTGCTGAATATTTACAACACGCCAAAGTGTTCACCTGCCAGGTTTCCAACAGAATCCTGCTGGGATTTTAGTCCAGGAGTGTTTTACTAGTGGGAGCACAGTGTGTGAGCTTTCAAATCATCTGCACATGAAGAATTTATTGAAAATAGGTTTCTCTGCCATATACCAGGCCACAGCCCATTTATCTGGAGAACAAGAAACTAGGGAATCATGGAAACCTAAAATCATGAAATAATCCCAAAACTTCATTTAAAGTAATTTTCAACCTTCCTCGGTAAACCCTAAAGGCAATTTATAAGGAGAGAGGACATATGGGCTATCAGAACAATTTCTTTTTAATGTCAGTAAAAATACAGACAGTTTGTTCTCCTTTTTTTTTTTTTTTGTCTAGCTCTGTTGTATAAAGTTGCCATGAACACTGAATTAGCAAATGCTGAACCAGCTCCTGGGGGCAATACAGGGTTAGGTTCTTGTGAATCTCTGTTCACAACATTCTCATTAACCAATTAATATATAACCTTGGTTTATGTGGGTTTCTGTTTCAAGGCACTTTATTGGCTGTATATTGTGGATCCATTAACAATGAACTCATGGTCAACAGAACTGTAACTCATGCCTGAATGAAACTTACCCAACACACACATTTTCTCCGTAAGGCGCATCGCGGTTTTCTTATTCTTAGGAACACTAACCAGCATTTCAGTGCTATGCTTTGGGACCATTTTAAACAGCAGAGTCACCAGCAAAAAGCACAAAAAGGCAAAATACATTGTGCTAAAAAGACCATGAAGAGGACACCTGTTTATGGTACGGGCACTGAAATAAGAAGGCAGGCTGTCATCTTTGTGGACCTTAGCTGGGGCCTTACTCTAGCCGTGACTCACATGTGTTGCCCCCCACACCTGGCTGAGAATGACTGTAAATGCAATACATGTTTGATTTCAGGTTTGCAAGTAAATTTTAGCAAGTAGGTGAATTTGCAAATATGGAATCCATGAATAATGAGGATTGGTTTATAAATAAGAAAAAGAGCAAAAAAGAACCTGTGGGTTCTGACCCTCTCCATTCCTGAACAGCATTAGCTAAGTATAGAACTTCCATTGGATAAATGCCCAGTGAATCGTATACCTGGACCAGAGCACAGCCCTCCCTGGCTCGAAGCCCACCCATCTCTCCATCGGAGAGCTTGCAGAACTTGGTGAGGGGTCAGCAAACTCCAGCCTGTGGGCCAAATCCCTCGTGCTGCCTGTTTTGGTATGGTCCCAAGCTAAGAAAGTTTTGTTTTTCTCTCTCTCTCTTTGAAATGGATAAGGGGGAAAAATCAAGGGAAGATGATTTCATGACACTTGAAAATTTTATGAAATTTAGATGTTGGTATCTGAAGGTGGTATTTTATTGGAACACAGCCCATGAGCATTAGTTTATGCCCTGTTGATGACTGCTTTCGTGTCATGCGGCAGAGATGTTCACGGACACAATGTCCACAAAGCTGAAAATGTTTCCTGTCTGGTCCTTTATAGAAAAATTTAATGACCTGGGATAGAAAACTTTGCTAGTGGTCACAATGTAGGGTCTTGCACAGGCTATTAAAAGCTCTGCGTGGCAGGAAAACTTTATGTAGCAGGGGAGGAGGTAAGTTTTAAGCAAAAGAAAATAGGGCTTTTCCCTTCCTCAACCCCACATCCTCCTTTTCCGACAAGGTTAAGTTTCAAATTGCTATTAATTAAGGAACTCAAGAATTTACTTCACATGTTGAAGCAGATTAGAAGCTATCAGGTTGTTTCTGTTAACAAACCTGTTTTAGTTATTTTAAAGATTTATTTTTTTTATTTGACTCAGAGAGAGGGAGAGAGAACGCGAACAAGGGGAGTGGCAGGCAGAGAGAGAAGCAGGTTTCCCGCTGAGCGGGGAGCCCGATGTGGGACTTGATCCCAGGACCCTGGGATCATGACCTGAGCCTAAGGCAGATGCTTAACCAACTGAGCCACCCAGGCATTCCAATAAATCTGTTTTAAACTGATTTAAATGCAACTGGAGGAAATTCATCAAGGAGAAGTAAAAATGATGACACCAAACTTTTTGCATTGGAATTATGCCGTCAACTTCCGGAAGCTTTGTTTCCTACCAATTAAGAAAGTATGGGGCGCCTGGTTGGTTCAGTCGGTTGGGTGTCCAATCTTGATTTCCACTCAGGTCATGATTTCGAGGTTGGGATCAGGCCCCACATCAGACTCCATGCTCAGCAAGGAGTCGGCTTCTCTTCCTCCCCTTCTGTCCCTCCCCTACCCCCCCCCCAAAAAAAAGTACAGTTCTTTTTATTTTGTCTGTATTTGGAGTTCTAACAGCTGAAAGTTGTCTTAGAGATCATTTAGACCAAAACTATCCGAGAGAATTTCTGCATGGCCGGGCATGTCCTTTTTTCTGCATTATCCAATATGGTGGCCACTAATACATGTGGCTGTTGAGCATTTGAAATGTGGCTGGTAGGACCGAGGAGCTGAATTTTTAATTTTTTTCAGTTGTAATTAAGTCGAAATAGCCACCTGCAGAACTCTTATGTACCTTATGGAGCAGGTTGCATTTAGACTTAAGATGACGAACTGGCCAGCAAGCTTCTTAAGTTTGCCTTGAATAGGGTTTTTAAGGAGTTTGGATTTGTTGCCAACATTTAAGGTTTGGGGGATTTTATATAAAGACCCAAATTCTGGCTTCTTAGGGGAAATTGATGTATCTGGAGATACCAGGTATGCCCTTTCTGGACAAGATATGAGATCTCCAGTCCCCACTGCTCCCTGTTGTCTTATACACAGCCTGCTGCATCATTTTCATTACCTTCTTGGTCTCTATCAGCATTTTAATGTGCAATTGCTAGTCTAATTCAACCCCCAAATTTTCATATGGAAAACTAAAGCCCAGAGACAATAAGTCCCTCACCCAAAGTCGTCTGGTAATTAATAGTAATTAAGAGCCCAACTGGCTCACACCAGTCCCTGGCCAGTGCTGTTTTTACTCCAGAGCCCTGATTGAAATCTCTGGGTGTGTATGGGCAGTCGAAGAGGCAGCACCACCCAGTGCCTGGGTGTGTCTGAGCTGCACTCACAAGCCTTATTCTCCTTTACTTCCAGGCCATGGAGAGGTTGGACATTGGGTGAGTGAGGTCTCTGCTTTCCTCCCATCTGGGCTGACTCAGTGAGAGTCACAATGGGCAGTGAGGGCGTGGAAGGGATATAGGCCTGAACTTTCCCTGGCCATTTCCCTCCCTGACTTCCTGTCTCATTGTTTACTGTTGACATTTCCAACGTTGTCAATGGTGGCGCATCTGAGAACCCATTGTTGGCTGTTTATCCTACCTTGTGTCTCTGCAGTCCCTCTGCTGATTTGGGTCCACCTTTCTTTTTCCAAAGGCCTTTTGACTGATCTCTGAAGTCCTAGTCAATTAAATCTTGGGACAAAACACTTAAACGCACAAAGAAAGCTTTTGAAATAGTCTTTCACAGAATGAGAGTTCAATTTTATTGAGCATTGCTCTGTTCTCTCGTCCTGTTCAGGTCAAGGATTCTTCAGAAAGAGGAGGTTTAGCTTAGGGACTTTGGGAACATATTCACCTGGGTTTGAGTCCTTGCTCTGCCAGTTGCCAGATCAGTGACCTGGGGAACAATCTCTTAAGCTCCTGGACCTGAATTTCCTCAAATGTTAAAGTACCTACTTCCTAGGGCTGTGGGTGAGGAATAAATCTGCTGATGAATGTAAAGTAGAAAAAAGTGTGGCGCCTGTGACATAACGAGTGCTCCGTAGATGGAAAGGATGGAGCGTTCATTTTTTACCATGTCCCTTTCCATACATCTTACATTCTTTCTCTAGAGAGGGATCTGCCGTGTTCATCAGGCCACACCGCTTCTGACCTCCTTCCTGGGATTACCTTGTTATAAACTCAGCAGATCAACTACCTCGACCCATTTTAACCCCAAACTTCTTTTCCTACAGTGCATTCTCCAAGTTCTGCTCTGTGTACTCTGCATGGAAACTTCCATTTATTACTTGATTCTGGACTTAAAAAGCCCTCTTGCCTCCTTTTTCCAAGTGTGGAGTTGAAGCTGGCATTCATGTACTTTGGCCATCTTGCATGCTGGGGAATGGGCACCGGTGATTCTTGCCTGCCCAGGATCCAGGTCCTCTTATCCTGAGAGAACCCCTCCCAGTTAGCCTTTAGGCTTAGGTGAGGCTCCTCCCCCAGTCTTTTCTGGTATGAAGTTTGGACATGTGACTTAGGCCTGGCCAATCAGAGCCAGGGAAAAGGAACTGAATAACTCCTGTTGGAATTACTAGGAAACAGAATCTCTCTTTCCATAGGAGTTGCTCAACTAGTTGGATACAAGCTTGGCCCTGCTAGTGGCCACCTCTGGCTCCTGTGGGAAGCAAGAGGGACATCAACACTCAGGAGAGAGAACTGAAAGACAGAGAGGGACAGAGTCCAGAGCATCGGTGTCTGAAGGCAGATACCCCTGGGCTTTGCAGGTGTGTGAGCGAGTAAACTCCCCCACATTCATCTTTGTTAGATTTACTTATCCACGTTTGCTTTGATTGGTTTGAATTAGAGTTCTATCTCTGTAACTAAAAGAGTTCTGCTTAAACCCTGCCCTTTCTAAATTTCCCCCAAATATGTCTCCCAGTGTACTTCCAGTTACCATACATCCATTGGCTGGCATTGAATGACCTCATATTTGCCACGTGCATTTTCCCCCCAGTGTACTTTGCTATCTGGGCGTACTTGCAATCAAGCGTATTCATTTTCTATTGCTACATGACGAATTTCCACAAAGGTGCTGGCTTCAACAACATGTACATATTATCCCACAGTTTCTGTGAATCAGGAGTCTGGGCACCACTTCAGTGGATCCTCTGCGCAGGGTCTCCCCAGGCTGATAGTAAGGTGTTGGCTGGGACTGTGATCTCATCTGAATTTCAGAACCTCTTCCAAAACCAAGGACTGTTGGCAGAATTCAGCTTATTACAGTCGGAGGACTGAGGCCCTCAGCTCCTGGAGGACACCTGCGGTTCCTTGCCACGTGCCCCCCACCAACAGGCCAGTTTGTTTCTTCAAAGACACCAGAAAATCGTCTTTCTCTCCAATTTGCTAATAAGATAGAGTCATAGCAGCCAGTGACAGCCCGTCACCTGTGGCACACAAGGTAATCTAATGAACAGAGTGACAGCCATCACCTTTTCCGTATTCTCCCAGCTGAAAGCAAGTTTACAGCCCTAGCTACATTTAAGGGAAGGACATTACATAGGGCATAACACCAGGGTGTGGAAATTGTGGGGGCCGTGTTAGAATTTTACCTACCACACCAACTTTACCTCCCACCAAATGATCTAAGCCCTGTTCAGAGCAGTAACATACTTTGATGAGTCAAGTTGTTCTGCATACATGCAGATGTTTAATAAATATGTGTTATTAGTTATAATGCGTGTGTGTGCATTTTAGGATTGAAAAAGCTACAGGAGGCTGAATAATGCCCCCCAAAGATATCAGATCCTAATCCCTAGAATCTGTAAATGTTGTCTTATATGGCAAAGACTTGGCAAATGTGATGACATTGAGGTTCTGGAGATGGGGGGATTAGCCGAGATTCTCTGGGCAGGCCCTACATGCCATCACAGGTGTCCTTACAAGAGGGAGATGAGAGGGACCCACAGAGGAGAGAGCAAAGGGAAGACAGAGGTGGAGGTTGGAGTGATGTGGCCACAAGTCAGGAAGTGCTGGCAGGCACCAGAAGCAGGAAGGTGCAAGATCGGATCCTGTCCTAGCGCCTCTGCAGGGAGTGTGGCCCTGCTCACACCTTGATTTGCAGTCAAACTAAATTTGCACTTCTGACTTCCGGAACCATGAGAGAAGACATTTCTGCTGTGTTAAGCGGCTCCTTCTGTGGTAATTTGCTACCACAGCCACAGGAAATGAGTATAATGGCCCCAACGGACTGATTAAGAATCAGGTTTGCAGTTGAGGTTTCGGAGCCTATAGACAATTTGGCCAAATTTCAGCCTAATTTTTAAAGTAATGCTTTTTCCCAGCAAGGTCCTTAGAGCACCAGCTCTGCATCTGTGATGATGCTTGTTTAGCAATGAGTGACTCAGTAGCACTTGCTCACCTGTGCCCATTGTTCAAGGCAGACCACGAGTTTGGCCTCAAGCCACTTGGTGCTACTTGGTGGTCAAAGCCAAAAGTGGCCCCCAATCTAAAACTTCGTATTTGATCTTTCTAACTTTCTTTTTTTTAAAAAAAAATTTTTTTATTTATTTATTTGACAGAGATAGAGACAGCCAGCGAGAGAGGGAACACAAGCAGGGGGAGTGGGAGAGGAAGAAGCAGGCTCCCAGTGGAGGAGCCCGATGTGGGGCTCGATCCCAGGACTCTGGGATCACGCCCTGAGCCAAAGGCAGATGCTTAACAACTGCACCACCCAGGCGCCCCTGATCTTTCTAACTTTCTAACCTTTCTTTCTTACTTTACTCAGCGAGGGGGTCTAACTTTCTCCTTGGGTAAGTGATTAATTCCACAGGCACTACCTCCTTTTATCTGGTCTCTAATATGTCAACCGGATACCCTGAGTATTTCCTCATTCAGCAAGCCTTTCTTGAGTCCCTGCGATGTGCCATGAGGGATGGAGATGTAGGAACGACCAAAAACCCAGTGTTTCTTATTCTCAAAAAAACACAGCCCCATGAAAGGACAAAAATTAAATAGTCCCATGAATTGATGTGTAATCACAGATGTCGGTAAGTCTGAAGAAAAGAAACGTGTTTTGAGGAGGTTATTTAGAATAAGAATATCGTGCCTAGTCTGGGAGAATCGTGGATGACTTTCTCCTGGCTGTGACTCTTCAGCTGGGAGCTGAATGTGAGTAGGACTCAACTAGTAGAAGAGGAAGAGGCCAAAGCTCGATATGGTGGCAAAACCTACAACCACCGTGTGACCAGAAGGCACGGTACATTTGAAGACTGAGAGGCAAGTGGGGAAATTGAGCAAGGTAGGACTGAAGAGGGAGGCAGGGTCTGACCGTGGACACAGAAGACTCTTGAAGGAAGGCGGCAAAGCACACAGAGCTAAAACGAAATCAGCTGGGGTCGTAAATCTGCTCCCTAGACTACCACATCCTGTGACCATGCTTCCTTTTGGAAGCAGTGGCCCAACCCCAAGAAGCTATTATGGTGCTTTCTCTATGTTCACTTGAGTGATTCACTCATACCATTGCCTGTCCACAAAATATACATGTCTAATATTTCTTTCTTCTCACTGGGCAGGGGTCAAGGCTTTAAAAGGCTGTGAGCTGTGGATTTCAGCCTCAGTAACAGCAAAGATTAGAAAGAGAGGCCCCCGTGTGCCTCCTTGGGGGACAACACAGCTGCCAGCAGAAGGCCAGGGAACACCTGTGTTCCTGTGTTCACCTGTGTTCAACACCGGTGTTGAAATGCAGCCCCATAAAATGTGCTCACATCAAACCCAATTTAATGGCAGTGCTAACCCGCAGCAACAAACAATGTCTATTGATTGATTCATCCCTCTTGGAGATCTAAGATTACCATTGACGTTTTCTGCCCATGGACTACTGGACTTTCGTTGAAGTAAGACCTTCTAATTAAAAAGGAAGCATATTTTTTTCCCTGCTGAAAGGCAGAACCATTTGTTTTCTAAGATACGTGGTTCCCGGCCACATAATATACATTCCTTCGAGGGGCGGGGGCATACTTTAAGTGCAGAATGGTTTGTGCTACTCTGCTCCATGGGCATTTTGATTCTAGTGTTTCACTCTCTGTTGTTAAAGCAGGGCATTATTTCCTCCTGACTGAGGTCTTTCAAGGAGAGTATTGTGTATTTTATACAAAAAGATCTCCTGGTTCTATTCAGAAGTGCGTCTATTACCTGGAAGCACCTTTCTCCTTTGGATTCCTCTCTATATGAATGAAATATTGCTGCGGGATCATTTCTTGTCTCCCTGTGCATGTAGGAACATCCGTGGCATGAGAAACAGTTGAAACGATTCCATATGTATACCGCTCTCCCAGGCCAACATCAACCTTATTAAAAAGAAACAAATTCAGTGTCATGAAAATCCCAACTAAAAAGGCAGAGCCAAGAAATTCCAGAAGGTTTAAAAAGATAGCGTTGGTATAAACAGGAGAAATTAAGCAAACAGAAATTGTTCACTTTTTTCCTTCTTTTATCCCTGAGAAATAACTATAAGAGCAGTTGGTACCATTTTCCTCCTGTTGTCCTTTCCTGTGCAGTTCACCGCAGATGAGATGCAGGGTTTCATTGTCTTCATTCTGCTGCTTCTCAAAATGCTGCCTGTCTTTGGAATGCATGGTGAAGTCATCACGTTCCCTTGAGATTACTGAGGCAATCAAGGCAAACTCTAAAGCTAGTGAAAGGGAAGAGGAGGGGAAAGCTTGATATTCTGAGCATCTCGCCTATTTGTCTCTGAAAGCCTGTTAGGATTAGATGACATTTGGGGAAGCCTGAGTATGAAGCAGGGGGTTACAGTGATTTGTGACTGTGTGTGGGTGAGTTTTGAGCGGGGAGGATGGTGGGAAAGTATCTGAGAAGAATCGGTGAGAGAACATGAGATGCTAACTGCTTTCAGGCAGGATAGTAGGTGAGACGAAATACAAGGTGGGGCTAAGCGATCTGAGTCTAACATCAAATTACCACGGGTCAAATCCAGGTACCTCCTGGCTGAGTCCAGGCTAGCTGAGTGACCTTGAGTATGTCACTTCACTTCTCAGTTTCCTTAACTATAAAATGGAGATAGGATAATGTCTCCATTACAGGGAGATTAAATGAAATTATTGTACATGCAAGTACTTGGTTCCTTAGTGCCCCATAAATATTAGCTATTGTTTTTATTGATATTATTGATCAGTTTCATATGTTGATCTTTGGGTATCTTTAACGCAGGCACTCAACAAACATGACTCTTGTGCCTAGTGTATGTCAGGAACTAAGCTAGGTGTCAAGGATGTAATGAACCATTATCATAAACCATGGGAATTACCATAATAGAGATATGAGTAGGCTACCCGAGTGGATCCAGAGAAGAGCCATGATAACTCTGAGACCCACCTGTACTGTGGGGAACAACAAAGAAGGTTTAAGTGCCCAAAGGTATAAAGTTTCCCACTGAACTTGGAGGGTCTGAGAAGAATAAGGAGTTTGTTGTTGGCATTCTCTCAAGTATCCTTGCACTGCCCTCCATCAACTTTCCAGGGCTCTCATCCCAGTCCCTGCTGCCCAAGGTCCCAACTTGAGCATTTGACATAAATTAACACTTTCCTGCAGTAAAACTTAGATGATAGGAAAGACTCGTTTCAAGCTCTAAATTTCAGACAACTTAAATAAACTCATGGTTGGGAAGGTAGGGATTCCTGATAAGCTCACACGATAGCCATTTGTGCTTTAGGCTGAAACTCAGCCATGTGGATTTCCCATTCCACCTTCATCTCTTCCCCTGCCACATTTACCTATGTTCACTCCCCTGTGCTCTCTGACTTTTGGGCTATAAAAGGAGGGAAGGAACGAAGGAACGAAGGAAGGAAATAAGGAAGGAAGGGAGGGAGGGAGAGAGGGAGGGAGGGAGGGAGGGAGAAGTGGGTCCCTGGGTAGCTCAATCAGTTGAGAATCTGACTCTTGATTTCTGCTCAGGTCCTGGGGATCAGCCTCAGCCTCCATGCTTATCCAGGAGTCTGCTGGAGATTCTCTCTCCCTCTCCCTCTGCCCCTCTCCCTGCTCATGTGCTCTCTCTATCTTCCTCAAATAAGTAAGTAAATCTGAAAAGGAAAGGAAAGGGAAGGGAAAGGAAGGGAAGGGAAGGGAAGGGAAGGGAAGGGAAGGGAAGGGAAAGAAAAGAAAGGAAAAGAAAGGAAAAGAAAGGAAAAGAAAGGAAAAGAAAGGAGGGAGGATAAAATCAGCCTTCCAAAAGCTGGCCCATCTGCCATATAGTCTAACTCCAAAGACATGCTCTTCTAGATTCCAGGTGTCCTTTTCCTGTGACATCATGGCCTCAGTTTATCTTCCCATTGTTATAACTCAAAAGGTCTTTTGAATCTGCCTTTCAACCCAGTGAGGCAGTTAAGCCTGGGTTTTGAAACCTGGCTCCACCACCCACTGGCTGGAAAACCTGGTGTAATTTTCTTAACCCTCCTCTGCCTCATCTGAAAAAATGGGGATAATAGTAGTACCCACTTCATAGGGTTGGTGAGCACATGAGTAAGTTCACAGATGGAGATTGCCTAAAGTAGTGCTTGGCACGTAGTAAGCGTAGTAAGCATGCAATACATGTTAATTATTTTATTGTCATGTAGAGAGAAGTGAGGTTTCTGGCTAGATCAGCAAGCGGGGAATATTCTTGCTGTGTTTCTGAGCACTCAGCCACTTGTTTCTGCAACTCGGCTTAAAGACAACTTTAGAAATCACTCAGTCAGGGATTTGTTAGGATTTGATCTAGATGATTGTTCAAAAGCATGATCCTTGGAAATCTTCCACTTTAAGAAGTGTACGTTGAAGCTGGGAATTGAAGCTTGTCTATCATGACCTGGAATTTTGGTGGGAATTGTACAACAGCCATGTCCCCAGACGGCTGTCCGGGACCTTGTAAGCTCCTCACTCCTGTAGTTGTGATGGACTCCTTCAAAGTTCCCCTTGAAAGGAGTGGAAGGTCAGCTTTGGAACTGGAAGACTTTGTTCAAGCAAATATTTTTACGAAGTCAATGAGACAGAACACTTTCTAATTCCTCATGCTTGTGACAAAGAGATTTACCCTGCTGGGGGACGGGGCCCTGTGTGATTCATATCCTGTGGGATGAAAAATAGAATTCAGAAATCCAGCGGCCCCTCCCACTCTGTCTTAGGCTTGAATGGAGATGCCCAGGCGCGTTTATAATCACCCAGGCACACCTTGCTTCAAACTGAGGTGGGGTGACCAGTTGTACTTCTTGTGAGTTGAGTCATATATGTCACAAGAATTTAAAGGGGTCCTAAGGTAAATCTTTTTGAGTCTAAAGAAGCAACTGATGGGGCGCCTGGGTGGCACAGCGGTTAGGAGTCTGCCTTTGGCTCAGGGCGTGATCCCGGCATTCTGGGATCGAGCCCCACATCAGGCTCTTCTGCTATGAGCCTGCTTCTTCCTCTCCCACTCCCCTGCTTGTGTTCCCTCTCTCGCTGGCTGTCTCTATCTCTGTCAAATAAATAAATAAAATCTTTAAAAAAAAAATAAAGAAGCAACTGAGAATGCAATCATAGGTGGCACACTGGGGACTTAGTGTCAATACCGTGTGGGTTAGTGGCCACCATACTGAAAATTGGGATGGTCCGTGTAGAAACCCGATGACGTGACTGGTGTGCTCTCTTCAACATTCGGAGTGTTGGCACCACGGGGCCACCATTAGCACTTGTCAACATTCAGGGCTAAGTGGCAGGGCCCCCCTTCCACTGGGCATGCCATCTCGATTGCCACCGGAAAACATGGCCCTCGGGACTCATAGGTTTCCCCTGGTTGGCCCTTTGCAGCCCCTGTTCCATAGACCAAGTACGGATTTTCAGACATTAGATGATGGCATTTTCTATTCCAATAAAACTCTCGTGGCCTTTCCTTCCACAGCTGTTCTCTTATTCACTCTTATTAAAAGAGACTGCTGTGGCTTCTGGGTAAATCATGATGCTATTTTTCTTCTTCTCGGTGGCCAGTCCTAGGTCATAACTACTTCCTGTCATCAGAAGACATCGGTTTGACAGTTTACTCTGAGGGGGAGTGCTTATCCAGAAACGCTTGCACGCACACCACATGTGCTCCCCCTCGCTTGTGCTTGCTCACATACACATGTGCACGCTCACTCACACATTCACTCCTTTGCACAAGAATGCCAGTAGAACGCACAGACTTAGGAGCGTGGCAGAGCTGATATCGGCTTTGAACCCTGAAGTTGGCCAGACTTGGTTGATGGCAGATCATCCCAAAAGGAATGTCAGCACAGAGAGAAACAGTCAGGAGCATGCGATGGGCTTATAGGGGAAGGTGGGAAGCTGTCAAATTTCAGCTTTATCCCTTTGCCCTGTTGCTACGCAGCCCAAGGGCAGCAAGCCAGGGTCGGCGGTGTGTACTAGGAAATTGCATTTGTTGTCAGGAAATCTGGTACATTTGAGGAAAAGGTGGAGTTTTGTTGCCATTGCTGGAAGGTCCAGGGATCCTGGAGCGAGAAGAACCCGTATGAGCAACAGAAACTCCAGGTTGAACTGTCTTGAACAATAAGGGGTGTTTATTGGCTCATGTGACTGAGAAATCCAAAGAGTTTCTAATTTCAGGTGAGGTGTGATCGAGAGGCTGACACATTTCCTTGAATTCTCTCTGTTCTGCCCTCCCCACGTGTGGGCTTCATTGTCACATTTTCTTCCTTGACTGTGGCAAGACCAGCTGTGGCAGTCGAGTCCTCACGTCTTTGCCTTACGTGTACCGAGAAGAGAGGGTAACTTCAGCCCAGAATTCCAAGCAGTAATCCTGAGACTCTCTCTGATGGACCGGCTATGTCCCAAGTCCACTCCCGTGCTCATCAGTTTATGCCAAGGGTGGCAGGGGTCAACACATGGGTCGTGTGAGGGGTGGGTAATGCATGCAATTGGGATTATCACACCAAGAAGGAGGAGGGATGCTAGTGGCCACCGCACCGCCAGGCCAGCCCCTCGGCAGTAGCTCTTGCTGTTCCCCATGCCTTACTGGGGCCAATGCATGACATGCTAGTACCCTCCTCACTAGTCATCGTAACATTGCTGCAATAGACATGGGGAAATGGAGCCCTGCCTAACCATCGCCCTGGTTTATTGGTTTCTTTTTTCACAAATTTTTATTTGGAATCTCTTCACAGCCCAGTAGATTTGCTCTCCAATTGAAGGAGAGAAGTTCAGACACCTAGTTCCAGGGTAATGGCTAAGCCAGAATTTGCTAGTAATCTACTCCTTCTTCCTTTCATGGTGTCTGATTGACAAAGAAGTGCTGAACCAAGTGAAAGGCAGTGTCCTGCTAAGACAGTTTGAGGGGTAGAGAAATAGACACTGATTTACTGAAAACTGCCTGTGAGCCAGGACTGTCGCTAGAATGCTGTATGTATGTTCCTAGCTAACATTAATCTCCTTAGGAAGGAGGTGGTTTCTGTGTTTTATAGATGACAAAGCAGAGCTCTAGAAGGGTAGCATAATTCCTCCAAGGGCAAAGAGCAGCTAGAGCAGAGCTGGGATTTTTACCCCAGGTTGGGCAGAATCTGACTTCAGACCTTGAGCTCCTTACCTCCCTCTTTTTCTGTATAAACACACTCTGAGTGTCCTTCTCAGTTTGAAGTCAAGAGTGAGCACTCCAGTCTCCTTCCTGTTTGAAATTCCCCCCATTCCCAGCTACCCTCGCTGTGAGAGTGGCCCCGTCTCTCTGCCAAAATCTATGGAATATCTCCAAATGCTGGTGGCCTGCATCTCAGGAGAGCCTGTCTTGTTTGCCGCTCTGTCCAAGCCTACCCTGTCCATCCAGTGCTGCGAGCCCTGACTCTCTTCTGATTTCATTTCCTTATTTTACAGCACTTTCCATTCAAAATGTGCATGCCCCAAGTCTGCCTCCATCACAACCCTGCTGTCTGTTAGCTAATATGTTCCCCAAAGCTGGTGGGTTGTTTTATTAAGTGTTCCATGGAGACAGGTTTACTTTCCAAGGCCCTTCTGGAGAAAGTGTCTTGTTCAGTGGGTGGAAACTTCAGATTACTAAAATGGTGCTGATGCGAGCATTTGGCTCTTAAACCGCAGTGGTAGGGACAGCGGTGTTTTGCTTGCGCATGGGGGAGTCCATGTTTGCATTACTATTAATTGAAAGGAATGTCTCATGTCTCAGAAATGCAGAGTTCTCCATTACTTCAAGGAGAACCGTTCAGGTCAAGTTTGCTCCTGAATTCCTTTCCAGAAACACATTTCCTCCTGATTGCACCCTCCCATTTCATCTGTGCATTACCTCCTATCCATCACCTTGATCAGGGGTCGGCAGGCCATGACCTGTTTTTGTAAATAAAGTTTTATTGGCACACAACCATGCCTGTTGTGTATGTGTTGTCTCTGGCACTTTTCCACTAATCGGCAGAGCTGCATAGTCATAACTGAGACCCATTGTCTCACAAAGGCTAAAATACTTACAGTCTGGCCCTTGACAAAAAAAAAAAAATGCTGAGCCTGACCTAGGTCAGTAAGTTCCATACATATTCCTCCCAAACCCCCCAATTCCCTTCTGCCTCACGTGGCCAAGAATTAAACCTCGCATGGCCTGGGCTCCATCAAGAAAAAAAAAATTGAATGCCTGATGTTTGGAAATGAAAGACACAATCTCAGCCTCAGTCCAATCTCAAAAAAAGAGTGAGTGGCACTTCCATAGCCACTTCCTATTTCTGGGCCCCTGGCAGACATTGCTAATCAACCATCACACTCTTTCCCACCGAGCCTCAGATTCCTTCTTCAAAGCAAAGCCCAGGCAGCCCCTACCAGTCAACTGGAGTTGGCATTTGAGTGGAAAACTCTTTCCTATCTCTAGTCCAGTGGCTGCCATCAGGTCAGAGAATCACATAAGACAAAAAACATGTTTAATAAATAATTCTTGAATCTCCTTTTGGTTGCCATGTCAGAGACAGACATAGCATCTCTTATTAAGTCCGGAGTTGGAAATTAATCCACTATTTCTGTTTCTTTGATGAAATCATTGTCTCATGAATAGGGACCATGCTGTACGAAAAATACCTCCCCTTCCTTTTAAATAGGAGATTCATGACTCTGTGCAATGCTCAGTTAGAGACGCCCAGAAACTGAGGTCCAATGAGAATATTCTAGAGTCCGGTATCAATGTCACCCCCATTGAGTAGCTTCATAGATGGAACCACTGGGAGTGTTTACGTTCTTTCTTTCTCACTCATAGCTACCCCTTGCTGTCTCTCCTGTTGTTGAATTCATATGCAGTATTGCCAGGGGCTGGGGTGGAGGCATCTGGATTCTTACGACAGCTTCCTTAAAGCAAGCCACACTCATCCTGTGTTCTGGTTGATTCAGGTTTCAGGAAGCCCCCACAGACACTCTTTTCAAATGCTGGTTCAGTTACCTTCTCAAAAAACTGATGTTAATGGTGATAGTTAAAGAATTGACTACAGATAGGTATCCATTGACAACTGCGGTGACCAGCCCCAAAGACCACATTTAGCTGCCACAGAACAGACTAACCTGGCTCCTGAGGAGGAGGAGGTGATAGGCAAATTGCAAATAAGGAGGTGGCATCACTTTGCAGTTTCTTGCTTCTTTTTGCTTCCAGAAGTTGGAGAAGAGGATAAGAAGGAAAGTGAATATTTTACAAAGGAAACGAGGCAAGCCGATTAAAAGGGGCAGTTGGCAAGAGAAAGATGCTCCTTCCTGGCTGGGGAGCATCTGAGCCTATAGAAATGATAACTATTGGGGCACCTGGGTGGCGCAGTCCTTAAGCGTCTGCTTTCAGCTCAGGGCGTGATCCTGGCATTCTGGGATCGAGCCCCACATCAGGCTCCTCCGCTGGGAGCCTGCTTCTTCCTCCCACTCCCCCTGCTTGTGTTCCCTCTCTCACTGGCTGTCTCTGTCAAATAAATAAATAAAATCTTAAAAAAAAAAAAAAAAGAAATGATAACTATTGACTGGAAGGATCCAGACGCACTGCTGTGGAGTGCCGGCTGGAATCCAGTGTGGGTTTTTCCAAGAGCCATTGTTCATTGAAACTGAAGCTTTAAAAGTTTTAAGGGAGTGACTGGGCGAGCATGCCTTTGGCCATTTAAAAACCTTAAGCCAGCCTTGGCAAAAGGTTTTAGCATTTGGCACCTTGTGCCTTTTTGTGTGGGACTTATGGAAAGGGATCAAGTGGTGCCCTCCCAGGTGGCAGTGGTGAGGGCCTTTTTAATAACATTTTAAGCTTTTAGATTTATGGGATCCCAATAAAATTAAGGATGTGGTGTTACTGATATTCTGTGGGTGAAAAAAATAAAAAGCAATGCATCCATTCCTGGAACAGACGTAAGAATTTAATGCGAATTATACCCAAGGTGCCCTATAACCAAATCATTGAAAATCCAAATGAATATTATTTGAAATCACTTTAATATAAAGACTGTTACTATTAATATGGTGCATATCCTGGGGTACTGTTTCACTAGGAGGGACCAAGTTAAATTTGAATTTCAGTTGAATGGGAACTTTTCTAAAGACCAGAAAACACATCACCATGGATTATTTAATTTTTGGCACAAATAAAGAAAGGACTAGAAAATATGGTACTGGAATAAGCCAGACACTGTGGTATATTTCAGAGCGAGGACATTATGGTTTAACAGTGGCTCTACCTTAGCTTGGATGTTGGCTATCCTCAAAGGCAAGAGGCCCCGTAGAGAACACCAGCTGTTTCTGCTACCCAGCAACCCTTTTCCTCCTTCTTCTGGTAACAGGAACTTCCTTCAGTGGGGGAAATGTACCTTTCACACTCTGACCAAGTTGTTGAGTAGAGAGCGGCCAGTCATGCTACCCCACCCTCCTGGACCCTGGCATGGCTCCTGCTTCTGGCTGAGCCAATGAATACATATGCCACCATCCCCTCCACACTAACTACAGTGCTTATGATAGGTAATCAGCATGCTATCCCATGATTTAACCTACTGGACCGGCGGGGCAGAGCTGGCTCATTAGTAGCCTAGAAGGACACATACCTGGAGCTGCCTTTGGTTGTGGTTTTTTTTTTATACCCTGTTGAGATATTACACCTGAGAGAATGAATGGACTATGTGAAGGAAGCATTGGCAAGGGCAAGAAGAAAGAAAGAGAAAGTTCTTGGCATCCTCAAGGCCCATTTGACCCTGCCTGTCCCCCCATTTGGGGAAGTTAAGAGAGTGACAGGTGAGATTCAGAGACTGGAAGAGAAGTAGACATTAGGGTACCCCAGACACCCTGACAATACAGTTCCTGTTTTGCTTAAATGAGTTAGAATTAGGGGCACCTTGGTGGCTCAGTCGTTAAGCGTCTGTCTTGGGCCCAGGGCGTGATCCCAGGGTTCTGGGATTGAGCCCCACATAGGGCTCTCTGCTCTGCTGGGAGCCTGCTTCTTCCTCTCCCACTCCCCCTGCTTGTGTTCCCTCTATAGCTGGCTGTCTCTCTCTGTGAAATAAATAAATAAAATCTTTAAAAAACAAATGCGTTAGAATTATGTTTCTGTCATTTGCAAGCAAAGAGCTCTGGCAAATAAGGACTCTGTGTAGCTGGCACTGGCACCCCACATTTCTCTCCTAGGCCGCTGGACTACGTTTCTAACCAGTTCCATTGCTGTCTGCCTCGGCGAGCTTTCTTTGGGTGTCTTAATGTGCCAGCCCTGCCCTTGGGGTAGACACACATGGATATAACAAGACCTCTTGCACCCTCTTTCCATTCCTATAGAATTTTGAGTTCTGAACCAACCAACTCACCTTTCTCCATGCCTTGTCCCCCTTTGTTGGTGCCCTCATTCTCACCCACTCATATGAATTTGACTTTTTATCTTTCTTGACATAGTTTGGTTGTGCCCAACTCTACCTTGTACCAAGTGCTAAACCCACTGCTCTACCTTGACTATTCGCCTGGGGGTACCCCAGTGTCTGCCTCCAGTCTCTGAGTTGAACTGTCCCTTCTTCACTGCTCTATACCTCAGTTTCACCATCTGTAAAATTGAGGCATTAATAATACCTATTTCATAGACAGTGGTGAGAATTAAAGACTTAAGGGGTGCTTTATAACAAGAAATCAATATACTGTAACCAAAGTTCAGATACTTCTGACCCTGATAAACAAGTTTAAATGTAGAGTCACATTTTTTCATCCTTAGCATTAAAGAAAATGATATGAGGAAAACGACTAGATTAGAAAGCTTGTAAATTTTTGATTTTTTGGAGTTCTATTATTGGACCGAAATCTCAGGAAAGAAATACATTTGCATGGATTTCCTTTTTCTTTTTCTTTTTTTGCGTGTATTTTCTATTTGACTTTTCTTTAAAAGAACCTGGAAGAAAATATCCTTAGAAATAGACTTGTCTCTGATTTTAAGTAGAATTAAATGTGCAAAGAGAGACCAGTATGGGGTGTGTGTGTGTGTGTGTGTGCACGTGCGTGCATTTGCATGCATGCACACGTGTAGAATAGTGAGAGAAAGAATACTACACTGTATTTTGTAACTGGAGTACATTGGACTTGTAAGATCTGACCATGTCCTTAAGCCTCTTTTCTTTTTAAGCTGATTGCATCCGATACATATTTAAGGTTTCTACACTTTAAAACCTGTCCAGCCTGTTTCTCCTCCCTGTGAAGGATCCTGTGACTGTATTTGAATAGTGCCCGATATTTCATAGTCTCAGAGGTAAGCAGTAATGGCAGGAATGAGATCTGCTTCTCCACTTACCTGATGGGAAAGGGTTCCTTCTTTCCTTGTTGAAATTTCCCTGTCACTGAACCCTCTACTTTGCTAGAAAAGATTCTCTTGGAGAATGCTAGATTACATGGCATTCTTTGTTGTATTTGTTCTCCCTTAGTTAATGGAAGAAACTGCCCAGGTCGGCCAGTTTTAAAAGGGGGATGGCGATAATACTTCAGAGTTTTTGAGGACATGAGGATGGGTCGATGTGTGTACAACTCCCTAAATCAATGCCTGACATGTAGCTTCTTTTCTAAGGAATATCAGGAAGGAGTAGACCTTCTTTATCCAAGGAATATCTGTGTGCCCATTTGAGGCCTCTCAATCCATACTAAACCTCCAAGTACCTCTACGATCCAGGCAGTTCATACTAATGAGGCAGTGGGGATCTTACCGAGCCTTCGTGTTCCCCAGTGTAGACACACACACATGGTGTCATCAGTATTATCTATACAGCCAGCTGCTCCTGGCATGGCCTCCTGGATGTTTTACAAATACACAGGCTCTGTTCCTCTCCTGCATTCTGTATGTGAATGGATAGTACCATAATCCAGACATTCCAAGGTGGTGCTTCCTTTAAACAAAATAATCACTCTGGATCTCTCTCACTGCTTCCTTAGCCAGCGTTCTTTATCCCTTTCACTTGCTGTTTTTTGTATATGTTATTAATGATATATTGAGGTCAGCTGTAGTACTATCCCCTGATGCCAGCAACCCCACCTCCTTCATGTCATAGTGTCTCTAATCTGGGTTGCTCATTTGGGTGTTAAGGGTCTAGGAGGCCTAGAGTTGATGAGGAAATTAATTTTGTACATCTTAAATTTGATGACTGGTTCAATTTAGTCCCATGTATATTAATTAGGCCCTTACTATCTGTACGATGCTGTGTTAGACTCTGGGATACAAAGATAATAAATCATACATCCTCACGTGATGTAATGAGCGCTGGGTGTTATATGCAACTGATGAATCACTGAACTCTACCTCTGAAACTGATAATACACCAAATGTTAATTAATTAAATTTATATAAGATTAAATTTTTTTTAAAGATTTTATTTATTTATTTGACAGAGACAGCCAGCGAGAGAGGGAACACAAGCAGGGGGAGTGGGAGAGGAAGAAGCAGGCTCATAGTGGAGGAGCCTGATGTGGGGCTCGATCCCAGAACGCCAGGATCACGCCCTGAGCCGAAGGCAGACGCTCAACGACTGCGCCACCCAGGCTCCCCAATATATAAGATTAAACTTAAAAAATAAATAAATCGCATATCCTGCCCTTGGCAAAGTTCCAGTCTAATGTGAAGTATATTGTTAAAGATCTCCTAAAGTAAAAGAGAAGTCACACATTAATTGGCTTCATTAATGAGGAAACAATATTATCTCACGGAAGTGGGCTCCCACACAGTGCTTGAAGACTCCAGTTTCCCTTGTTGGTAGTTGTCTTGCTTAAATGGAGTCTCTGTCTGGCTTCATCATTAGGGAGTGGTAAGGTGGCTCTGCCAGTTCTAGATAAAGTTTCCCAGAAGCCCCTCAGGAGACTTCCCCTTAATGGCCCAAGACTGTATCAGATGCCCTTCCTAAACCAATCACATGAGAAGGAGAATGGGATTACCATAGTTAGTTTAACCTATTTATTTTGGGTAGAATGGATGTTGGGTAATTGCCTTAGAAACACAACAGTTGGATAGGCATAAGAAATGAGAAATTCACTCTAGTGTGATATGTGCTATGATCGGAATCTCCGAGATTACAGAAGAATTGCCTATACATAGATTACCATATTTTTTTAAAGGTTTTATTTATTTATTTTAGAATGAGAGAGAGGGAGCATGGTGGGTAGGGACAGAGAAAGAGGGAGAGAAAAACTCAAGCAGACTCCATGCTGAGCATAGAGCCCTAAGCAGAGCTTGATCTCACAGCCCTGAGATCGCGACCTGAGCTGAACGAAATCAAGAGTCGGGCACTTAACCAACTGTGCCACCCAGGCACCCCAGGTTACCATATTTAATCATTTGTTGATGGAAAAAAAATTTTTAACTAAGGTAAAAGCTTTTCTGAAGTTTAATTAGACTATAATGATATTATCCCCTAATGTCTACTTCTGTGCTTCTAACACTGGGGTAATGCACTGTCCTCATCAAGGTATTAGGGGGTGCCCTAAGAGATTATGGGAAACCAAAAATAAACATTGTGCATCTTCCTGTACCATCAGTTTTACTTAGTGTATTTTTAGAAGGAAAATCAAAGTTATATTATGGAGAAAAATACAAAATCCACAGGAATCTTTAAGATAAAATCAGTGAATTCAATTTCTCATCGCTAAAATTGCTTTGGGACCCACCCTTGGCCCCTGAAGGCACATATTCCCTTCCTTTTGCCATGGAGTTTACTTGAGTGGAATAGTTGAAAAGAGCCAGTCTGCATACATTTTCACTGTTGTGGAAGGAAATTAAATTAGTCTGGGTGCTCTCCTTTCCACACAACCATATTTCAATGATTGTCGGCCTTGGAAAATTCTTCTCCAGCTTGAACATGATGATCCTATGTTTTTGGTAGTTGTGTTTTATCGTGTAAATATAATGTTTGCATTTTATTTAATTCTATACTGATTATCTTAAACCACTTTTTTCAATTCTTTATTATCTCTGAAACTCTACAGTGGCATGTATGGAAAATGACATTCAAAAGGAATGCCTGTAACTGTTGACATTCTCAGCACTCTTGCAGTTAATCAGTTAACAGACTTAAGTATTCTGTTGTAGAAATAGAAACCAAGAACAAATCCACAGGGCAAAGGAGTTCAAGTCTTCTTATCCTGCTCCTAGCATAACTTGAAGTAATAGAAACAGAACTAGTTTCTGACCGTCCCAAGCACTCTTGAAAGGGGCTTTAGAGAATAAGCCACTTAGGAGGACAAATATGTCTTGTATAATCCCTCTGCTACCGTCAAGACCTATTTGAATCAGGTTGAATTAAAATCAAGGTGGTTCCACATAACACCTTCTTAGCACACAGTGTCCTCTGCTGTAGTAGAAATATCTCGCACAAAAGTCATCTGATCACCTTCCTAGGTCCCAACCATTTTTTCCCAGTCTTGTTTTTCATCCGAGAATTGCCCAAATCCAGCCTCATTTTCTCCCCCACTTTTTCCTTGGAAGACCTAAGGAGTAGTAGGTTCCAAACCTTTTTATTCTTGGCTCTCCGTTAATTCTAAGCTTTCTTTTAAATAGCACTCAATTTGTTTAAATGAATGAGGCTCTCCTAGGATCATGGAGATCTTTGCGTGTCCATCTACTCAAAGGTCAGGTTTATTGAGCCCCTACTCTGAACCAGGTGCTAAGCGATGGCAGCGCAATGGTGACAAGGCAGGTACATGTAGCGTGTATGGTCCGAGGGTGAGATCGGGCTCCTATGAGGGGGCCACTTCCCGGCTTTGAGGGATCAACATTCAAGCTAAGGCTGGAAAGAAAGATAAACAGGAGTTAACTGGATGAAATTCTGGGGTGGAGAAGAGTGTTTAGAACTGAAGAGCCTGGGGCCAAGGAGTCGGAACCCAAAAGAAGACCAGTGTTGCCTTCCGTAAGGAGGCAAAACATGGAAGAGAAACACAGGCAGAAAGACTGAAAGGTTACTCAGTGTCAGGACAATCCTTGCAATCAGATTTCATCGTTTGAATTATTTACCAGCTTAACCATCGTTTTCCCTAAATAAGTGGAAACTTCAGCTCAAGTTGAATGACTATAGAGATGTTAGACTACAGACTAACAGAGTGCTCTAGGTTTCTGTGTGAGCAACTCTCCTTGTTTTCAAGGACACTAGCGAACGAAACGGAAATGCTAGGCTTCATATGGGGACACTCATTTCCAGGTTTCTCCGCAGACTGAAAATCCTAAAGCTCTCCGCAGTGGAAGCTGGACCACACGCACACCACCATACCCTTGTAAGCTGGGGAAGCATGGTGAATAAAGTACCAAATATCAGCCCACTTGGCAACTGCATTTCGATCAATTTCATTTGCTCCTTAAACAACATACCCGACTTGGAGACTGCTGAACTGGAAGACAATCCAACAATCCTTGCACTTAGGATTCTTCCCTTAAGACTTGTTTGTTACAAATAGGTTTTTTTTTTCCTCTTCCTTTTAATCCTATTTTACCTTGAATGACTTCTGTAGAAGTACTTGAATTCTGATTATATTGTATTGCTTTTCTTGGTATTTCTTTATTCTTTTTAAATAACTGTTTCATCCATACAGCATGATGTATCTGTTTGGATTACATGGACTATGTCTGGAGGGGCATACAAAAAACTGGGCATAGTGGTAGCCTTTGTGGAGGGGAGACAGGCAAGGCTGCCACTTCCTTATATAGCATTTTCATGTGGTTTAGATGAAAAGGATTGTTTCCTCGGAGCCATGAGTTGTGGCTTATCCAGCAGAGCCCAGGCTGGATTATAACCTCTCCTCAGTTCCTCCACCACATACCATTGTGCAGTAAACAACTTGAGCAATCTTACATGGCAGTCCTGGAAATGAGCTGGGGAACCAGGATGGGAGAAGTTCGTAACATTTCATTCACTGAAGAGTAACCTTTTGAATGAGTTCATGTGCATTTCAGAATTAGAAATCAAAAAGTAATATGTGCTGATATAGCAAAGAAGGAAAAGAAAGCCCTCCAAAAAAAATAATAAAAACCATCCAAAATCACTATCATTAATTTGATGTATTTTCCTTTAGTTTTTTATCTGCCTGCATTCACTGAGTTTCACAGTGGAGTTCATGTGCAGTACTGATTTCCTGCTTTTATTTTTACTTTGTTTTGTATAATACCTTTTTTTCCTAATCAAGAAATTCAAGCACCTTTTCCTGAGAAATAAGTATTGCGTGTTCATTGTAGAATATTCAGAAAATAGCGGGAAAGGGTTGTGATGTGTTCTATTTTATTTATTTGTGTGTTTGCTTATTGGTAACAGCTTTATTGAGATCGAGTTTACATATAAAGTTCACCTGTTTAAAGTGTATAATTCAATTGCTTTTAGTATATTTATAGAGTTGTGCGGTCGTCACTATAATCTAAATGTAGGACATTTTCATTGTCTTAAAAAGAAATCCTGTACCATTAGCAGTCATTCCTCATTTCCCCTACCCTCCTTCCAGAACCCCCCTCAGCCCTAGGCAACCACTATCTACTTTCAGTCCCTACAGACTTACCTAATGTGGACATTATATGGAAATGGCATCATAAAATACGTGATCTTTGCTGTCTTCTTTCACTTAGCGTAGTTTTTTCGAGATTCATCCATTTTGTAGCATGGATCAGTATTTCCTCTTTTGCTGTTACTTGTTTTTTATGATTGCTTGATTATTTATTCTTGATTTATTTAATTTAGTCAGAAATCACAAAATTCACCCTTTTGAAGTACACAATTCAGTGGTTTTTAGTATATTCACAAGGTTGTGCAATAATCACTATAGTCTAATTCCAAATTATTTTCATTACTATAAAAAGAAACTCCAGAGATGCCTGGCTCAGTTGGTAAGTGTCTGACTCTTGATTTCAGCTCATGTCATGATCTCAGGGTCGTGAGATCAAGCCTCACACTGGGCTCCGTGCTGGGCATGGCACCTGCTTAACATTCTCTCTCTCCCTCTGCCCCACCCCCCTTCTCTCTCTCTCTCTCTAAATAAAAACTTTTTTTAAATAAAATAAATTACAAAAAAAAAAAAAAAAAGAATCTCCATACCCATTGGCAGTCTCTTCCCATTCCATCCCCCCTAAACCCTGGCAACCATTAACCTATTTTTTGTCTCTATGGATGTATGGCTTTTTTGTCTCTTTTTTTTTTTTTTTACTTAGCATAATGTTTTCAGGATTCATCTATGTTGTAGCATGTGTCATTACTTCATCCCTTTTTGTGGCTGAATAATATTCCACTATATAGCTTACCACATGGCACATGTCCACTATCAAGTGACATTTGAGCTGTTTCCACTTTTTTACTTTTTTTTAAAGATTTTATTTATTTATTTGAGTGGGAGAGAGAGAGAGATCACGAACAGGGGGGAAGGGTAGAGGGAGAAGCAGACTCCCCGCTGAGCTGGGAGCCTGACGCCAGATTCAACGCGGAACTCAGTCCCAGGACCCCGGGATCATGACCTGAGCCGAAGGCAGTTGCCTAAACGACTGAGCCACCCAGGCGCCCTCCACTTTTTGACTCTTATCAATAATGCTGCTATAAACATTTGTGTGCAACTTTTTAGGTGAACATATTTTCAGTTCTCTTGGGAATATACTTCCTTTTTATTGCTAAATTGAATGACAATATGGGGATATACTGCTTTATTTTTAGACTATTCATCAGCTGATAGATGTGTGGGTTGCTTCCACCATTTGATTATTATGAACCGTGTTGCTGTGAGCATTCATGTACAAGTTGGGTTTTTTTAACACATGTTTTCACTTCGTTAGAGTATATACCTAGGAATGGAATTGGGCCGTATGGTAATTCTATGTTTATCCTTTCGATAGATTGCTAATCTTTTCCACAATGGCTACACTATTTTACATTCATACCAGAAATGTGTGAGGTTCCAGTTTCTCCACATCCTTGCTGACTCTTGTTATTACTCTTTTTTTGATTGTAGCCATTCTAGTGGATGTGAAGTTGTATATCAGTGTGTTTTGATTTGCATTCCATAAGGATTCATGATGTTGAACATCTTTATATGTGCTTAGTAGGCATTCATAGATCTGCTTTAAAGAAATGTTTATACAAACCCTTTGCCTAGTTTTAAATTGGGTTATTTGTCTTTTTCTGATTGAGTTGTAGCTCTTTACATACTGTAGATAGAGGCTCCTTATCAGATAAAAGATTTGCAAATATTTTTTCCCAGTCAGTGGCTGGGTTCCCCCCCTACTTTATTTATTGTATTCTTTGAAACACAAAAGTTTTTAATTTTGATAAAGGCCAATTTATTTATTTTTTTCTTTTGTTACTTATGCTTTTCGTGACATATCTAAAAAGCCACTGTCTAACCCAGTGTCACAAAGATATACAATTATGTTTTCTTCTAAGAGTTTTACAGATTTCACTCTTACTTTTAGTTCTTTGATCTATATTGAGTTAATTTTTGTATATAATGTGAGGTAGGGGTTCAAATTCATTCTTTTCATGTTAGTATCCAGCTTTCTTACCACCATTTGCTGAAAAGACTACACTTTCCCACTGAGTGGTGTTGGCACTCAAAAATCATTTGACCATAAATGAGGATTGATTTCTGCACTCTTGATTCTTATTCCATTGATCTATGTATCTATCCTTATGCCAGGGCTAGTCTGTCTTGATTACTATGGCTTTGTGGTAAGTTTTGAAAAGTGATCTGTTGAAGGTAACAAAACATCCAACTAAAACAGCTTAAACTGTGTAAGGCCCTTTATTGTTTAAGTCTCATTGCAAGTCATCTGAACATAGACTGTTCCCAGGTTGATTTGACATCTAAACAAACTCATCAAAGACCCAGGCTTTTACCATCCTTTCTTCTCTTATCTTTGCTGTCAACACATGTCCTCTTGGTCACAGGATAGCTGCTGTGGCTCAAACCATTGCGTCTTCATCCAATAATGCCCCAAGCAGGAATCAAGGAATATGCTAACAAAATTCTTGTGTTCCATTTTTTTAGAGGGAAATTTTTTCCAGAACTCTTTAGTGGAGCACCTGGGTGGTTCAGTCAGTTAGGCATCTGCCTTTGGCTCAGGTCATGATCCCAGGGTCCTCGGATAGAGACCCGCATCAGGGGGGTCTGCTCAGCAGGGAGCCTGCTTCTCTCTCTCCCTCTGCCTCTTCTCACACCACCCCCACCCCCATGTGCCCTCTCTCTCTCTCTCTTTCTCTCAAATAAATAAATAAAATCTTAAAAAAAAAAAAACTCTTTAGAAATCTTCACTCTATGTCTTATTGACAGATGGGGTGTCATGCCTTCCCTTAGATCAATCATAGTTCATTTCAGGGGTGTGGAAAATGAAGGCTCTGAAAAGGGGGGGGGTAAATGGTTCATAAATAGACAACCAACACCATCTGCCAAAATATATAAACATACAAAGAATAAACCAAAATTATCTGCAAGCCCACCAGACTGAAATTATAACGGAATTTTTTTAGAGTGAGGACATCTACCTTAAATTTTTTGGTGCCAGCTCCTTCCGGAGTAAAACTCCTGTTTTCTCTCTTTGTTATTGATTCAAGACCAGATCATGAAGTTCTTTTCCTCATTCTTCTCAAATACTGCCTAGAGCTCTCTGAACTCTTGATCTGAAGAATATGCAGCTGTTTTCTCAACTCTGTGAAATATCCTTAGGCCTAAGGCCTGTAGCATGCTGCTTTCAGCTGCTTTCTCTTGTTGACAATCCCTTTTGTAGTTGAGAATGATATGTCACTAATACAACTTTAAATTAATTTTAGGGTAGCAAGATAAAATAAATACCTTTATTTCTATTTTTCTTTCTTTCTTTTTTTTTTTTTTTGGTTTTTACATGCCAAACTTTGCTTTTATTTTGTTCTTGCTGCTCAGGGCCAAATAGTCCAAATTCCTAGCAATAATCCTACCAAATCATTCTGTATTTTTTAGGAATAACAGGAAAATGATCTATTTTTTATAAATTCTTTGTTTAATGGCCAGAGTATACCTGGTCTTGAGAGTTCTTACTGCTTTGCAAGCTACCGATCTTGGCTGATTTCTCTTTTTTGTTTTACTAGTTATCGGCACATACACAATATGATTGATTTTTGGAGAGTCAAATTTTTTATATACGTTTTGTTTTTCTTCTTTCATTTATTGTATAGAAGTGAAGGTCCGTTGGGTTTCAAGTAGCTACTCTTAAATCCCATAAAAAAAAAATTCTATTACTTTTCATTTTCTTTTTCTTCCCATCACTGTTTTAGTCTTACTTAAATTGGTTAAGTCCAAAGGATGGGCATTTTATCACATTCACTTCCTGGAGGAATAAATAAGTCCCAGGGCCATTCAACCCTATAAATTATAGTATGAGACCAAAGAAAATAACATCGATACAAAAGAAATTGTCCTTTTGTCTCTCAAATTAGAAGTATTAAGAAANAATTATAGTATGAGACCAAAGAAAATAACATCGATACAAAAGAAATTGTCCTTTTGTCTCTCAAATTAGAAGAATTAAGAAATCGGGGCGCCTGGGTGGCACAGCGGTTAAGCGTCTGCCTTCGGCTCAGGGCGTGATCCCGGTGTTATAGGATCAAGCCCCATATCAGGCTCCTCCACTGTGGGCCTGCTTCTTCCTCTCCCACTCCCCCTGCTTGTGTTCCCTCTCTCGCTGGCTGTCTCTATCTCTGTCGAATAAATAAATAAAATCTTAAAAAAAAAAAAGAAATTAGCAGCTATATCACTTAAGATGCTTTTAAATGCTTTCCCACTGATCTTCAGCAAATTACCCAACTTCTCTTTGCCTCAGTTTTTTTATCCATGAAATGGGGCTAGGAAAGCCTTTCTCCATGCCCGTGGGAGAATACTGTGGAAATCAACTGATGCTACATGTAGAGCTGACTTTATTTAGAAAAAAGGATGCTGGAGGGGTACTGGATGGCACATTTGGTTAAGCAACCGACTCTTGGTTTCGGTTCAGGTCGTGATCTCAGGGTCCTGAGAGCAAACCCGGCACTGAGCTCCACACTCAGCATAGACTGTGCTTGAGACTCTCTCTCCCTTTCCCTCTGACCCTCCCCTCCTCTCTCTCTTAAATAAATAAATAAATCGTTTAAAAAAAAAAGGGTGCTATATAGACCAATTTATTACTATTTTAATTTTGTCCTTGTTGATGTGCATATAAATTAAGTATAAATAAAAGGTGACAAATTATGGGGGTGGGAGGTAAGTCACAACATTGATACTATTTCTTCTTTCAAGAAGAAGGTCAGCTCTTTCCCACTGACCTGTGTGGGCTTCTTTGGAATCAGCAACCCCTTCAAGTGCTTTCTCACCTACATAGATGACTTCTAAAATGTGACTTGGCAGGAGCTTCCAATATCTGTGGAATGGATTAACTAGCAAAAATGGAGACGATAGGGATCTAGCATGTTGCTCCCTTTTTTATACCACATACAATAAAGATAACATCCCTCCTTTTTCCTTTGAGCAGGGAGAATTTGGTTTAATAAAATAACAGATGAGATTTTTGAGGAAGATGAAAAGATTTTGTTTTCTTTCTTCCTTCCCCCCCGCCCCCCGCAAGAGTGGAATGAGTTTGCCAAAGGATAGAAGCTGGATAGATGTCTTAGTGCTGGATATTATTTAGTGTGTAGTGTTTTTAGATCTTTATGACGCCAGAAAGCCATTCAAAGTCAGGACAGCAGAACTGAAGCAGTCTACTGGTCGCCCTGGACTGTGGGCAATCATGACTGGTTCCTTCCCCTTCAGGATTCTACTTCTGACACTCCCCTCCATCTCTTCCTGCTTGAGTCCGAGACTGCAAGATGCTCCTTGCTCTCTCAGCCAAAGGGAAAGAGAAGTGAAAGCAGGCTTGGAGGGAAGAACAAGACCACCTAGCTTCTGGCTCAAGTGGGATTGAAGCAGAACTTCTCTCCCCACCAAGCCCTCCTGCCTCCTCCTTCCACTGGGATGTGGAGGGGGAGGGGCAAACAGACTCCCTGAATGCGAAGCTTGTCTCTGACGGTTGCTTTGAAGGAGGCACCTTCACCCATCAAATCCTCACCCTGTTCTGCAGGTTAACGCCCTCGGGTCCCCGGGGGTGGGAGGGAATGAGAGACATGTGGACTCCTTTGGCTTAGTTATGTAGACATTCCCATAAGCCTACCCTAAGTCTTTTCTTCTCACCCCTGGAACTCCACAGCTGCTGCCCAGATGAGCTTCCCTGCCCCCCCTACTGTTCAGGCATCCCCTACTGCCAATTTTTCTGAGTTCCACAAATCTGGGATCCATCTTGCCGTAGAGCTTCATTCTTCCTGCTCTTCTGCATGGAGCCTTATTTGCATGTCTCCTCCCCCTGTCACTTAGCTCTCTCCTACTCACCCCTCTGTCTCAGCTGCAGTCATGGGATGCATTCCCTGACCCCCCCCCATCCTACATTATATGTCTCCCCTATAACCCTTGTGGCAGTGCCTGCTTCCTCTTATTACTTGGTCAGTTGTCTGCCTTCCCCACTCTACTCTAAGACCCTCTGAGACAGAGATCATCTCTGTTTTGCTACAGTGTATTCTAAGTACTTAGTCTCCTGCCTAACACGTAATGCAAACTCAATGCAGAATTTTTTTAAGGAACAAGAGTATGTATTTTGGGGATGGATGAACTTCTTTCTGTATTCACTGTTGAGACAAATAGTCATTCATTGTCAGTTCAATAAACATTTACTGATTGCCTGCTATGTGCCAGCCACTGGGGAAATAAATATGAATGAGACATTTTCCCTACTTCTACCAGTGGTTTCTGAATGGGGGTAGCTACCACCATATCTGAGACATTCAAAATGCGTGGAGGTGCTTTTGTTGTTGATGTCATAATGACTGGGGGCACTCCTGGCAGAGCCCGGGGTCACAAAACATTTTCCAATGCAAGGGGTACTCCTCAACAGGGAGAGACCATCCAGGCACCCCACCCCCACCTCACCCACACGGCTTCCTGATAGAGCTTACAGTGTCATAGAGAAAAGGGGAAGAAGAGGAAATATCCTGTCACATGAGAGATTTTGTAGCATTGCATGGCCCAAGGGAGACATCAGTATTTCACCTTGAGGTCATTGTGGTGGGAATTTTTGTAATGTGCCAAAGAAAGGCTTTGCCCCAACTAAGGAGTCTCTAACGTAAATGACGTGATAAAACCAAAAGTCAAAGTACCAAAATATAAATAGTTTATGATGAAAATTACTATTCTTCACTTTTAATGACAAATCACAAAAAGGTGGGTGAAGATAATAGAAAATGACATTCCAGTTCTTTCTCAAAGGACGTTAAGTTCATTATAGCTCTCTTATAAGTGCCCAAAACCCATCAAGAATGATTGTTGCATTCTTCCCCAATCTGCCTTTTGGGGAGAAAATTTCCAGAGGGAAGAATGTTTCGCCCTACGGAAGTCATGTGAGCAGAAGAGCAGAGTGGAACATTTAACTAGACCAGGGTCCATCAACCCCTGCATGACTGACATTCTAGGCAGAAGAGTTCTGTTTTGTGGAGGCTGTCCCGGGGATTGTAGGATGTTGAACGGCACCCCTGGCCTCTACCCACTGGACGCCAGTAGCACCACCCCCAGTTGTGACAACAAAAATGTCTCCAGATATTGACGAATGTCCTAGAGGGAGGGATGCAAAATTGCCCCTGATTGAGAGCCAATGAACTAGATCTTGTTTTTATCCCCCTCAAGCCAAAGTCGGACATTCAAGGCCTCTCAGAGTTTACCAACACTGGCTTTTCAGGTGTGTGGAGGAGTACAGTTTAGAAATGCCCACTGGCACGGGGGCACCTGCGTGGCTCAGTGGGTTAAGCGTCCGACTAGATTTCAGCTCAGGTCATGATCTCAGGGTTGTAGGATCGAGCCCCGCATTGGGCTCCGTGCTGGGCAAGGAGCCTGCTTAAGATTCTCTCTCCCTCTTCCTCTGCCCCTCCACCCACCTCCCCACTTGCTCTCTCTCTGTCTAAAAAAAAAAAAAAAAAAAAATCCAATGGCAGTGAACTCTGTCTTTTTGATGGGCAGAGGGGACCATTGGAAGCTACAGTGTTACCAACTGGCTATCCCTTTCTAGAAACAGAGGTTGGCATTTCATGCTGTCTTCCCAGCATTGTGCTCTTCTTCCTGCTGATTGCTCAAAGGAGAACCTACAGGAGCCTCAGGGATAATGACAATTTCTCTTTTACCTCCGTAGCAGAACTCCCAGGTGTATGAGTAATGCTGTCACCTGAAGCATCTTCTTAAGTCTCCAGAGAGCGCTGCAGGAAATTACAGCGTATTGCAGGGAACTCTGATGCTAAAGAGGAAAGAAAGTCCTCTTCTTAAATGAGAGAGAGAGAGAGGGAGGGAGAAAGAAAGAAAGAAAGAAAGAAAGAAGAAAGAAAGAAAGAAAGAAAGAAAGAAAGAAAGAAAGAAAGAAAGAAGAAAGAAAAAAGAAAAAGAAAAGAAAAAAGAAAGGAGGGAGGGAGGAAGGAGGNGAAAGAAAGAAGAAAGAAAGAAAGAAAGAAAGAAAGAAAGAAAGAAAGAAAGAAAGAAAGAAAGAAGAAGAAAGAAAAAAGAAAAAGAAAAGAAAAAAGAAAGGAGGGAGGGAGGAAGGAAGAAGAAAGNAAAGAAAAGAAAAGAAAAGAAAAGAAAGAAAGAAAGAAAGAAAGAAAGAAAGAAAGAAAGAAAGAAAGAAAGAATTATGTGCAAGATAATTTTGAAGCCAGCTTGATTTAGCTCCCTTTCCACTGGAAATTTCAGGCCCGCTTCAAGGGTGTGTGCCTGGGATCTGGTTTATCCCATGTGGTTAGTCCATTTTAAGAACAATGCTGCACTTGGGTCACTCTTTTCTCCACGGCTGCACATCTGGGTTCAGTGGCTACAACCCCACCTCCATGGGTCCCTGGTGAGGAGGAACTTGCCCTTCCTTCCCTGTCCTAGAGCACCGAACTTCTCCTTCCACGGGAGAGGAAAGCCGTTTGGGTAAGAGGCGGCATCAGTGTGGACGTTGGTGTCTTTGTCTTGCATCCTGCTTTGAGCGTCCACGGCAAAGGTTGGCTGTGCTGGGGAAGATGGAGCTTCAAAAAGCTTTTTGGGAACTTGAACGAAAGTGACAGAATTGCTCCCTGCAAACAAATCACCACCAACTGTCCCTCCAACCCACAGAAAGGGATAGGAAAATAGAAGTAGATGATGAGTTGAAATTTTTTTAAAAACTTGTTTTATCTGCATAGAAAAAATTGAAACAATTCATGATTTGAGTGGTGGTGGTAGTTGTTTTCTTTGGGTGCTTCCCTTTGCCAGCCACTACAGTGAACACTTGATATGGACTATTTGACCCTAGATAGTGGATTCTGATATTATCCCCATTTTATAGATGAGGACATTGAGGCTCTGTGGGTTTTAGGTGCTTGTACGGGGTCTTAAGGAGCAGGGATTTAAGTCAGTGTCTTTCTCGTAGGAGACTTGGCTTCTGCCCACCATGCCCTACAACAGTGCTTTTCCCCCTTTAGTGTGAATCCCCCAGAGGCCACATGAGCACAGGGGTTTGCTGACCTCACCCCATAGTTTCTGATTCCAGAGCGGGCTGAGAACTTGCATCTCTCACCAGTTCCCCTGATGATGTTGATGCTGCTGGTTCAGGCACCGCACTTTGAGAACCCTGACACCACATGCCACTTTCCAGAATAGTATAAGCACCGACTTTGGAAATCTGGAATGAAAATGACTGAGGTTGGAACTGAGCACTGACTTTAGACCTGTGCACAGAGAGATAACAGCCCCGGTTTCTAGAGCATCTCTTCTGAGAGCATGGTGTCATGAGACAGAGATAATTGACCTGTTGGAGGTTTTATTCTGGTATTCCCTTTGCTGCCCGACATTTCCGAGAATACAGTCACACTGCATCGTTAAATGAATGTACCACTTCCATTCACTCATACTAAAACTCCATTTTGGAAGTTCAGTAGTTTTCCATTAGAAGGATGACATTTCATTTTCAAACTATACTTAGTTCAGTTTCTTTTGATTCCGTAAGACCTAGTATTTTGCGATTTTGTGTAAACACTGTGACCATTGTGTTGGAAAACACTGTCAGAACGCTAATACTCATGAGCGCATAGAGTGGACTTACCGCGAAGAATTGTTTCCAAATTTTAGATCAGGTCTTGTGTCCAATGAACTAATTCAACAAAATTCTTAGGCGATTTTATTAGTAATAAGAATAAGTAAAAAGTAGTAGGAGACATGTCATTTAAATGTTCCCTGATTATGGGTACTTCCAAAATAATAACCACTTTGAGAACACATTTTTGTGTTCTGACTGATTGAGTTTCACCTGAAGTAAGATTCCAAAGGCACATTTGAAACCTGAAATAAAGCTGATTTACTTGTCGATAATCTGTTCTGAAGCTCTGAGTTAGTTCAGGAGAAAGGCTTTGGCACCTTACCTCCCCGCCACTCAATAGCCAAGATAACAGCCCAGGTGTGACACAGACAATTGTCCTACAGATGGATTCAGGAACAAACAACATCCTAAAATCTGCCGCTGTGCTTTTGCTATAAGAAATGTTATGCTATTATATGGAACTGAATTCTACACATATTCTAAAGGGAAACAGAGACTGGTGGTATGTGGGGCTCCTTGGGCTCCTTTTCCCAAATGCCTTAGGCAATATCAATTCCAGGGGGAGAACTTAAAAAAAAAAACAAAAAAACAGAACATTAATTATCTGGTGACTGCATGAGTGGTCCAACAGTTTCCTTCGGTTTTGAGTCAGGAATAAACTCCCCGTGCTGTTTGGTGCTGGCAGCTGCTGCTAGACATATCCAGAGGCTGGATTTTCCAGAACCAAACCAAGGATTCTCTTGTGAGCTTCTGTTTCCCAGCAAATAGTAACTGGGAGCTATTTGTAAAGACCAGAAACACTCTGTTTTTCCCACGAACAGATTGCCGCATTGGAATTAGTGGGGTCTGAAGGTGAGGGAACCTGCCCTCTGGCTGGCAACAACCCGCACTTGTCATTTTCTTGGAGCCCCTCAAAGGAGGAGCAAAGGCGGGTTGTGCAGCCCCGCAGACACTGTTCCTCTGAGACTGGTGTCTTCATCTCCCGCCTCCAGCACAACCAAGGAAACGTTCAGGGCTGTTCCCCCAGGGAAGTGGGGTCCAGAGGGATGCTTCGGAGGATTTTATTTTTTTCTCTCCTGCATCTGTGGCTGCCCAGAGATATTTATCAGCGTGTACAGAGCAAAGCCCCTGTAGTGTTAAGTAAGATGCTCCCCAAAGCGGTTTAGGAGACTCGGGCTGGGGTGTGTGTGTGTGTGTGTGCGTGCGTGTGTGTGCGCGCGCAGAACGTGCAAGCAAGAGCGCTGAAATGCAGCTCTCCTCTTTGCCTGCAAAGAGTCGCTCCACGTCCCCCTCTGCCCAGCGCACTCGGGGAGCGCCAGGGGGAGTCCTCGCAAGCCAGGGCTTCCCGCGCCCCGGGAGCGCCGAGGGTTCGCCTGGCAGAGCTTAGCGCAGCTCTCTCTGCGCTGCCAGCCCGCGGGGCGGGCGGGGGTGGACAGTGGGCTTCTGTGTGCCAGCCGCAGCCGTTGGCTGGCAGGCGCCCAATCCCGGGGCATGCCGCCGGAGGCTGGCCAGGACGCACGGTGAAAGACGAGTTCGGGGGCAGGCTTGACCCCCCCACCCCGGGCTGCCCGCAGAAGCCGGCGGCCGGAGCCTAGGCGGTCGGGCCGCGGCGGCGGGGCTCTGCTGGGTTGCAGCTGCGGGAGCCGGGCCGCCCCGGGGTCCCAGGCAAGGAGGCGGCATGGCTTCGGTGTTCATGTGTGGCGTGGAGGACCTGCTGTTCAGCGGCAGCCGCTTCGTGTGGAACTTGACCGTGTCCACGCTGCGGAGATGGTACACGGAGAGGCTGCGGGCTTGCCACCAGGTGCTGCGGACGTGGTGCGGGCTGCGGGACGTGTACCAGGTGAGCCAGGGCGCGCGGCGCCCCCGGGGCCCTCGCAGGATGCCCGGCGCTTTTGCGAAGCCGGTTCCACCTGTATGATTTGATTCTCTCTCTCTCTCCCTCCACCTCTCTTTTTTTAAACTCCTAGCGGGCTGCTGGACTCCTGGGTCAAACGTTCAGCATCTGTGGATAGCTGTTGCCTGACAAAGCTAGTGAATTTTCACGGGGGCACTTCCGAGTTCGTACCAGCATTTGCAGACATCTGTTACAGGGCGATGGTGTACTGCCTGGCACTGAGCTCAGAGAGCTGTAGCTTTGCAGCAGAGGGTCTGCAGGAAGCGACTTTGACATTCAGATGATTCCTCCTTTTTCGTTTTATTGGGGTGGACGGGGGTGAGCATTTCAGGACCAACGATTTCCCACCAATTTATGGTCAGAGGGGGCCTTGCTGGATTTGCATTCTTTCCTTTGATTTTATTTCAGTTTTCCATCAGGCAGCCCCAACTTGCAAGGCAGAGCCAGGAAAAGCTGATTCTGTGTCTACTGGCTTTTGGAGGAAAGACAGCAAATTGTGAACACTTTGCAGGAGGATGATGGCTAGGGTAGGGAGGGGTGGCCTGGCAGAGCGCCGTAATGCTTACATTTGGGTTTACTCCCCTCACACAACACAGCCTCTATTTCTCTGCGAGGTCCTATCCTGCAGGCAAAAAATGCAGCAACTTTATTCAACTAGAGGACCATTCATTTTCTCTGGGACTGCAGCTTCTCTGGATTTTTTTTCTCTTCTTTTTGACAGTCATTTGTGGATTTAAAAGTCCTTTGCTTGGGTTAATCTCTTTGAGGTTAAAAAAAAAAATCTACATTGCATTTAGGAAGATTATACCTGGTGTTTACTACAGGACCATATCATCACGTTTTCTTTCCTGTAGCTCTGTTGCAGTTCCTGGATTCCCCCCACCCTGACCCCATGCCCATTATGGCTGTCATTTATATCGCACTGTACTGAGTCCTGTATGGGATCAAGCCTCTGGTTTTGACAAGCTGCAGTCTTCCATCCATCAAGCAAAATGAAAAGAGCAGCACCTGAGGTTAAACTGAGGGAGTATAAAGAATCAGCATCCCCTTGTCATCGTTGATGTCCGTATCCTCCTTGTTACAATGTGAGCAGGATTTACTTCATGCTTTCAGGACTCCTGCTTTAGACAACAGGTCTGTGGTGTCTTGCATTTTGGGAGAATCCAAAATCCAGGCTGAGACGCAGGACAGCCTGTGGGGGTTTCAGAGTATTAAGGAGCTGTAGCCATATCCCCTCTGGCCACAGTACAGAGATTACCTGGCTTTTTGGAGCCAGAAGTGTCTGCCTCTCAGCCTTTTTGTCTTTGGGGAAATCATTGTTGCGTTGGTCTGTAGGAGAAGTGACCCCCGTTGAGTTTTGTTTTTGCTTTTTAATGTTGGAGAAACTTCTAAAAGGCGAACACAAATATTGGAGCCAACCAGACAACCTCTATGCATCTCTCCCCAAGGTTCAGGGGATGTATGGATTATCTCTTTGCTATTAGTGACTAATTAGGTTAGGTTCCCGAATCCTGAGACCCCTCCCCCGTGGGCTCTTTATAAGTTTTATCAATCATTACTTGTAAGCAGAACAGCAACTTGAAGGACTATCCTATAAATTGTAAATTTTCTCTTCTGTAAAATGGATGGTGACTGAGCCGATACCCTCTCATGGTAATAAGAAAGGACATCTAAAATAATGGTGGCCATTTTTATGAGTATAGTCATAAGTAGGAGACGATCTCTAAGTTTAAATTTTCCTGTGCTTTGGGAGAAGTAAGAATTCTTAAGATATTTCAAAACTTGGGAGAATCATAGATTTCTTAATTGCACAACACAAGTTAACTGCTAGCAAAGAAACACCATTTTCATTAATGCTTTTTAAACACTGAACAAGAAAGTAATGACTTAAATTATATAGAACCGAAAGGCAGTAAAATAAAGTGGTTAATACCTCAGACTCGAAGTTAAAGAAACATAGGGATAAATCCAGCCTCTGCCTCTGTTTGATCATACGTAAGTTGCTTCATCTTACCCCGATTCAGTTTATCATTCATGAAATGGGAAATACAATAGTACTAATCACAGACGTTGATAAAAGAATTAATTGACACATAAGATACTTAGCCCAGTGCTGAGAGTTTATGAAGCTATCAATAAATGTTATCTGCTCTGTCATTTGGGACTTACAATAATAGGAAACCCAACTCTAACCTACAAAATAAAAAGAAGGGACTTAGGACAAACCGAAGAGTTTAGTAGTTGAATGAACTTCAGATACGGCTTGATCCAGGCACGATGCTTGTGGCCCATGATTCTTTTAGCCTTGTTTTGTTCGTGTATTGGCTTTTCCTTTAGCTGGTTTCTTCCCTCATGATAGCAGATAGCTGCAGCAATTCCACAGCTGAGATCCACATATGAACACATCCAGAAAGAAAGAAAATTTCTCATCTCCACCAGCTATCAAAAAAAAAAAAAAATTTCCCAGTTTGCACTCTGATAGGTTAACTTAGGGTCTGTGCCCACCCCCAGTGCCATGCACTGAATGGCACAGGGAATGGGATTATAATTCAGGCATTCTCAGTGGAAGTGATAGGACCCCCAAGAGACAAAAACTATTTATTGGGAGTGGGAAGGGAGCACAAAAAAAATCTTACTCTTTTTGTGTGTAAAGCACAGATATGCATACAATACCTAAACAGATATACAGTATACTTTCAGCATTAGAATTTGCAGGGGCGGGGGGTGACTAGCAAACAAAAAACTATCTACAAGGCTCCTTAAGACGATGATAATGAATATAACTGTTGAGAAGCACTAGTTACACTGAGGCCAGTGGGGGAGCAGACCCATTTCTGCAGCTGGGCGTGAGGTTGGTCCCAGGCAGACCACGTAGCTACAAACAATGGGGGAGGGTCAGTGCTCGGTTGGGGTGCAGTCTACAATGTCCACTGCACCTCCTTCTTAGAATCTCAAATCTAAAGCTTTTAAATAAAATAGTTATTTTTCTAGGTAAATACAAAGATTAATGGCAAGCACATTTCTAAGTATTTTGCCACAGTAATCTGAGTTAATGGGGTGGGGGCTCATCTTAGGGCACCCTTATTGCTATCCAATAATTACGATTTCGAAAGCAGAAAGGGGAATGTTCAGTGGTCCTGCCCAGTTTCCTGGCACGTGAACTGGAAACACCATAGGGTTACATATTTTATCGAACCCCATTTTTTATCATCTTGATAATAAAAAGGTGTCATTTTTCTTGCTTCTAGCCTGAATAGTCTTTGTGGGAAATCCATGGCTCAGTCACTCCAGAGAGAAATAAGGGTGGTGCGGGAGATATTCGTTACATGAAATACCTCGCGGTTCCCTGGGGGTGTTTTGTGTATTCATATGCTATAAGTGAAAGAAGATCTCCCACCTATTCGTATGGAATTTGGCAACGACATCGTTGCCTGGCTGGCACAGCTGGGAAGGCATAATTTCTTTGGAATTGAACACTTCCTCTATGTCTAGATACTGGAGAGGCATGAGACTTAATTTGCCAAAAACCATGAATAATTAAGAGACTAGCTATAAGTCATTTCTGTAGTAACACGACTAAATAAAGAACAGGCAGGCGCTGTACTGGGGCTACCTTTGAACAAAGACTTACTTTATGAGTGAAGGTTTGAATTTGGTTAAAGTTGCAGGCTGGGACATTCACCTTCAATTTGGGATTAAATCTAAAAAGCTGATTCCTCAGCCATATATCTATCCTGCCGATATCTTGCCTGGATGGGTTCTGTTATAGCAATTAATTAAGTTTAGCAAACAACTGAGGTGGAAAATGATGGGAGAATGTGGTTGAAAAAAATCAACACCCTTTGCTTTTTGTTCGGTGTGACGTGTTCTAACAAAGCCCTCCGTTTGTTACTTGGGATTAAGTTTTCCCCTCATCCCGAACACCTCAAAGGTAGAATTTCTTGCTAATCCTGAATGGAGTCCTTGCCTCCAGCAGGAGGTAACTTGGACAGAATCTGAGATATTTAAGTGACCGTAAGAGGCTGGGTCAGCTCCCCGGAGGCAGGCAGTTGGCCCCGAGGGGTAGCAGACAGTGCAGAACAGGCAGCGGCTGTAGGCTCCAAGTTCAGTAAATTTGACCTTGACCAAATTGCCTTCCCTCTTTGAGCCTCCTGGGTAAAAGGGGAGAACTTTAGTACCTGCATTATGGGAAGGATAAAAAATTCATGAGATAATATCTCTACACTGAACCCCCTGCCTAGCATGAGCAAATGCTCAGTTAATGTTAGCTCCTGGGTATGTATAGTACTTAACACCAGACCCATAGAAGGTCCTTGATGAAGGGTAAGGCTAAGAATATTACTATTGTTTTTATGAGTGATGCTAGCTCTCTGGAAACTAAATTCCCATCTTTGTAGGCAAGGATGTTAAGGCAGAGAGACTGTGGCTTCCCACATTGTGTGTAGGGTGAGCTTTGGGTATTTGCTCCTGTATTCACACATTTTGTTAAAGTCAGTACAAAAAATCTAGGAGATCACAGGTAGCTCCCATTAGGGTCTCTAAGGAAATTATCTCTCTATATCCAAGACTGTGATGGTCCGTAAACTGGTAACACATGAACTTTGTATCCCACCACATTGACTGGGAAAGATCAACTCCCTCAAAAGTCAAGTTCCCCATTGAGCATTCAGTGGCCTGAGTGCATCTCAAACCACATATTTTGCTTGTCGCCAGCCTTCACTCTCCACAGTCCTCTGAATTACACAGACTAGAAGAGCAGCTGACAAACTGCGACCCACAGGAGAAAACTGTCCTCTCATTTTTGTAAATAAAGTTTTATTGGCACACAGCCCTGCTCACTCATTTACATTTTGTCTATGGCTGCTTTTGCACTACAGTGGCAGAATTGAGTCGTTGTGCCTTAACCACTTACAGCAGAGTAGTGGATACAAAGACTGTATTGGCCACAAAGTTGAAAATATTTACTGTCAGGTCCTTTACAGAAAGTTTGCCAGTTCCCACACTAGAAAAAAAAAGCAACATATTGGGTAGAGAATGCTAGAGGAAGAAAAGTCCAAAATACAATCATAGAAAAAAATAGAGCTTGAAGGAATATGAAAGAATTTTCTCATCAAATACCTAGTCACCAGGAAATTAGTGAAATATTCAGGATGAGTGTTCAGGTTACGTTTACTAGGTCCTTTGTTGTAGAACGTGATTGGAGCTACATACAGATTGATTCATTCTGTTGTTGGTTTATTTGTACCTAAAATAATGATCAAAGTGCTTGCCCCAGCCCTGCTCCTGTGCCAAGGCAATAGCAACACAAAGTCAAAGTAGGCATTTTTCCTGCCCTCGAGAAATCTATTGTCAAGGAGGGGAGATAGTTAAGGAAATGAAACTCTAGGTGCACATTGGAGGGGATCTAAATCAGACTGGATTAAAGCAAAAAGGAAGGGGAACAGAGCCAAGGAGGCTTCCTGGAGGAGCTAATTCTCAAGCTGAGGTTTGAGGGACAAGTGGGAGTTGGGTAGATGAAGAAAGGCAGAAGGGCATGTCAGGCACAGGAAAATATGGCTTTGGGGGGATTATAGACAATTTTTTAAGGCTGATGGGGAGAGAGGGTGAGGTGAGAGAGAGAGACGTGGAGTCAGAGACAGAGATTTTGGTTGAGAAGAATGTCTAAATTTTAGTGATCTTTTGCTTTCGGATTTTGATGTTTTTTTCTTCAGAACTTTGGGGGCAGGGAAGAGGTTGATTTAGACCCATCCCTGGCAGCAATGAGGCTAATAGATTTGGGAGAGGGTGACAGGGTGGAGGCGAGAAGGGGACCGGGAGGCTCTTGCAGGGATACGGGTGAAATCAGTCCGGAGAGAACAGGTTTCACTATGGCAACAAACAGCCCCAGCACCCTAATGGCTTAAAGAAGTATAGGTTTGTTTTTGGTTCATGCTACCTGTCCAATCACAGGTTGTCTGTCAGCCTTGCTTATCACTGTCACTGAGGCTTACAGAATGTTCCTGCACGTTGCCAGTTACCGGGATAGAGGGTGAAGAGCTCTTCAGGGCTTTGCACTGGCAATTAAGTGCTTGGTCTCTAAGTAGCTCATGTGACTTCTCGCAGGTTGTTGGTCGGAGCTGATTATGTAACCCACTCAATCACGGGGGCTAGGAAAAGCGATCCTGCCATGGTACCATGTGAATGCTGATGCAGATTTGGTTCTTGAAACAAATTCACAAGCAGGATGTTTACTCGAGAGCACGCTGGGGGTCAACACCTGTAGAAGGGAATAGAAAGGAGCAGAAGGAGCAGAGGAGAAATTGGGCTATAATTCACCCTCAACAGTGGCTTCGGCTCCCCTCATGGGTAGCTCTGGAACAAGAGAGTTGTCCCCACTTGGAACAAGAGGACTGTTCTTCCCCTCAACCTACATCAACACATCATTGGAGGTGGGCTGTCCTTGAGAATGTGGAGTGACCTTGACGTAGGCAGCTCTTTAAGGGAGGGCAATCCCCAGAGGGGGCTGAGAGCTGTCAGCTCAGAGGGCTTCCGACAACTGAGGGAATACGTCTGGGGAACACATCACAGCGTCTTCTACAGATGCCTGCCCAACCAACAGGTGCCAGGATCAAAGCCTGAACTGAGGAAGGGCCCAGGGGAAGGAAGTGGGGAGTAAGGATTGCGCTGACGTGAAGGATGGAGAAGCCATCTCCTGATTGGATCCTACAGTGTTGAAGGGATCGGGCAGTCATGGAGTCACTTAATAGCAGTAACACCTACAGAAAGGAGAGAAGACTTGGCAGATAAGTGAAATAGGAGTCTCCTTATCATCACAGAGAAAATTCATCTTCCATCTTTTCTGGTGATCAAAGACTAGGGTTTTACGGCAAGGAACTGAGATGCTAAGATTTCCAGAACTAAGAAGGAGAACTATGTTAATGTTCTAGCCCACAATCTCCCATGACGGGAAGATCTAAAAGACCTTGTATATTTAAAATCAACGAGATCAGTCTCAGTATCTTTGAAAAGGATTTTGGAGCCTTTGTTGAACAGCTTGAAAAACACTTAAGAATAGACTCTTCTGCCTTTTCAAATTGGCGTTTGCTTTTCCTCATACCGGCGCGTCTTGGGAGAGGGGCAGCACACAGCAGCTTCCTGTTTCTCCCCGCCTGTGTTTATTATGAACACTGTGTTTGGGATGTCCAATTTGATGGTTGTGGAAAAGTGTCAATGATGCGAATGGGAAATAAGATAGGTAGTTCGAAATTTTGTAGACCAGATAATATGACGTAACGCAGGGGAAGGAAGCAGAAATGAAACTCTTGTGAAAAACATTAAAGTTGACATCCACATGTAATTACACGTATGTGCACCTGTTGGTGTTCATATGTAACAGATATAAATTCTGGCGTCCTTGAAATAAACTTGGCACGAAAGAAGCTGATACCTATGATAAATTACATCGTGCCATTTCCCCCTAATGTCCTAATCATTTTTAGTCTCTTGAATTTTGTGTTTGGGCAAAGCTTGTTGCTTAAATAACTATTTTTTTCTTTAACTGGTGCTTTTCTATAGTCTCACTGCCTTGACGTGGCTAATAGCTACTAACTGTCTAGTAATAGCTGTACACCAGGCCCCATGCTCGGCACTTCGCATGTGTTATCTTCAAACAAAACAGGAAAACCCTTACGGGATATTTTCAATATAGAAAAATATAAAAGATAATATGAGTAAAAGTCCACACACCTACTACCTCTCAGTGTGAAGACATCTTAATATTGGGGTGCCTGGGGGGCTCAGTCGTTAAGCGTCTGCCTTCGGCTCAGGTCATGATCCCAGGATCCTGGGATTGAGCCCCGCATCGGGCTCCCTGCTCAGCGGGAAGCCTGCTTCTCCCGCTCCCATTCCTCCAGCTTGTGTTCCCTCTCTCACTCTCTCTCTGTCAAATAAATAAATAAAATCTTAAAAAAAAAAAGACATCTTAATATTTTGCCGTGTTTGTTTAGATACTTTTTTTGAAATATAATAAAATTGGGGGGGGGAAAGAAATATAATTGTATAGAATCAATTGAAACCACCCTTGTGCTTCTCCTGTCTCCCTAGAATCCTACCCCGAAGTTTGTGTTTCTCATTCCTGGGCATGTTTTTATAATTTCACCACATATGTTTGTATGTGTTAATATATATAAACCATCTATATTACTTCTGTGTCTGTCAAATTTATATAAGGATGTATCATTCTGCTACCTTATTCTCTCAACAAGCTTTGGGGATTGGTCTCTAAGTTCATTTCAATCCGTATATTCCATTGCATGAATATAACCAGTCTTTTGTTGGTGGACATGTAGGTTGTTTCCCATTTTTCAGTGTCTCAAAATACTACAGTGAAAATGTTTGTGTTTGTCTCCTCGTGCTTATGAGCGGGAACTTCTCCAGGGTACACACAGGAGACCTTAGCTTTAGGGGATGCCATGCCTTATCTTTGTCCCTGTAACAGTGCTACAAGATGATATCATGAACCCCACTTTATTGGTTTTATATACTTATTAACTAATAAGTCACGGTGTTGGAATTTGAACAGTGCTCTAGCTGACTCCAACACTCAGCCTCCTGCCACTGACTTGCTGCTTTATTTCCCGAAAAGATAAACAACATATAAAGATAGAATATTATCCATTTATTCACTTATTTATTCACTCAGCAAACATTGGGTGGAAACACAGCACTTAAAAGTGCAGTCTATACACTCAGGCTGCCTGAGTTCCAATCCTAATTCACCTTTTGTTAGCCATGCATGTTCTCTGAGAGTGAATTTTTTTTTCTATTGTAAAATATAGCTAATTATAGTATCTCACTTAAAGTGTTTCTCTCCCAGGACGTTATCGAAACTCATTGTATTGATATTTTCAGTAAATAGTGTTAGATAGATGTGCGGATGGATGGATGAGTGCCTGGGCAATCGTTATCTTTACATGCGCGGTGTGCCCAATGCCTTACGTATATGAGTAACCATTGAAACCCCTACAGTCTGCAGAAGACTTCAATCCTCCTTCCTCCTCTCCACCCCAGACTAAGAACTACAAGGCTAGGGGAGCAAGCAGGACAGGGGCCCCTGAGCACTGCAGAGAGATGCCGTGCCCCTGTGGTTGCATGGCACAGCTTTTTATCCCGAGACTCTGACATCTTCTGATTCTGGCATGAGAGCAAAGATGCTCACAACTGCTTAGTTGTTTTCTTTCTTTCTCTGCAACTGAAGCTATTAAACTTCCTTCTTCTCAACCCTGAGCCCTAGACTCTCATGCACGAAGGCTACAGGACCCCACTGACAGCTGTCTCTCTCATCTGTGTAAGCTCTCCTCCGATATGACCCTGAGATTCGCAACTGCTAAGGAGACCCAGTTATTACAAGCATCATGCTACCCTTGGGTAATGTAGCCAGCAAATATTTTTACAGAAATGAGTTTGTCTCATTAAAATGTGATTAGATGCTTATTATCTGAGAGAGAAAAGGGCCTTGATAAAATAGGGAAATAGAATGAGCTGTAGTCAGCTGGACCTGGTTTAAAACCAAGGCTTCATGACTTACCAGCTGTGTGACCTTGAGCCAAGCTGCTTAATTGCTCTGGGCCTCTTTTTTACCCACGCAAGAGATAAAATAAATAATACTTACATTTAAAATAAATAATACTTACATATGAAGGTTAAAAAATAACATGGATTGAGAAATAGTAGCTTTCTGGTTGAGAAAATTTGGACCCCTTGCACAGACTTGATCCTAAGCCTAAAGTAATCATGCTAGAAGTTAGGAGTGCCAAGACTGACCAGGATATAACTCCAGGCATGATCATTTCATAGCTGTGTAACATGGGCAAATTACCTGACCTCTCTGTGCCTCATCTTCTTGTGCATGAGATGAAGATGATAACAGGACCTACCTCCCAGGGCTGTTGAGGGGACAACACAGATAAATAAAGATTTCACTAGGGTGGCTGGCTCATGGTAAGCCTTTAAAAAGGGTGAGCTATACATATTTCTACGTAGCGAACATCTTCTTTGTGTCAGACATAGCGCTGAGGGCTTCATGGTCACCGTTTCGTGTGATTCTCCTAACAGTGACAGGTAGCAGGTGTTTTTGAACCCACTTGGCAAATGTGGGAAGTGTGTAGAGCTGCTGGGTGACTTGTGCAAGAGCAAAGATGGGAGCTCAGTTCTGTCTGAGGACAAACGCCATGCCCTCCGCCATCTCATGCAAGGGGCTTAGTTTACGAACTGTTCAGCCCCGTCCTTTGCTCCATGTGCCTGCCTGACGCCCTAGGACTTGCCCAGGCTCCATCTCTCCCTCTAACAAACCCTGAAGCCATAGCAGGAATCAGTGACCTGGTGGGGCCTAAATGGTGTCCTTTCTCAATCCAGCCTCCAGAAGTCATTCAGCTCATGCCATTCTCATATTTGAATCCCTCCAATGATGTCCCAGCTCAGAAAAAGCCAGCCTCACCAGACCCGCATGGCCCCGTGCAACCGGCACCCCTTTCTCTGTGTTCTCTTCGCCCCCAGCTGCCGGCAAACACACTCAGCGTCTGGTGGTAACTCCTCACACTCGTCTTCTAACTCTTCTCGGGCCACACTGGCCTCCCCGCTGTGCGGTGCGTTCTGGCCTCAGAGCCTTTGCTCTTTGGGTATCATCTGCCTGGAACCCGGTCACCTAGCATCCATGTACGTGCTTACCCCCTCACTACCTGCAGTAGTCTTTAGATGTCATCACCCCACCTGCCAGGCCACCCCTGACCCTTCTCTCGTCCTGCTTTGCCACCTGACATTAGACCTGTGTTCAGATGCTCTTGTGTGTCAGCCGGACCAGAATGTTAGCTGAAGACGTGCAGGGACTTGGCTTTGTTCGCTGTAGTAGCCTCAGTGCCTGGAACCTAATAGATCCTTAGGAAATACTTGTTGACTAAATGAACAAAGGAATCTGCTTTACATTTTAAGAAGGTCACTCTAGCCGTTCTACCGGGTATGGCTGGGGAGGGATAAGACAATTAGGACGCTCTTTCTTTCTTTCTTATTCATTTTTTTTTTAAGATTTTTATTTATTTATTTGACACAGAGAGAGCACAAGCAGGGGGAGCGGCAGGCAGAGGGAGAGGCAGAAGCAGGCTCCCCGTGGAGCAGGGAGCCGGATGCAGGACTCGATCCTAGGACCCTGGGATCATGACCTGAGCCAAAGGCAGACGCTTAATCAACTGAGCCACCAGGTGCCCCAGGACGCTCTTTCTGATGCTGGGGACCTGGATAGGAGCAGCGGCAGCATGCAGTATAAGGAGATGCTAAGAATTTGGAGGAGGAAAATGTGGCATGAGAGGACCTCTGTCCAAAGGGAGAGGTCATGGTCTATAAAGTTCTGGAAACTTCATACAGGGGGAAAAGCCAGGCAGGTTGAAATGTGTTTGTATGTGTATGTTTATTGTTTTTCATGATTGAAAATAGCCCCAAGCCAACATAAGTGTTGCTGATTGAGGATTAAATTTGTTTGGGTTCTCTGATGAGTTCTCTGATGTGTCTGTGTTCCCATTCAAGAAGCAGTGTTTTGGATAGGAGAGTAGGTTATTTCCTGCAGGGCCCGTGAAAATGGGCTCACCCGAGGACCCTTGATTTGGTGGACAGCCAGCTGCGCGTCCCCGTCGGTGCCCAGCCCAGGGTGGGGAATTTGGCAGCTTCTACAGCTCTTGTCAGCTCCGACTGTCAAGCGATCGCCATTTCCTGTGCCCAGCCCTGTGGTTAGGTTCTGGAAAGTGCCCTGTTTTGCCTGACAAATGCTGACAGACACTTGAGACATTTTTTTTTTTTTTTTTTTTTTTTTTTTTTTGGCATTCTGTGGACATTGCTTATCACCTTGACTCTGTCTCCTGTCATTCCCATCCATTGGATTTAAGGATACGAGAACTTTTTGGATTTGCCTGGATTCTTGGGAGAAAAGAAAAAAAAATTTTTTTTCTGGTCTTCATTAGTGTTTAATTAAAAACTTGCTTCCCCTAGGTCTTTGGCTGTGTCCAGGCTTTTTAAAATTCTGCAAGCACAGACAATATAAAGAGAATTTGACCCTTTGAGTTACAAGAGCTGGTTTTTGTGTCTAATTATCAATCTCAAATAATGACAGAATCATAATCCCCAGCACAAAAAGTAATACTAGGAATTCCCCCAAGTAATTTTGAAGACAAAGCACACTTACTTTTAATAAATAGTTTAATACCAGTTTTTAAATGAAATTATTGTTTACGTTTGAAACAATTTGGTCAGGATATAAAGAATCTTAACTCTCTACTCATATTTAAATTTATGTGGTTCTTTCTTCCTGAAGGTTTTTATATATTAATATTTCTAGGTCTCAATGCCAAATATAGTTCTTGCCAAGCTCATAAGATTTTGCTCTCAAATACCTTTTGGAAATGATATTTTTTTAGTGAATGTGTTTTTCCTTCAATAAACTTCAGAAGCCAACTCCAAGTTTCAAAAAAAAAAAATTTTTTTTTGAGATGTTAGTGCCAGAGTCTGAACAGTGCCCTTTATTCACAACCAGACTAGATCAGTTTAATTTTTTTCAGGCTCCTATGCTACATTAGGTGACAAATACAGCAAAACTTTGCCACACCTTTATTCTGTATATTGTGTGCTTTGAGCAAATCAAATTTAATTATGGTCTTTCCGTCCTTTTCTTTTTTTTCTCCTGACTTTTTTCTTTCTGTATGTTTTCTCAGAGCTAACTAGGTCATGTTTAAGGATATGAATAATTTATAATACATATAAATGTATATGTAGGTATGTGAGTACAAATATACAAATAAATGTATAAATACATACACATATATATATATATATATGTATAAATATATGACTGTATCTGAAGTTTTTCCAGAAAGGAGAACCATGAACCGACATATTCATCAAATATAACTTTTACTTTTTTTCTCCAATCTTCAACATCACTTTTTTTTTAAAGATTTTATTTATTTATTTATTTTATTTATTTGAGAGTGCTAGAGAGAGCACAAGCTGCAGGAGGGGCAGAGGGAGAGGGAGAAGCAGACTCCCCACTGAACACGGAGCTCAATGCCAGGCTTGATTCAGGACTCCAGGATCATGACCTGAGCTGAAGGCAGACGCCCAACCGACTGAGCCACCCAGGCGCCCCTCAACATCAGTTTTAAAGCTGTGTTATGACCCTGAAATAATCACTCAATATCAATAATATGGTTAAGTTCCATCATAGATGGTATTTTTTAGGAAGTTGCTATCAATTTTAAGTTTAAAGCATGGGAAGTTGCTATCCATTTTGATGAAGTTCAGCAGATGAAAACTAGTGAGCAACTTCATTTGTTTCCATTGGTTTAAAGCGAAGAAACTAGAGAACTGGAGAGCTGGTTATGGGCTGTCACCTCCCGGCTCGGCTCTCCTGCCTGTGAAATGGGGCCATGCCATGGCTGCCACATTGGGTGGACTGAGCATTTCAGTAGTGAGCAGTAGAGCAAGTCACCCCCAATGTGGTGCTTGCCCAGTCTCCTTCCCCAGCAACCACCCACCCTGTGCAAGACCAGGTGGGGAGTTGCAGGCTTGAGGAAGGTATGAAGAAAAACACAAACGAAATGGCCAACAGCAATGCAGCCAAAGCAGCTTCATTCATTATTTACGGCTATTTAATGACATCTGTCTGTTTTAATAGACCTTGTAATGAGATGAAAGGCTTTATCTATTTCCTTTGAGTGATATACACATATCCTTCGGGAGCTGAGGATGTTGGAGTCAGACGGCTGTGAGCCCTGATCCTGTGCCTTATCCCTGAATGGCAGTGTGGCCCAGGGCATGATGCCTATCTCCTTTGAACTTCAGGCTTGTCATCTATGAAACAGGGACATAATATCTCATAGTGTTGTTGGCAGGTTTAAATGGGAGAATGCCGTGGGACTGCTCAGCCCTGCACCTGGGACGTGACAAGATCTCAATAAATTATAGTTTAAGAAAAAGGCCCTGACCACTAAGATAGGCAGGAAAGACAAGGACAAGTGTGCTAGAAATGGGATGCTCTTTTCCTTTCTGTCTCGGTGAACTTAACCTAAAATAACCGTAAGAGAGGAGAGGAGATGGATATTTTGAAGCAGGAAAATTAAATTATAATTGATCTGGTATATTGCTACAACCTTTTTGGAGGAAAATTTAGTGGTCTCCAATCAAAATGTGAGAGGTGTGCCCTCTTTGACCCAACATTTCCACTTCAGAAAGTCATCTTAAGAATCTTCTCACGTAATGGTATATGTGCAAGATTTTCATTGCACCGTTACTTGAAATAGCAAACCACTGGGAGACATGAACAGGAGAATGCATGGTAACATGGTAATACCTTTGTACCGTGACGTTCCACGAGATCAGGAGGAAGAATGAAGTACAGTTATAGATCGCAGCTTCCCTAAACTGTCAGCGAGATAATTTCGAGTAGAACACAGATACTACACAAGAAAGGTGTGCATATATCCCTTTACATGGGAGAACAAGGCTGGAAAGACCTACATCAAACCACCAATAATGTTTACCCCTGGGCAATGTAAGTGGATGAAGGGAGAGCTTTCCACTTCTTTAACTTCAATAATTTTGAATTTAAATTTTTTATAGCAAGGATTTATGTAATTTTTTGTACTTTTGTAAGATTTCCTACTTAAAACAATTGATCCAGGCTATTGTGAAAAGCATTTCCGGGGAACAGGGTTGTGTCCCCGTGAACCCTGTGTCGCTGTACCCAGCATGTAGTATCCCCTCCCAAGTGTTTGCCTTGTGTGTCCGTTTAATAATGATTACTAATCATTATTGATTTGATTACTATTGAATAAAATGTAATATTTGTACTCATTTAAATGAGTACCATAGAGTCTTTTTAATTATTAAAATAACAAAAGTCCATAAGTATAATTGTTATAGAAATGGATGGTTTATTTTTTTTAAGACTCTATTTATTTGAGAGAGAGAGTGCGAGCAGGGGAAGGAGCAGAGCAGGAGGGATAGGGAAGGGAAAGAATTTCAAGCAGACTTTGCACTGAGCGTGGACCCCAACGTGGGGCCCGATCTCAGGACACTGAGATCAAGACCCTGAGATCATGTCCTGAGCTGAAACCAAGAGTGGGACGCTCAACCAGTTGACTGAGCCAGCCAGGTGCCCCGAAATGCATGGCTTAAAAGTGAAGGTACTTTATCCGTGGTATATATTCACAAAATATTTGTTAAATATATAGTGGCATACATATTACATTAATATAAATTTTTATAAAGGTGAGATCATCATATACATCTTATCTTGAAATGTATTATTTACTTAGCGTAGATACTGATCTCTCATTATTTTTTATAACTGTCGTATATTCAAAGGTACGACTATCATAATTACTTTCATCAATCCCCTATTAATGGGCATTTAGGTCATTTCCAATTTTCACTAAGACAGTGCTACAGTGAACGTCTTTGTATGCAAAACATTTGTGGGAGAATTTCTGTAAGATAAATAACTTGTGTGGACGAAATTTGGATTTCCAGGGGCGCCTGGGTGGCACAGCGGTTAAGCGTCTGCCTTCGGCTCAGGGCGTGATCCCGGCGTTATGGGATCGAGCCCCACATCAGGCTCTTCTGCTATGAGCCTGCTTCTTCCTCTCCCACTCCCCCTGCTTGTGTTCCCTCTCTCGCTGGCTGTCTCTATCTCTGTCGAATAAATAAAAAATAAAAAAATCTTTAAAAAAAAAAAAAAAAAAAAAAAAAAAGAAATTTGGATTTCCAAAAAGGTTGTACCAATTTATGCTCCTGTTGAATGAACAAGAGCCCGTCTTTTCCATACCCTAGCCAACAACTTTTGATTTATGCCATTCTCCTAGCCAAAAATTGATCTCTTATACTTTTTTTTTCATTTTATTTCATTTATTAGTGGAGCTGTCCAACTTTCATAACTTTCTTAAGGGCCATAATGCTCAGAACACTGGGATTGTTCTTGCCTGAGAACATTGGGAGAAACACATTCTGCGTTTTTTTTTTTAAGATTTTTTATTTATTTGACAGAGATAGAGACAGCCAGCTAGAGAGGGAACACAAGCAGGGGAGGTGGGAGAGGAAGAAGCAGGCTCATAGCAGAAGAGCCTGATGTGGGGCTCGATCCCAGAACACTGGGATCACGCCCTGAGCCGAAGGCAGATGCTTAACTGCTGTGCCACCCAGGCGCCCCTCATTCTGCGTTCTAATACAGTATCAAGTGGTTTGCATGTTTTCAGAGCCAGACTTGAGAGCAAATTTTTGTGTCTTAGAAAATGTTTGTCATCTCAGAGTGGTACGGAATTTTCCTGTAGAGTTAAAATAGGTTTATGTAGAACATTGCCGGTTAAATCCAAGTATCATAAAGATAAATTGTCGTTCAGCCTATCATGCCCTACAATCTGAAGATTTAGAAATAGCAGGGAATACTTCTTTCTTTTTACGTTTGCTTTACTGTTTGTGTCATACTATGGTTTCCCTGTTCACTGTTGAGTGGATTTCAGCAATTTTGTTTTATCTCTTCTGCAAATGATCTATAGTTCATTTAGAGAAGCTGGAAAGGGCTCACCAAGGCTTTTATTTATTTATTTTGTAACAGGGAATAAAGCTTGGGGCAGCAGAACGGAATGATGCACCATCTATATTCTCTTTCTCATCTTAGATGCCCGAGGCTTTGAGGCTTATTTGATCCTCAAAATCCATATTTATTAACTTAAATATAATTTTGCCAGAGTTGAGTTGTCTCAAAGAGATTTCATAGCCACAAGCCACCGTGGAACTGTCTTTTGTCCCATTTTGGGAGCCGCCAGAACTGATTACGTAGATGACGGAAACTGCTGGTCTCATTAATGTCGTGGTTATTCGAGAGAGAGAACCCTGAGGGTGAGGACAGATTGACCTGCAGGGTTGTTTGTGTATGGAGTTTCACCAGGGCCGGTCTAACTCAGAGGTAAATTGGAATTGCCACAGGAAGCCCTTCAGAGAGGGCTTTTGTCATGTTTTAGCTGCACAGCTCTCAGCTTGGCCTTCTGCTAGCACCCCATCTCCCTTCTGGAGGCGTCCACTGGACAAATGGCAAAAAAGCAGGTCCTGGTGCGGATTTCCTACCATGGCAGCCAAGGAGGCTAGATCTTCCTCTCTCTACACTCCAGTTCAACTAGCGGACAGGCCCAAGGCCTCAACCTGGCTCCCAGATACCTGTACGCCCTTACACTCAGAGTGGAGAGTGGTGTGGTGAACTGGAGGGAGTGGAGACAGGAGTGGTAAGCTGGAAAGAGAACATTTGAAAGTCAGAACCATCCAGGCAGCAGTGGGATGCGACACAGACACGGTGAGTGCATGACATGATCCTCATTGTGTTTGCCCCGATGGGTTCTCTTGCTTCCTATTCATTTTCTAAGCCTGCTTCCCAGAGGCACTTTTTTCCTTTTTCTATCCTGAGAGGCTTGATTTGGTCAGGAATCAATATCACCCTCCATGTAACTTGGGAATATCCTGACTGGTTTGTCAGCCAGTGCTTCCCAACTTTTTCTCATGTCATAGAGTACATAGAAGATGATAATGTTGGTGTGGCACCCAGGGTCAATGTTTATGAGGCTGCTTAAGGCTTAGTTCACCAGTGAAGGGTCTCAGGCTGCCATGATGGCTGAGAGTACCAATAGGTTAGGATAGCCCTTCCCTACTATATTTACAGGTTGGTTGTGAAGCTGTGGTCCGAGGCGCCATGGTGACCTTTTCCTCTTGCCACTGATTGGTTTAGCATAAACATATGACCGATCTCTGGCCAGTGGGTGGTGGGGGGCAGTTTGCTGATGCATTTCCTGAAAATATCTCTTTACTCTTAAAAAGAGACATAGAAGAAAGAGATGGTCCTTCTTTTGAAGTAGACATGTGATGTCTGGAAGAGTGATAGTGATACTGCAACCAGGAGGGAATGTTAGCTTCAGCAGAACATGCTGAGTGGAAAAATAGAAGGAACCTGGGACTTTGATGGCATTACTAACATGTAGACCTCACCAACCTTGGAACAAACCTATCTTTAGATACTGAGATAATGGATACATGTCATTTTTTAAACATTTATTTATTTGAGACAGAGAGATTGAGAGTATGAGTTGGGGGAGGGGCACAGAGAGAGGGAGAGAGAGAATCTCAAGCAGACTCCCCGCTGATCTTGGAGCTCAAAGTGGGGCTGGATCTCATGACCCTGAGATCATGACCTGAGCCAAAACCGAGAATCTGACGCTCAACCGACTGAGCCACCCAGGTGCCCCATGGGTCCATATTATGAAAGTTATTTTCACTTTTTGTTTGTTACTTACTGCAAAAAGCTTTTTGATGTAATATCTGCTTGGGACTTGAGGGTCAGGACTTACAGAAGAGCTGTCCAACCAAAAAAGTGCTCAAAATAAGACACTTTTGAGGAAAGAATGGGAAAGGACCTAGAGATATATTGGTGAAAAGAAAATGTTTAAATTCAGAGTAAGATGGATAGAAGTAAAAGAAAATTCTTTTTTAAAAAGTGTTTGCTTTAAAAAGTACAAAATTTCTTTATTAATATGATAGTAGTCTTGACTGGATATATTTGCTAGCATTGCAGCAAAACATTAGAGAAAGGGAAGGAATGCTAATCAATAATTGCAAGACGCACAAGAGCGTACAAGTCAGAAGCCTGAACCCTGGAGCCAAGGTGTTTAACGTGCAGATCCTCCCAGCTGCTCCTTCCTAGCTGTGTGACTTCATGTAAGTTCCTTAACCTCTCTCTGCTTCCGTTTTCTCATCCGTAAAATAAAGACGGTGATGATAATAGTCCCTACCTCAAATATATTGTTGGGTATATACTTATAAAGTATGGGAACAGGATCCAGCATGTATTAAGTACTATGTAAGTGTTTGCTATTATTATTTGCAATTATCATCCAAACCTGTACTCAATACAGATACTTTGACCACTACACAGTTACTGGAGTGGCTAAATTAAGATCTGTAATACCAAGTGTTAGCAAAGACCTCCCATACATTACTGGTGGGAGTATAAGATAGTATGACCTTTTAGAAAATTGTTTGGCAGTTTCTTAAAAAATAAACATGTGTCCACCCTATAATCTGTTATCTCCATTTGTGTGTATCAGGCAACAGATATGAAAACATGTACATACATACATACACACACACACACACCTTGTGAGGGTGTTCATAGAATATTTGTTTATAATAACCCCAAACTAGAAATAGCTCAGGTCTCATTCACCAGAGAATAAATAAATAAATTGTGTCATATTCATGAAGTAAACAACTACTCAGCAATAAAACATGAACGAACTGCAAATATATGCAACACGATGAATGAACCTCAAGAACATTTTGCTCAGCAAAAGGAGCCAGACATACAAAACTATATACTGTACATTCAATTCCTAGGATTGTTCTAGAACAGGAAGAACTAAGTCTGAACAATGGTGGCTTATGGGGAACAATTGGCGGAGGTAATTTTCTGGAAATATTCTACATCTTGGTGGGGGTGTGGAAACATAGCTGTATACATTTGTCAAAATTGGTCAAATTGTTAATACTGAAAATAGGTATATTACTATATATAAATCATAACACAGGTTTTAAAAATGAAACAAAAAGCAATAGCAGATGCTGCATAGGTCTTGGGTAGTGAATACACAAGTGAATACCTTTTATCCCAGGTAGCAGGAAGATATCAAAGACTTCTAGGGTCATGTCCAAAGGACTCGGGAGCTGATTCAAGCTCCTTGTTGGCCAAGATGCAACAGTTCAAGCATCAGTAAAGGCAATACCTTTAATGGTTTAAAACACATGTAGGAGGGGCGCCTGGGTGGCTCAGTTGTTAAGCGTCTGCCTTCAGCTCAGGGCGTGATCCTGGCATTCAGGGATCGAGCCCCACATCAGGCTCCTCCGCTGGGAAGCCTGCTTCTTCCTCTCCCACTCCCCCTGCCTGTGTCCCTCTCTTGCTGGCTGTCTCCTTCTCTGTCAAATAAATAAATAAAATCTTTAAAAATAAATAAATAAAACACATATAGGAGCACCTGGATGGCTCAGTCGGTTGAGTGCCCAACTCTTGATTGTGGCTCAGGTCATGATCTCCAGGTCGGAAGAAGGAAGTTGGCTTGAGATTCTCTCCCTCCTCCTTTGTCCCACCCCCCACTCACGTTCTCTCTATTTCTCTCAAATAAATAAAAATTAAAAAGAAAAGAAAACACATTAATGTATTTAAATGCATGTGTTTATAAATACTTAAAAAAATATTTTTGGCCACCATTGGAAGTGCCAAGTCATTATTTTGAAAACTGGTAAATAAAGAATCAGGCATTTGCTCCGTGTCTCCTATTATTAATTATATCACTGGGAAACCTATTAATAGATGAGGGGAAATGTCTCATTACAGAAATATTCTAGCTAATAAGTAAAGGGTGATAGAAAGTCACCATATTGCAACCTTTAATCCATTAAATGATCTGGCTATTGAACTAACATCACAAAAGAGAAGGCCCTCCTAATGAAAGAACACAGGTGGTAACCTGTGAGACAGTCTTGTCAAAGAAGATCCAACCTGGACTCTGATCGAGCCTTCAGATTCAACCAACTTGTGGGAAATACAGTGGACAGAGAACCATGTTTAATGACACCATGAGATGTAATCAGCAAAACTCAGATAGTGGAATGTACAGGATAAGCAGTCCAGTGTCTTCAATAAATAAATGGCAATGAGAGAGAAGAGAGAAAATGAGCAAGGTGGGTGGAAGGAGAACTTATAGATTAATAGACACACAAGAGAAAAATCGACAAATATGCAAAGTGTGGACCTTTTCTGCGTCAATATTCAAACTTGAAAAAAACAACAAGACAATTGGAAATTTGAGCACTGGAAATCTGATGATATTAAGGAATATTGATAGATAGATAGATATGTAATTGGGGTTATGTTTTTAAAAAGATTCCTTATCTTTTATACTAAAATATTTACAGATGAAATTATTTGAATGCTTAGATTTGCTTCAAAGTAAAAGGACAGAAAGTGGGTGAGAATATTAATGAAACAAGATTAGCCGTGTGCTCATACCTGTTGAAACTGAGTGAGGGATACATGTTGGTTCATTGAACCAGTCTGTCACTTTCTGTAAGTGCTTGAAATTTTCCATCATGAAAAGTTTTGTTTTGTTTTGTTTTTATAGAAATGCAAAGGGAGAGGAAAAGGGGAAAACAAACAAAAACCAGATGGTGCAGAAATACAGGAAGGAAATCTAGCAGCATGCTTGAACACTAACCCTAACCCCTGCATGCATTTCTCATGGTCTGCAGCAGCCAAGCAGAAAAGCAATATTTAATAATGTAAGCCCCAGGTTTGAATCCTCCTCTACACCCAACTGGCAGGGGCCGGGGTGGCGGGGGTGACTCCTGGTGACACTCACTAGGGCTCAGTTTCTCATTTGTAAGATGAAAATGAACTAGTACCCGTTTCAGAGTGTTGTTGTCCGGATGAAAGAAGATAATCTGTGTCAAGCTAGAGACCGAGTATCTAGTACCAGTTAGCACTCAGTAAATGTGGGCTCTTGGCTATTATTTTATTGAATGTAATCTTTAAAATGAGAACATTAGACAAAAGTGAATGCGTGCACTTTTCAACAGATGTTGGAGTCTTTTGGATAACTTCTGAACCTCAGAGGTCTTTTTTGGTTCCTTTTTCCGAACACAGGGATGAGATCAGATTTTGCAGTATTTATGTCCATCACCTACAAAACTGCACGTGCCTTATGATGACACCCAGTCAGAAGTCACTGTGCCCCACCCCATGAAGCATACAGAAAGGGAAACCCTCACATTGCTTACCTTTCTCCCTACCTCTTTTCCACCTCTGTTTTTCCATTTATGGTTAAGAAAGCAAGAGAATCTGGCTAGAACAAGAAGCTTCCCTCTTTTTCTTCCTGGAGGGGAACATGAGTAATGGACTTTTCCATCGGGGTTGTTTTTCCTGGACATGGTATCCCCCCTCCAACTGCTACAACATGTGATCCTGAAGGAGACCTTAAATAAACTTCAAGTGTTCCTTATCGGTCAGTGATGCCGTCCCAGCTTCTAATAAATTTTGAAGTCATTTTCTGTATTCAGTGTTCTTCCTTTTAAAACAGAAGTTCTATTCATTCACTGGATTAAGTGAGAACTTGCCGTGTGCCGTGTGTTACATAGCCTTGAACAAGGCAGAGAAGGAGCCAACCACGTGGCTCCAGGCCTCCCCAGAAGCTCACTCTCACCACCAAGGGCCCTCCATTTTTCTTTATCACGTCCTCCTGCCTTCTTCATGAGTCTGTCCCTCATCTGAAATTACCTTTATTTATTCATTTATGTACTTTTTTTGATTTCTTGTGCCCCATGGATGTCTCTCCTTTTCACTCCTGCATCCCCACCACCTTGCCCAGTACCCAAAGAATCAGCTCCAGAACCAGGCTATGATTTGTAGGGCCCAGTGCAAAAAAGAAATTGTGGGGGCCCCTGTTCAGAAAATATTAAGAATTACAAGACAACAGAGCATGACCTCAAGCATGGGCCACTTCTGAGCATGGGATCCTGGAGGACTACACTAGTCATACGTTCATTATTATTAGGCCTAGCACCTAAGAGACACCCAAAAAAATAGTTATTGAGTGAATGCAAATCTAAGAAAAACCAGGTATCCAAAGAGCTCCGACATATAAATTGATAAGAGATTAAGAACAGAAACCAGCATGTATGTGAAAGGGATGCATCATTTATCAACCACAGGGTTGGCTGTAAGGTGGAAAATAAGATAGCGCTCTGCTCTCCTTGAGAAACACCAATCTAGGCCATAAATCGCTTGAGAGTCTGGACCCCAGCATCTTCACCCTGACTTCCCTCACAGTTCCCTGCACGTACACGGTGCTCAGTCAATATCTGAACTGAACTGAGTTGGTTCTAGAGGAAGAAGGGGAGCAGGGTGAAGTGTAATGAAGGAAATGCACCCTTCTTTAGTGCGTATCTCACAGAATTTAGGAGATGAGCTGGCCGTCAGGGTCATCCTCTCAGTTTATGACAAATGGTTCAGAGTGAGGCTCACCCATCAGAGTTCTAGAAAACCAGTACATTGCCTATGGTGGGATGTTATGGACGTGTCTGGCATTCGTTAGGTACATAAAATGTTCTGTGATCGTCTGGGGATAAATGCAAAGCTCTTCACAAAGATTGCTTAGACTCTATATACCTTTAAAAATCGAGACTACGCTACCATATAGTTTTCCCTAAATTGGTGGACATATTTCCCTGGTTCTGCTGCCAGCAGTGGTGGAAATCCCCACAGAGTCACCAGTATGCTGGTCCAGGCTCACCAGTTGGTTAGTTGGTCATGTGATGGTGTCGCAGTTTGCTTTTGGTAGGCATAATTTCACATATGTTTTTATTTCATTGGGACCTATGCCAGAGTATATTCCTTTCCACTGGGACCCATACCAGGGCTCCCTCCGGTCTGCATTCCTAGACCCAGGTTCATCCCTGCCTGGTGTCTGGCCGCCTGGCAGGAGCCATTTGGAAGAATGGTTGTTTCAAGTTGGATGTAGGGTGAGCTTTGCTGCTCTTCCTGTTTGGGCCTTAGAATTCCAGTTTTCTAGGACCAGTTCCTAACTGGTTCACAGAACTTCGTCTGATACCTGAATACAGCAGGAATTATCCCCTTCCCTAACACAGAATCCCTGGCACCGAGACTGCCCTGTGATTTGCACCCGGAGCCCCCCAAGCTCCCCAGTTCTAGGTTGATAAGCAACTCCATTGTGGAGCATTGTTGGTCACCTGGCTAATGGTGTCTGATTATTGCTGTCCGTTCTCCCACGAGTGGATGTGTTTTGCTTGCTAATGAATTCTTTTTTTCATTTAAATTTAATTAATTAACATATAATGTATTATTGGTTTCAGAGGTAGAGGTCGGTGAATTCTTTAAAAAAAAAATTAAAACTAGCTTGAGCAGAAGTGGGAGTTATAGTGATTCAGACGGTCTTTGAAGTGTGTCTCTCTCCCACTCTTCTGCTAGGCATGAGGTACCCTGGTAGCCCCAGACTCATCACAGCAGCCTTATAATTGCAGAACAAACACAAACACACTTCTCTGAGGAGTAAGGGGTAGAGGTTGTTTTTTTTTTTTCATTATTCCTGAATCATATGTTCATCGCATGACGGAGGCTGGCGGGGGGTGGGGGAGGGCTGGCATGAGGTTAATCTCACCCTAATCATGTGGATGGTACCTTCACAGAAAACCAGGGATCTGTGATTAGGAAGAGGTGAATCAGACTCTAAAGAGGCAAAACCAACAGACACTCTGACAGTCTTCTCATTTTAACCCTCCCGTGTGCTCTCATGGCCATAACCTGGCCTTGCCCTACCACTGTATTTGGAATGCTGGCCTTCACCTGGACCTTCAAGTTGGCCTGGCCTCCTGGTTTTAGCCCATCCTGTTGCCTCAACTCTGAAACTGGTTATCAAAACTCTGATTGTCCTTCAACATGAGAAACTTCTTCCCATACAGTTGGCAATGTCCCATTAATTCTCTCAGGAGACTTTCCAACCCAGTGAGAAAAGTTGCCATCTATGGAGTTTTTGCTGCTATATATACACAAATAGAAGGTTCCCCAAAATATAAAGTAATTCACTATTTTCCCAGTAAGAAGATTCAAAACACATGTTTGGGGCCAACTTGAATACATACAATTTAGGAAGGCAGATTATGTAATGGAATATCTCCCTCTAGTATTTCAGATCATTTGTTCTATAGATTGAGAATTTGAGTGATTGTTGCCTGGCGGTCTCCCTCTTTACGCAGTGGTTTTGTTCAGCCCCTTCCCCTGCATCTGTGCATTGGCCCTGAGACAGAAGCCCATCTTTGAGTCGTCATCCTTGTAGCTATCCCAACCACATCTTCACTCCTGCCTAAGACATTTGAGCGACAGCACTTTTTTGAATCTCCGTAGTTGATGTTTCATCGGGAAAATGATTGCATGACATTTTTTCCTTCTCCCATCATCCTCAGGTGCATATGCATGGTCTTCCAGCATAACCACCTGCTGCATGACCTTTTATTTATTTATTTACTTATTTATTTATTTATTAGGAGAGAGAGCACATGAGTGGGGGGAGGGGCAGAGGGAGAGGGAGAGAGAGAATCTCCAGCAGACTCCCCAGGGAATGCAGAGCCCCACGAGGGGCTCATCTCATGATCCTGAGATCATGACCTGAGCCAAAATCAAGAGCTGGATACTGAACCAACTGAGCCACCCAGGTGTCCCTGCATGGCCTTTTAAAGTGATGTATAAGTAACTCCTTTATTTTAACATCCAGCCCCTCCAATTGTGAGGTCACATGCCCACAGATAATTACTAAGTCTGCGTTGAATTCTTTGCCACCTTTTCCACTGATTTTTCGAGTGACCCGAATAAGCATCCAAACTTGGCATTGATCAAGGTTTTTTAGGCTATTGTGTCTTCCCAGACTGTATATTGTGGTTCAAAGTAATCAGAGTATTTGAAAGGACTTCAAGGTAAAGCCACTTGCTCAGTGCTCCGGGCTAAGATCTTTTTTTTGGTAGAGGGAAGGGGGAAGACTTCCTCATTAAATACATGTGCTATATGCCTATCTACCGAGCTCATTCTTTGTGTTCTGCATGCATGATCTCATTCGATTCCTCCAACGCCCCTAATAAGATGGGGATTTTTATTTCCACCTTACTAAAGAGGAAATGGATTCTCAGAGAGGTCAAGTAACTTACCCAAGGCCAAGCAGCTATAAAATCCCAGGTTTGACTCTAGAATTCATATCCTTAACCATACCACACACTTGCACAAAATTTCAGAAGTTTCTTTTTCTTTGTTTTTTTTTTTTTAGATGGGAGCATGGTGCCATGTCACAAGCTCTTACTTAACCATTCTAAAAATAACACACAGATTTATTATTTTTCCTGGATTCTGCATATTTTTCTTTCCGCCCCACCTTGGAGTGTAACATACTGCGATTATTCCCTACCCATTGAGTAATTTCAATAGTAATGCTTCTGTTCAATGCAAATGATGAAATAGATCCATTTTGGAGACCACAGTCATCCTGCCAGGATTTTTTGTTTGTGGCTGGCATTTCTGCTATTGATGGATAGTACTGAGGTCGTCTCATGGAATTCTGAGTTTCTTTCCGAGTGTAAAAGCTAGTGGCATGAAATGCGTGTGGACACACAGTTGAGTTCAATATTCCTTCTGTGTGTATGCATTCGGTCGCCTGCCTTGTGCGGGATATACATAGACGGAAGAGCCGAAGTTGAAGTATGGAGTCTTCGATCGCCTAGCCCATCGCTAGATAAGGATCCGTCCCACGTCATGCGTCATCAGTGAAGTTTAGAGAACGGTAAACAACATTTCATCATGTGTTTCAAAGATGTGATGAAGAGAAACTTTAGGTAGCCAAAAGAAATAGCAGAAGTTTTGGGGTTGTTGTTTTTTTTTTTTTCCCCCATTGCTCTCCTGACTCATGTTGAAAGGCTTTTGTTTCTAATCAAAGCAACAAACGGTAAGGTCATTTCCTTGTGATTATATGGCAGCGGAAGGCGTCAGGGTTTTCAGATCCCTACTTCCACCAGCTTTTATTTGGAGAAAACACACACACACACACGCACACACACACACACGCACACACACACACACACACACACACATCACAAGCACTTAATACATGTGTCCTTTGTCCTGCACATTCTCTCCAGTCCCTTTAAATGAGCCGAGATCATGGTTCGGAGGTAAGAACAATTTCTCTTATAATATTCTGACTACAGACAGCTTCGTGAGCTCTTACTGGCATTTCTTAGCAAACTCTTGGGCAGATTTTAATATTTTACTGGGGTGGAGTCCTCTCACTACTAATATTCCAGAATCTGACTTTCAGAAAAGGAAACTCCAAGGAAAATTTATCTCCGCTCTTTTCAAAAAAATTACTCTTTCCAAAAAAGAGTTGGCTATGCTCCAGTTTGATACCAAAATGAAGATGGTCCTTAACACCCATCTTTTGGAGCATTTTCCTGTCATTGTTTTACATGCGATCTCTGCTCCCGTAAAGGTCCTAAAAGGCTGATTTCTTGTTTTTACTTTGGAACTTATCGGTTGTTGTTGAAGTGTGTCCTTCTACCCTACCGCTCCACTCCCTCACACACCCTTGTTCTTTTCTTTCTTACTTTCTTTTTTTGTGGTTGTTGATTTTAAAGGCTCAAGCTCCTTTATGGATATGGAAAGGACAGGGAGGGGGCAGGAACTGTGTCAGTAAGCAGCACGAAAATGCTTTTGGATTTCCAGTTGTTAATCATGTCCTCAGTACAATGTGTGTAGCGAGCGCTTGGCAGTAAAGATTCTGTGGGGATCTAGAACTCATTAGCAGCCTTTCTAAAAGGACCTATTAATGTTCACCCCTGTCTTGCCTGGAAAAAGAAGCAGGAAAAGTGAATTCTGTCTCCGAGTCTAGTTTATGGTGAAGACACAATGTGATCAGAATTCAGCAGCTCAAGGCAGTGACCTTGGGAATATCATTTTGGGGGATGGCTATTAATTAATTCATAAAACCTGTATGATTTGTCAGAGGAAGCTCTACACCCTAATTTAAGGGAAGCTTTTATTTTCTTTCCTCCCTTTCTTTCCTCCCTAACGTGGTGTTGGTAAACTCATCAAGTTTAACTCTGAGTGTCCATTTTTTTCTCTGATAGGTAGATGTCGGAGATGGAGGAGGGGAGGAAAATCTGGGTTGACTTCAGAAAACAAAGGAAATTGTCTCATCCAGGAGACTGCAAAACCCTTGGGTATAGAAGGAAGTCTGTGGAGGAAGTGGGTAGGATTGGGTACAGAAGAGAAACATCAAGGAAATAAATACATCACAATAGGAACTGGGATAATATCCCCTTGCCATAATATAACACCACAGTGTGGCCTGAGAAACAAATCAGTGCTTTCTAAATTAATTCTATTTAAAAGTATCTTACAGCCTGAAGGGGTAGAAAGAATATAATCTTAACCAAAACGTAGTCCTTTGACCTGGTTCTCAGACCGGCATTATGGTGACCCAGGGCCTGACAACGTTAGATGATCCTGTTCTTTGGATTCAGACCATCGGATCTCTCTAGAAGTGAGACTCTCTTGCAATGCAGCCTCTTCAGGAATCAGAAACTACATTTCTTAGCAGAAGATCTAAAATATTCCCAGACATCCCAAATTCCAGTCCAGCTCATTTTCTGTGTGTTCCAGGGAACCATTTATTTGGCCTTCCATTTGGAGCATACAGGAAAGTGGTGACTACTAAAATAGGGGTTCTTAAGGACAGATACCACGCCCACCTACCCACCCCCCCACCCCCACCATGGGGCAAGGGCAAGTGCTCAATAACTACTGGGAGGGAGGGGATGGGTGGTGGACAAAGACCCCTGGTTGAGTAGAATTGTAAAATAAGTTCATGCCATGGAACATCTGAGCCCAAAGAAACGTAAGTCGCTCTCTCCGGTCCCTTCATTCAGTTACCGACAGGATTAAAATCCAGAGTCGTGGGGGAATGTTTCTAAGATCTCATCTCTCATTAAGGGCAGGGCACAGCCTAGAATCTCCAGAGTCCTGATTCTATACTCTGTCCGCCACTGTGTTGTTTCTAGGACCAGCTGATTGCTTTGTCTAATTTCTAGCATCTCTGAATTACATGCAGCCAGGGTTATTTCTCATTTATGCATTTCTAACTTGGACTAAAAATGCCCAGATGAAGTTTTGCTTCTTATTGTACACTGCTTACAGCTGTTGGTGAAAACCAACAGGCAAGTGCATGAAAGACCCCAAGAAAGGAACCAGCTGCCTTGTCACTTTCACCACAAGTCGTGGTCCTAGGTAAAAATATACTCAAACACTTTCTCTTTGCTTTGAAAATATTGTAAGAACCAAAAAATGTTAGTGAGCTCTCAGTAAAGGTCTGTCTCCAAATCATAGTTCAAGTAGGAGACTTTTTTTGTCCCTGAGATGGATTTCACGAAACTCCAATTAAGACCTTTTTATTTTTTTGCTTGATGTTGGAAAACTGCAAAAATGTTTAAATGAAAGACTTTTTGAAACTAGAAAGAGAAAGCTGAGTATAGGCTAAAATATACATTAACGTGTTAATCTGGCAAGGATAGGCAAACGGTTTATCATTCCAATAAACGCAAGTAAAGAAAAGTAAGAATTTTTTTAAGATTTTATTTATTAATTTGACAGAGACAGAGACAGCCAGCAAGAGAGAGAACACAAGCTGGGAGAGTGGGAGAGGAAGAAGCAGGCTCTCAGCAAAGCAGGGAGCCCAATGCGGGGTTCGATCCCAGGACCCTGGGATAACTCCCCGAGCCAAAGGCAGACGCTTAATGACTGAGCCACCCAGGCGCCCCAAGAAAAAGCAAGATATTGGACACATTCTGTTTATTTTAGAGGTTTTCTTTTTTTCCCCTAAAGGAAGCCTTTGTAGATGAGGCTGTAAAGATATGTTCACTTCTGTTCTCTTCCATTGGTTTATTTTCTCTTTTGGTTTTGTTTTCTTCTGTCCTTGAGAGTTAGAATGAACAAGTCAGCAGAACTTGTATTTACTTTGATTTTACTGAATGCCACCTTTTCAATTTGATGTGTTTCGATTCAGGTTTTCCAGTCAGGAATGGAATTAGTCCAGAAACTGACCTTCCGTAACAGAGCATCTTTATCTGGTAGGGCAGTGGGACGGGCCTGAACGGTACAGTGGACAGAGAGGGGATGGATTGCTGGTCTGACTCTGCCACTTACTGATAAGCTCTGGGGCCTGAGGGGAGCTCATTCTTCCCATACCGGCCTCCAAGTCCACATTCCTGGGTAAAGACATTAGACTCCTGCTGAGGTTCCTTTCCAACTTTGAAAGGTTCCACCTCTAATTATTTGTAGTGACCTCCCTGTCCCCTGGGAAAATGACAGTTCTCTCTGTCCCTCTTTTCTGCTTACCTCCATCTCCCTCTCTCTCTTTCCTCTCTTTCCCTTCCTTCTCTCCCTTCTTTCTTCCTCTCCACTGATATTTTCCTTTTCACCCAGGAAGGAGTTTAGGGCACGGCTCCAATGACCCAGCCGCCCGTCGCACCAGTGGCAGGAGAGGAGGACGAGCAGATTAAGTCAGGCCAAGTGGGAAATGGCAGAATTGCTGAACCTGCAGTCAGATGCTGGGATGTTCTCGAGGAAGAAATCAGGACCTTGTACAGAGCGGATGCGGCTCTTGGACTGAAATGGGACACTGCTCCTTGGGGTCCAAATTCTCTAGAAGTCAACACCTATTTCCCAGGTGGGCCTGTGCTGCCTCGGTGATGCGCCAGGCAGGGGCTCACAAGGGTGAATGAGGTGCCCCCGCGGCGCGCTTAGGAAACCTGGGCCAGCAGGCGAGTGCAAACGGACCCTCTCCAGTGACTCTCCGTAGCTCTTACAAGCTGGACGTGTAGTTTGCTTGCCACCCACTCTTGGGAAGTGCAAAAGCTCTTGATGGGAAATGGCCATGAGTAGTGGAATTTAATTAGCCTGATTTTGAAATCAAAGGATTAAACCGACAGGGGTGCGTTGAGGTAGAAATCAGACAATGTCAGCTACAACAAATGGTGATGCCAACACATTTAGCGGCCCATTAGTGAAGGTTCTGTTTTTGATAGGCTCTGTCTCTATGAAACCAAAGAGAGAGAGAGGAAGTGGTGAAAAGTGCAGTGTTCTGCGTCTTCGCCTGGAAACCCTGCTTGGAACTGAGTGACCGCCTCTGACCTTCCGACGGGGCTAGTCAAAATGGCCTTATGAGGTTGTTGAGGGGATTAGAGCTAGCCTCTGGCACTGAAGCCATACCTAATAAAAGGCAGTTAATATTATTTAATATTGTTATTATTCTTCATCTAGCCCAAGTGCAGGAAATGAAGTTGTCAGGAAAACAGGCAGACACCACCAGCAGATCAAGTGTGCACAGTAATGAATGGCTCATTTTCTTCAGGGCCCTTCACGTTCACAAGAGCATAAAAATGAACCAGTTATTGGTCACCCCACATTTGGATCTCTGCACATCTTGCCGCTGGAAAAATATTTACCAGCCTTCCATTGTTTCGGACACATGGGCTTGCCTGAGCCCATAGTCATTTGTCTGGATTTCACCGGGTGCAGGTCCAAAAATAAGTGATCGCCATGTGTCCATTGCAGCCTTCGGTCTTAACCTTAACCAATTGTGAAAAGTATTGCAAAGAGAAGTACAGAGAACTAAAAGAAAAAGCAAGACTCATAATAACAGTTAACAAGCCCAGAGCTATTCCAGATACTCTATGTACACCAGCTCGTTTAAACCTCAGAGTGGAGCATCACTATTGTGTCCATTATGTAGATCAGGAAACTGAGTTAACAAAGGGATGAGGTCCTTTGCCCCTGGTTGTGCTGCTAGCAAATTCGCTGAATTAGGATTTGAGCCCCAGGCAGTGTGACTCTCAAGTCTTCAATCATAACAACTACACAGTTTGTGGCTTCCATGGTAAAATGACTTTTAATCTCTATTTTTACGGATAAATTGGGTTAACCCAATTGGGTTAGAGTGCACTTTCCCTACTCTCTCGTGCTTTGGGGTGGAAGGAGACCACACAGAGGTAAAACTAGACGAGGACTAGGTGGCTGGAGCCCAGAGAGAGAGGAGATGGCTGGGCAGGAAGCAGGGGGGCAGGGCCAGGTGGGCAGCATTAGGGATGGGCGCTGTAGGTCAGCTCTGAAGGTAAACCGCTCCACCAATTCCCTCTTGGGAACCTTCCATGCCTGTGATATTAAGACACTGAGTGGAGTTCTCCTGAGCTGGCGTGATTCTTTCAGAGCAGCTCACTATCCTGTATAGAAAACAACCTGCTTGAGGGTGTGTAAGTGTGTCACCCCACTGACCCACTGACGTCTTCTCTAAGCCAAACGTGTTTTCCGCCTTTCCCGGGGCCCGTGACTCCTTTATGGTTCACATAGCCACGTTATACGTGTGGCAGGTTCAGTAATCATCATCGTCGTCCTCATTACCATCACCATCCTCATCCTCATCCTCATGGCTCACACTCACACTTGGTGGCAGGCCCTGTGTGGGGTGCTTTCCATGCCTTCTGGGGTTTCAGCCTCAAATCCATGAGGGAGGTAGGGAGGTGCTGTCACTACCCGTATGTTTCAGATAAAGGAACCGATTTACAGGGCTTCATGGACTGCCCAGCATCCCACCAGCAGTCAGGTCTTGCAGCCCATGTTGCTTGGTGTCGAGGTCCAAGCGTGCTTAACCCTACACTGTGTTACCTCCCTGCCTAGGGCACTGCCTATTAGACAGATGTGAAAACCATCCCAAGTTAATGATAGAACTGATTCTAAAACTCGGGTTTTGCATTAAGTTTCCTTTTCTAGACCAACAGTTAAATCTCATGGTAGAAAAGAAAAAGAAAGGGATCTGAATAGAACACCGGGGTCTTTTGCCATGACCTGAAGCAGCCTTGTAAACACGTTACAGATTTACTAGCCCACAGAGATACTTTACGAGCCCACCAGCAGCTGAATTGGTGGAACACTGGCAAAAATAGAGGGCTCTAAGGGGCATGGGGAATCTGTATTTGGATACTAACCAGTGGGTGTTTGAAAGAGAGAAATAAGGGGCACGCCAGAATGGTTTTAATAATTATTGGGTGCTTACTATTTCCCAAGCACTGTGCTAGGTTCTTTACGTGTATTCGTTCACTTGAGGCTCACTACAACTTTATGAAGTTGGTCTCAGTCGTATCTCCAAGTCACAGACGTGAACCAGAGAACTTGTCTCTTTCTTCCATTTTTGCCTCTCGTTGCCCTAATCTCATAATAACCAGATTTTTCTTTTGGAGGTGTCCCCAGGTCATGTCTCCCCCATACCGAAAAGCCTCCGATAGCCTTCCCCTTCATTTAAAATAAACCCCATTCTCCTTACTACAGCCCACAATGAAGTAAATGACATAGCCCAGTGTTTTCCAGACTTCAGTATGCATCAGCGTGACCCGGAGGGCTCTGCTAAAACAGGTGAATGAGCACCGCTCTGTATTTCTAGCAAGCTCTGGTGGGTAGGGAGCACACTCTGAGGACCACTGATGAACCCGTTATTAACTCTGTGACCTCGTCTCCTGTCCTTTTCCTTTTGGCCACCCAGCTCCAGCCACACTTGCTGCCATTTTTTTTTCTTAAACTGTTGATTCTTGGGGGTGAGACTTTGCTCCCAAGAGAGTGAACCTTTGTTCTTGAGAGGCAAAAAACAAACAAACAAACAAACAAAAAACAAAACCTTAGATATTACAATAATTTGTGGCCCTCCAAAGCTCAACTCCATCCAATAGGAATACAATGTATCTGTGATATTAAAATTTCATAGAGGAGGAGGGGATTGGGAGGGGAAATGTATAGAGAGGCTCCTTAAGAGGGCAATAATGAAAAAAAGTTGTGCAGCATGTCTTCAACAAAGCATACTCCTGCCACAGAGCATTAGCATTTATTCGGGCCTCTGTCTGGAATGTTCTTTTCCCAGATATTCCCAAGGCTGACTCCTTATCATTCCCGTTTCAGATTCAGTATCATTTCCTCAAATAGCCCCTTCCTGACTACTCTAAAGTAATAACTTTCCTGCATCACATTCTTCTGTTTTCTTATTTTCCTGGTACTCGGCGTGATCTGAAAGCCTCTTGCGTATTGGTTGGTTTCCTTGTTTGTTGGCCGTCTCCTCTCCCAGCGAGCCTGTAAGAAAGGAGCTCCTTGGCTGTGTCCCCTGCTGAATAGCTCGAGTCTAAGATAAATTCTGGCACCGAACTAGAGTTTGATAAATATTTGTGAACGCATGAATGGATGGTAATCACACAGCTGGTAAAGCGGTCATGCTGAGATGTGGAGCCAGGCGTTCAGACCTCAGGCCTCTTGCGTAAGCACCCCTGAAACCCAAGGGTCGTTGAGTGAGGGCACGTCGCAGGCATGGTGCTGTCACAGTTTACTGGGTCCAGCAGAGCACCCCGCTCAACCTGCGTCATCTAACAGGCAGGGGGAAGAAACAAATTTTTCCAAAATTTATTTCCAAATTGTTGAATTCCAATCCTACCACAGAATTTTCTCCCGTGGTTATCACAACAGGAGAAAAAGGGGGAGGAAAACCCACTAACTTGAGATGAGGAGATCAATGCGAAGGATTGTAGATAGTAGTACCCTCCCATTTTACAAATGAGAACATGGTGGCTCAAAAACGTTTCACCAAATGCCGGAGGCCCCAGAGCCAGGAATTAAAGAGGCTGTAAAGTGCACCATTTTCCTTTTCCCCCTCTGGGACCTCTTCTTGGAGGCTGACACCGCTGCCCATAGATCCATCATCGTTAGAATGTCAGCCATACCCAGCAGCCCACTCGCCCCAGAGCATTTTCTGCATCCCAGGGAATCCTACTGGACACTGATGCGAAAAGACTTGCCCTCTCCGCCTCTGCCCTATCTCGATTTAGGAAAGCGGGAAGGTCACTTAAAATGACACATCTCATTATCTGTACATCAAAGAAAATAATTTCTGGTCACTTCCATTATGGCATCGTATTCATCTGTCCGATTCCCCTCCCACCAAACAAAAATGTGCAATTATTATTTTATCCCCTAGAGCCTGAGCCAGAGTAGGTGCTCAAAAAACATTCATTTGCTGTAAAGCAAACAAAATCAGCCAATGAATGAAGCCAGCAAAATAGACAGTGTTTACACTTTGGTGGAAATTTGGTATTATATAATCAGAGGGAAGAAATGATAAAATAGAATACCATCCAATTACGGGGGGGGGCGGGGAAAGCCCTGATTGCCTTCCATGCAGTTTTTAAACTTTTTTTTTTTAAGATTTTATTTACTTAGAGAGAGAAAGAGCACGAGTGGAGGGAGGGGCAGAGGGAGAGGGAGAGAGAGAATCTCAAGCAGACTTCCCACCGATCGAGGAGCACCACTCAAGGCGCAATCCCAGGACCCTGAGATCACGACCTGAGCCGCAGTCAGGAGCTGGATGCTTAACCGACTGAGCCAGCCACGTGCCCCAGTGTAGGTTTTGTTAACAACTTTGACCACTGTGGTTGCAGAGGAAGGAGACACGTATGAATTCGAGTAGGAACTAAGCAGACTGTCAGTTGGCTGTAACACAAAAGTAACAGCATTGTAATGGAACAAAACAAAAGTTCTACAAATACTCCTAATTCCCAGCCACAATATTTGTGGAAATCAGAGGGTGACTTCTGCAGACTCCCCACCTTCGGTCCTTGCCAGCCCCACAGGATCCACTTTTCTTGTTTAAATAAATCACTTCTCTTTGATAAAACTGCTCCTGCTGCAGTGCCTTAAACCCTCCAGGACTCAGAAGGTGTCAGTAGGTAGAATAATAGTTCCCAAGCCAGAAAAACTCGGACTTTGATCTCCAGGGCTGTTTTAAAATTCTCCAATTTTTTAAAAGTGCATTTCTTTTCATTGACTTCAGTCTCATAAAAGGCTTTGGGGACTGGCAGAGTGAGCCCTGGAGGCGGCCAGGACCTCGCTGATGGAGCACTGCCGATCCCCCAAAGCACCTCTGGGTTGGGAGAGCTATGTTCTCTTTAGAATTCTAATTTAATGTTAATGGAAGCCTTCCCACTATAAAATGCACAAGAGGAAGCATTGCATGCAGGACCTGCCTTGTATTTTAGTGTGTTTTTTTTTTTCTAACTTTACTTCTGGGTGAATATTTCATAAGGGCCAGGAGATTGGGGCAAGAGAAAGCAGGAACTCCAGTCTGGAGTCCCAGCTCTGTCTAGCTTTGCAAGCACAGAGAAGTCATATCCCTTCTTTGGGCCTCAGTGGCCTCATCTATAAAATGGGGGTATGACGCTCTGGCATGTTAAAATGTGCGAAGTTTAAAAGAACCAATAGAAGTGAAGGCGCTTTGAAAGTTGAAAGCAATCTATACAGGCAAGGTGATATTATTCCTAATTAGAACCTTCAGACCAACTCCGATCTTGCCCGAACTACCTGCTCCTTTCTCTACAGCAGAGTACAAGGGCAGAGCAGGACCTGCTCAGCACTGAAACACGGCCTTCGAGGACACCTGCTCTGAAGAGGTGTGTAGCAATTGCTTGGTCTTCATTAATGAAAGGTATAATAATACCACTAAAAGTTGCGTGAACTCTGCTAAGCATGTTATGTATATTATCTCATGTGACCCACACGAACAGGGCCACACAGAAACAGAAGAGCAAAGCTGGGGCTTACACCCAAGTCTGTCTGACTCCAGAGCCTGTACTCTTGACCTTCACACTTCCAGAATAATATGCTATATTTGAAAAAGCAACACTAGCTGCTTCTTATGGAATGCTTACAATGCACAAGGCAAAAATACTCCCATTGCACAGCAGCTGCTCGGAGAGTGCAAGGGGCTTACCCGAAGTTTCCAGCTAGTTAGAGGCAGAGCCAGGCTGAGACATTGTATCCATCTGACTACTGAGGGGCTGTTCCCTGCGCCAAGTGGCTGGGTGGGCAAGCTGCACCCTGTGTTATCACCCCCCACTGCCCCGACTGTAACTGAAGAGGCACTAGGAATTCCGGAATTTAATGATTTCCCAATGGGTTTGCAGAAGCCACCATCTAGGCCACTCTTTCCAGAAGTGCCCATGCTTTTTTAAACGACCGAACCCTTCACCGCCTTCAGAAAGATTATCCCAGAAAAGCAAGTCCAAGAAGCAATGCTGAGGCAGGGCCACAGGGGCAAATATTTGGTTCCCTGGATACAGCTGTGCGTATTGGGTGAGATTTCCTCTCACAAGACTTGTCGCTTCTGCTGGAGGCAAGCGGAACCCAGAAGAAAACAGAGAGGCCGTACCAGTGGGGAGAAACTTGCCGACAGAGCATAATGACACATGCTCGATTCTGCTTGTGAATGAAAAAGCTGGAAACATCTTTCACCTCTGCTTTAAGGTCACGGTGGCCTCCTGCCGCAGGGAGAAGAGTTCCATTGGTTTGAGAGATTCCAGAAGGATAGCAAGATAGCAACACAGCTGGTTGGGATCTGGCAGTTAAAAGGCAAAGGAGTCACTCATTTGCCAGTGAGACCTTGACAGAAAGAGAGGGAGGGAGAAAATTCACAAGTGGAGAAGCAGAGGAAAGAAAGGGAAATTCACTCATTCCACACATATTTAGTAAGCCCCGCGGTGGGCTCGGCACTGTGGTAGGAGCTAGGAGAGCAGCAGTAAGTGAAACTTGCATTCCAGTGGCAAAAGAACCAGGAAAAGCAAATGACAGTGCACGTTTTGACAGGAGCACTGCAGTCCTTGGTCGGCAGACCCTCAGCGGCGAGCCTGGTCACTGGGGATTTGGGGAAACATAATCCTCAAGCAGAACAGTTGTTACCTTTTATGTTGGCCTCTGTCTGCCAAGCTCGGTGCTCTGTGGGCAGGTATCATGAGTCCCATTGTCGGGATGTGATAAGTAAGTCTTGGAAAAGTTAAGTAGGCTGAGCTTGGGATGCAGTTCTGTCCGAATCCAAAGACTCTGCTGTTTCGTCTTCCATCCCCTGGTGTCTCAGTGGCCTCAGCAGTCCGACATCGGGCTCTGAACCTCATCCTTTCTCTGAGACCTCCCTCTCCCGCTGAACTTCTCCAGGGGTACGCTGATGCGCGTTTCACGAGCGGCTGTCTGGGGAAAACGGCACTGATGGGTAGCATTTGCCAATTTCTGTGGTGTGAAGACCCTCACCTTGGCCGATCTCCTGTTACCACTGTAACTTCCCTGATTGGGAAGAGGTGAGCTGTAACGTACCACCATTGGGTAGCCCTNATGGGTAGCATTTGCCAATTTCTGTGGTGTGAAGACCCTCACCTTGGCCGATCTCCTGTTACCACTGTAACTTCCCTGATTGGGAAGAGGTGAGCTGTAACGTACCACCATTGGGTAGCCCCNGTAGGCTGAGCTTGGGATGCAGTTCTGTCCGAATCCAAAGACTCTGCTGTTTCGTCTTCCATCCCCTGGTGTCTCAGTGGCCTCAGCAGTCCGACATCGGGCTCTGAACCTCATCCTTTCTCTGAGACCTCCCTCTCCCGCTGAACTTCTCCAGGGGTACGCTGATGCGCGTTTCACGAGCGGCTGTCTGGGGAAAATGGCACTGATGGGTAGCATTTGCCAATTTCTGTGGTGTGAAGACCCTCACCTTGGCCGATCTCCTGTTACCACTGTAACTCCCTGATTGGGAAGAGGTGAGCTGTAACGTACCACCATTGGGTAGCCCTGCTGTCACACTGACTCAGTAGACATATATAACCTCAAGAGGAAAGATAATAGTAGAACATAACCAAATAACTGGAAATGATGAATTTTGAGCATTTATTACCTGTATTTTTTTTTAAGTAAACTCCAGGCCCAGTATGGGGCTTGAACTCATGACCCTGAAATCAGGAGTCACATGCTCCACCAACTAAGCCAGCCAGGTGCCCCTTATTACCTGTATTTTTAATGTAATTTATTTCATTACTTTATTAGTTCTTCATATTATTTCTTCCTTTTGTTCTTATTACTTCATTATTTAATTCATAAGTTTATATGCTGTAATTTTTAATATTGGGTCGTGCTTCACCACCAGCTTGAAAATGGGGCAGTAGACTCTTGTCAGTTTCGGAGACTCACCATTCTCTCTTTCAGAGGATTCTTTTCCCCTCGTTGTGTTTTCTGGTTCTGGCCCAGAAATTGTTTTTGGCTCCTTTTTCATGTTTCCTTTGTCTCCTTGACCTGTAGCCTTCCAGTTTTGTTTTGTTTTGTTTTCATCTTTGACACCTGCATTAGCTTCAAAAAAAGATGTCATCCCATTTGATCAACTCAACCTGCATTAAGCGACCAAAAAGTTTCTTTACTAAATATTAGAAACCTGTAGGTTGAGAAGAGAGTTTCTTCTGTGATGGTGAAATGCGTCCTGGACATTGACGATTAAGAAATTTTCTGTATTGTCCTACATGTGCTTGACTTTTCAGTTTTCACAGTTTGATAATGCTTTTCTAAATTCCCTACCCAAATGTGACATTTCTACCAACCCAGCTAGCTCTTTGGACCTAATACAATCCGTTTGTATTATTTATAAACTCCCTGAGGACTGATTTCAGCTTCTACTTTGTACTGGGACCACAAAGAACAAAGAGACTTTGAAAAGCATAAATCAGAGACATTCGAACAGGCATTGATGAAAAATGGAGATGTGAAAACTCTGACAATGAATGTGTACTCCAAAACAAATGTAAAGTTGATTTTGGTTTTCTAATTAATTTTTGTTCAGTTTTCGGTTTCCAGGGCAATATACGTGATTTATGTGCCCTGTGGATGGCTTATATTCAGCCCAGATTTCCAAATGTGCTGTTCAGTGAATAAACAGTACCTAGAATGTCTTTCAGTTACAAGGACTGCAGTTTATTTTTAAAATCCCTTCACCCGAGCTGCGCTTAACTTTTAAGTTTTTGAAAGACGCAGTACGTTTGCTCATTCCTACAGGCTGTTTTTCACGGGAGAAGAGAAAACTGACAGTTGGCAAAGCAAAAAGTTTCCAAACCACAGGGTGTCTGCTACTTGCATAATCACCAAAGCCAAAATTTCCATCTTCTACAAGTTGACGGGAGAACTTCATTTCTGGTCAACCTGAGCTGCGACAAGAACTGAAATCACCCTCAGCCCATGAGCTGTGCTCTTGGCTTTTCTTGGGTACACTTTGTGACTTTTCCTGTTTACAATATCTGTGTCCTCCCGTTTTTTCTTTTCTTTTTCGGCTCAATACTGTACCATGACGTCTAAAAATACAGCCTAACAACTGGTTTTAAGTAAAGAGGATGTTTCTTTCTGGAAAGGAACAGCAGATATATCCTGCATGGTTTTTTGAAAATAAACATTGGACAAACTCTCATCAATGCCTAAGCTGAGTTTCTAATTGGAAAAGCACAGAGTATGTATAAAGACAATCCTGTTTTTTGCTGCAGCTTCTTCTCTGAAGATATGTCACCTGTTTTCCCCACCTGTCGCTGGGTGAGCTCCTAGTTGAGTTTGGCTCAGGCCTTCATTAGCTAGGAAGCTTGGGTGAGTTATTCTCAACTTCTTTGGTCTCAGCCTTTTCAATGTAAATCCGAGGGCCCAAAATGCCTGCCTCACGGGGTGGTTATAAGAATTCAGCAGATGGGGCGCCTGGGTGGCTCAGTCGGTTAAGCGTCTGCCTTCAGCTCTGGTCATGATTCCAGGGTCCTGGGTTCGAGCCCCACATCAGGCTCCCTGCTCAGCGGGGAGCCTGCTTCTCCCTCTCCCTCTCCCTCTGCCCCTCCCCACTGCTGGTGCAGGCTCTATCAAATAAATAAATAAAATCTTTTAAAAAAAAAAGAATTCAGTGGATAAGATGTATGTCAAAGCACATGACGCAGACATAGCAGTCAGCAAGTTCAATTCTACTTCATGTTGGTGAGAACAAAAGGAGCCAACCTAAGACACAGCCTGGTTGCAATCAGATAAGGAGACAGAGTTTATAAGCATTTCCCCCACTTGGGTAGCTGGGCAGTTAAAAATGGTGATTTTGAGTTTGTCTGCTGATTATCACTGAGAAATCAGAACGGCATTAATCCCCATCTATTGGGTTGACCTCTCTTGCCAGGGTTTAACTGATAGATTGATTTTCAACTCAAATTTGACAACTTGTCCTCTTAATAATCCAGGAGAACTTTTTTCTTGAGAAAAAATAATCATTTAACCACTTACAGTTAACACAATAGCATTCAACAGCTTACGGATCATTTCCACTAATCACAGTGCTCAGTGCACGAGGGTAAGAGTAAAGCTCATAATGTATGCCAGGCACTTAGAACAGACTCTAACACCTGATCTGTAAGTAGAGTGTATTACTGGTGGTATGACTATCATCTGTACTTTTGAAGTGGGTTTTAGGCTCAATCCATATTAATACAAGAGACAAACAAAGCTAAATAAGATTGATTCTTAATGTTCTCATTTCCCAGGAGCAGAAACTGAGATTTAGAGGAATACCACGATATCAATGCATGACTCTTGGTTAAATGGCAGAGCTGAGACACAACCCAGGCCTCCTGATTCTTTTTTTTTTTTAAGATTTTATTTATTTATTTTAGAGAGAGAAAGTGGATGTGAGCAGGGGGAGGGGCAGAGGAAGAAGGAGAAAGAGAATCTTCAAGCAGACTCTGTGCTGAGCATGGAGACCGAGTGGGGCTCGATCACAGGACTCTGCGATCACAACCTGAGCCGAAACCAAGAGTCGGACGCTTAACCAGCTGAGACCCCCAGGCACCCCCCAGGCTTCCTGACTCTAAATCCTGGCATACCTCACGGACACCAGGCCGGTGTCTCCCGATGGCCTTCAGCTACAGACTTATAAGTAGTTTTGCTTCTTCTTTTCTTTCTTCCTTTGAAACCTGGCCTTTCTTTTCACCAGCCGTAAGAGATCAGGCTATCATCTGATAAGCGATTGTCTTTTATGAGAATGCCCTCCCCAGGGAGTGTCTGCCAAAGCTGACCGAAATTCCCTGCCAGGTTGATGTTGGAGCTGCAGAAACGGCTGTCCACTGGCCAGCCTTTCTTGTTTGGTTTTCTCCAACCTCTGCCAGAAAGGAGCTTGCACTTGAATGCTAATGTCCAGAAAACAGGGTTATCCCTCCAATCTGTATTGGGAGCCCCTTCTCAAGAGCAATGGTCCAATATAAGTTCTCTCTACCAATTTCCTAATTTTTCATGCCTCCTGGGTGAGACATGCGTTTTGCAGAGGCTCAGAGCTTAAGTCCCTTGCCAGTTGAGCTTTTTCAGAGCCTTTATTACCATCTGAAAATACTTGTTTAATTGTTAGTCATTTCTTTTCTTCTCCTTACCTCTAGAGCATTCGGGGATGATTTTGTCCAAGAGACATCGGGCAATGTCTGGAGACCTGGGTGGTTGTCACAAGCAGGGGGGAGGTGTCACTGGCATCTAGTGGGTAGAAGCCAGGGAGGTTGCTCAACAGCCTACAGGGCACAGGACAGCCCTGCAGCAAAGAAGTATGTGGCCACAAACCTAGCGCCAAAGCTGGGCTACCCTGCTCGAGAACAAGCCTTGCTGATGTGTATGACTACCCCGAGCAGTGTTTGCACTTGGAAAGTGCTCAGTGAATCATGGTGGAGCAAATGAATGAAAACGCATTTCAGAGCTTTCCCATACTGAGTTCATTGCACTGTGTTCTAGATTGCATCTTAAGCCCAGACTATCATAGAGTCAGATCCAGGAGGCCTGGATCTCAATGGATCTAAATGTCATCCTGCACTCAGAGTGTCCACGCAAGCATGACCAGAGCCAGCAGCCCGAGAGGTGGTGATTAATTCCATCCTGATGTCCAATGAAAATCAATAGCAAACACATAGACACTGTTTTTAACAACTGCCTGTGTTTCTTCCATGCAGGGCCGGGAGGTAGCCAAGGAATGGAGATTGCAAAAACCTTGCTCCTCCCCCGGCCTTGCTGCGGCACAGTGACCTGAACCCAGAAACTCTGGTTTGGTGAATCTAGATGAGGCTTTTCCAGAACAATGTCTTCACCTGGTGGTCAGGCTGATATGGGAAATGCCTAAGCGGGGTGTTTGAATCTATCTGACCTAGTAGATAGGAAATACCTTAGAACAGAAGTAATACAATACAGCAGTGAAAGGCACAGACTCTGAGGTCACAGTGTCTGTGTTTCCACCTTCGGCACCTCCTCCTCGCTCTGTGAACTTGCGGGGTGGAATCAGCCGTTTACCTTCTCTGAGCCTTGACTTTCTCATCCATAGAATGGAGCTAGTACTGGAATCTGCCTCATAGGCTTGTTATGACAATGAATTTAGGGGCGCCTGGCTGGCTCAGTCGGTGGAGCATGTGACTCTTGATCTCTGGGTGACGGGTTCGAGCCCCATGTTGGGAGTAGAGATTACTAAAAGAATAAAATAAAATAAAATAAAATAAAATAAAATAAAATAAAATAAAATAAAATAAAATAAAATAATTGAAAGTGAATTTAAACAGCCCATGTAGGGGCACCTGGGTGGCTCAGTCAGTTAAGCATCTGCCTTCTGCTCAAGTCATGATCCCAGGGTCCTGAGATCAGTCCGGCTTTGGGCTCCCTGCTCAGTGGGGAGTCTGCTTCTCCCTCTCCCCTGACCCCTCCCCCCTGCTCATGCTCTCTCTCGCTCGCTCTCTCACACTCTCAAATAAGTAAATAAAATCTTTAAAAATAGAAAACAGCCCGTGTAAATGTAAGAAAGGGCTTGGAATAGTGCCAGGCACATGGTCACTGGCCATTAATTATTGTTAACATTCTTTTCCTAAGTCAGATTACTCAAGTTACTCAATTTAGTCTTCAGGAAACTGAGTTCTCCCCTTCTTTCTCATTCTCCCCACCCCAGCACATTTTCCTTTCTTCCTGTGTTTCTTCTATGCCACCTGCTCTCTCTCTCACTGTCTCTTTATTCTCCTCCACTCCCAGTGAACCTGCAGCTGAAGGAACTGAGAGTCCACTCTAGGTCATAGCAATACAACCCAAGACAAGGGACCTAACCTCTCGACACTTCAGTTTTGTCATCTACAAAATCTAAACCATAAAACTTCTTACCTCCTAGGGATGTAAGTAGGTGAAAAAAGATACTGCCCATGTGCTATGTGACATCCAGTGGTTACAGCTAGGAGAATTGTTCATTGATACGGGAAAAGGAGCTTCCCAATGATTGCACTTTGAGAGGGTAGGCACCATCTTGAAACAGCTCGAGGGAAAATCACAGCTGACACGGTGTGGAGACATCTGTGTCAGTCTAGGCCATTCTCTGAATGGGAGCGTCAATAGCTCATATTCAGTCAACACCCAGAGATGATATAAAGGAGCCCTGTTCAGCTGGGGTTGACATCATTGGGGCGAAATATAAAACTCCATCCACTCAATAGATCCCAAAGTAAGAATGTCCTAGATACGCCCTTCTACCTCTCCCCAGTTCTTCCAGAATCTCTCATCTGATGAGGAGTCTAATAGCACGCCTTGTTCTCCGGGTGGAAAGCTTGTTTGTGACATACGAGCCTGTCTGGGCCAAGGCTTGGGAGGTGTTTTAGAATATCCACACTTTACCTCGTGCTTGTAAATGGAAATCATTTGTGAATTTATTTCATTGTTCACGGTGCTAGGTTCTGAGCAGTTAAGACTTTCCTTCACTCTGCAGATACTTATTTACCACTTTCTTACCCTGTGCCAGGCGCTGTTCTGGGCCCTGGGGATACAGTGCTGAACAAATCAATCAACGGCTCTGTTATGAAATTTATGTTCTGATGGTGAAAGAGAGAGACAGATAAACAAAAACAAAACAACAGGGGCGCCTGGGTGGCTCAGTCGATAAGCGTCTGCCTTCAGCTCAGGGCGTGATCCCGGAGTCCTGGGATCGAGCCCCACATCAGGCTCCTCCGCTGGGAGCCTGCTTCTCCCTCTCCCACTCCCCCTGCCTTTGTTCCCTCTCCCTGGCTGTCTCTCTCTCTGTGTCAAATAAATAAATAAAATCTTAAAAACAACAACAACAAAAGGAATATCAGCTATGAAGAAAACAAAGCAGCATGATAAGAGGGAGAGTATCCAGACTCCGCTGTAGTGACGTTTGATTTGAGATCTGAAAGATACAAAAGCGCCCAGTCATGCAATGACCTGAGGAAACGGCATTCCAGAGGGAACAGCATATGCAAAATTTCAAAGGAGGAACAAGCTTTTATTTTGAGGAAGAAAAGCAGGGCCAGTGCGGCTGGTGTGTTAAGGGAAAGGCGGATGGGTTCAAATTAAAATCAGAGCAGGTTATGTGGACACCGTTGGCAAGGGAAGGACTTAGATTTTCCTGAGGTTTGTGTGAGAAGCCATTTGGCAATTTTAAGCAGGAAAGTGAAGGGATTTCATCTGTATTTTCGAGATACTGCTCACATGGCCATGCGGAGATTGGGTCCTCATGGGACTCAAAAGCATGAAGCCGGGCTAGAGAGCTGATTTTGCACACATCCAGGCAAGGGATGGTGGGGAATTTGACTCTGGGTGGGTTACCCCACAAAAAATCCTGAGGAATCATTTTTATGAGGCAGGCCCTCTCATGCCAGTCTTTCAGAAAAGGTCAAAAGGGAACAAGAGAGAAGAAAAAGAAGAAGAAAAAAAAAAAGCAGCTTGCCGCTTCCTTTACCAAGCTTTCATATTTCCTTGTTCCAAAGAACTACTAAAGCAAAACCAAAGAAGGCTGAGGTTCTGGTCTTTTTCTGTAGTTGTTATTTCCTGTTGCTTTTTAAGCTGACCCTGGTCATTATGAACGGTCCCACACTGCCCTATCTGGACTTGCCTTTGGGTTTCTTACCAAGTCTGCCTCCAGATCGGGTACTGGGATTGGGTGTCTGGGTGGGGTGTTTTCACACAGACTTGAACCCCACTATGGGTTACAGGTCAGGACGCTCCATGAAGCCAGAGGTCTGGCCTGTGGCCGAGTCTCACTTCCCTCTGCTCTTCCTCATTTGACCAGTGACCAGATGGACAAGGTCCTTCCACCAGCACCCAGTGCTTAGTGTCTGAGGACCCACTCCACCAGCTGGGGAGCAAACGCAGGGCAGCCACAGACTGAGGTGGGAATTTTAATGCAACCTGCACAATTTTAACCTCTGCGTCCCTGGGGTTGAATGGGGGAGGAGGTGGCAGGAAGGGATTCGAGCCTGGGTTAAGTGAAACGTTCCAAAGAGATGATTTTTTTTTTTAAAGATTTTATTTATTTATGTGACAGACAGCCAGCAAGAGAGGGAACACAGCAGGGGGAGTGGGAGAGGAAGAAGCCGGCTCCCAGCAGAGGAGCCCGATGTGGGACTCGATCCCAGAACGCCAGGATCACGCCCTGAGCCGAAGGCAGACGCTTAACCGACTGCGCCACCCAGGCGCCCCTAGAGATGATTTTTTAAAGTGTTTTCTGTTCCACGTGAGGCATTGCTGCCCCTGGGGAAGGGTCATACCTGAGACTGTTCGGACGGTCTCTGTGGGGTTCGAGTGACTCTGTGTAACATCATTTCACACACATACTGGAGAGAGTGTAGGGCCCACTATCCTTGTGTTTGCTTATGAAAAGAAAAGTGTACTTCCTTTGAGACTTCTTAAATGAAGTGTTGTGGCCTCATTTGGCAAATTAGTTTCTGTCTGGCATTAGGGGACTGAAGAGCTCCTAAGAAAAGACAGACTCTTAAATCTTAGAGCAATTTGTTAATCAAAAAAGGGAAAGAGAGAAGACACTTTGTAGTGAGGTAGTGAAGAACACGGACTCAGGAGCTAGTCTGCCGAAGTTGGAATCCCAGCTCTACCTCTTACTAGCTGTGTGACCTTGGGCAAGTTCCTTGGCCTCTCTGTGCTTTGGTTTCCTCAATGTAAAGTGAAGAGGGTAGAGCTGTTTACTTCATGGCATTAGATGAGTTGCTACATATTCAATACATTGAACATGCTCAATAAAATTTGTTTATCTTATATTTTAAGGTGATTCTGTATTTCCAGATGTAATCATTGTGATCCATGAACAGTTCCCTCCAAATATAACTCCTGTCGTTGAAATTAGAAGAGAAAGCATTGGTGGGAGTCATGTTTTAAATTAAATTAAAAATGCCTGCTTTTTTTCTTTTTGTTGTAACAGTTTTTTTTTTTTTATTTAAAAAAATCAGCCTGTTGAAAGCAACAGCATTTGAATAAGACCGTATCTTCTAGCCAAGTAACCTTGTGCACAGCACTTATGCTCCAGCCTGGAAGTCAGAACCCTGAGTTTTAATCCCAGGTCTCACATTAACTAGCTGTGTGGTGTTGGACACGTCCATTCTTTCATTGTCCCATATCCCGAGTAAGCGGCGGTTATTAAATGCCTTCTGAGACTCTTTCTATTTGCAAGGTCTAAATTCTAACTACCCCTAGTCAGCTGACATGACTTTTCATGCCTGCTTTCGGTGTTTTGTTTTCCCTCTTGCTCGCCACTCACCCAGTCTGTTGAAAATGGGCTGCGTGGGAAGGCTCTCCCACAACTTGTCACCAGAGAGCCTATGGAATAGCAGGGGTCCCGCTAAGTGGTTAAGAGCTTGGGCTTTGGCTCTGAGTCCAGTTCTGCCATGTGTGAATCTTGTTATTCACAATCCCTCTAGCCTCGTTCACCTGTAATATGGGGAGATGAGACTGCCTATGTCATGTGGGTATCACGAGGGTCGGATATGTGAAGGCATGAAAAATGCTGAGTGCGTTGCCTGGAATACAGAAAGGACGTGTTCGTGGTATTATCGGTGTTGTCATTAAAATGCTGAACCGGGGGGCGCCTGGGTGGCTCAGTGGGTTAAGCGTCTGCCTTCGGCTCAGGCCATGATCCCAGGGTCCTGGGATAGAGTCCTGCATCGGGCTTCCTGCTCAGTGGGGACTCTGCTTCTCCCTCTGCCCCCCCTTCCCCACACTGTGCACAAGCACGCTCTCTCTCTCTCAAACAAATAAATAAAATCTTAAAAAATAAAAACAAAATGCCAAACTGGGTGCCAAGCTTACAGAAGGCATGCAGGAGCTTGTGGTCCCCTCTCTCTTTTTACATCTGCCCCATCAGCTCTGGAGAACTTTCCTGCTCTGTGCTTGTTAACTGGCTTGTTAACTCTACCTATCATTTATCTTCTTCAAAATGGGTTAGTAATCTTCCTCCCATTAGGAGGTTGTTGTGTTTTTTTTTTTTCCAATAGGAGAATAAATGGACTATAGGAAGGTTTATTAGCTGTTTGTTAAGCTTCAAGCAAATAAGGAGTATAATAACTGTGCTTTGTGGAAGTGCTTTATTTCACTCTCAGGGTGTCAGATTGAAAGCTACCAGGGCATTGCTTATGAAGCTCAGAAAGATTAAGTACCTTCTCCAAGGTAACACAGCTCGTAAGAGATAAAATATGATTTCAAGCCCAAGTCTGGCTTAGAACCCGTGTAAGTGACATCATTTCCCAAGCCTTGGTTTCCCGGTGCTTAAATTGAGGAAGGCCCCCCAAAACGAAACACAAGAAATGAGGATGCCCCTTTCAGAGGATTGTTGAGAGGTTGAAATACTAGATGTTAATGAAGGTCAAGTGTCAAGCACTTGGCCTGGTGCACAGGAGGCCCTCCTTTGACATGGGTTTTGTCTCTTCCCTGGTACTGGGTGAACTTAAATAGGGGTTTGCTTATTCTCATGACACGACTCCCAGGAACCTGGCAGATAATAAATTTGGGCGAGGCAGAGACCACAAACCTCATCTAAAGAGGGAGCTGCTGTGCCCCACCCTGGCCCAATGTTGCCATGGAGGAAATCCAGCCCAGTGTTTCCAGATCCTACCATCTCAATTTTTCTTAAGTGGCATTTTCTGATTTCTAATATCACCCACAAAAATGTATTCACAACAAAATACATCCACCACCTTTCAATCTGTGATTTAAGTAAGTGTCAACAGCAGGCCTTTTTTTTTTTAATAATAATAATTGTTTTTATGTTATGTTAGTCACCATATAGTATATCCTTAGTTTTTGATGTAAAGTTCCATGATTCATTATTTGCATATAACACCCAGTGCACCATGCAATACGTGCCCTCCTTAATACCCATCAACCGCCTATCCCAATCCCCCACCCCCCTCCCCTCTGAAGCCCTCAGTTTGTTTCCCAGAGTCCATAGTCTCTCATGGTTCATTCTCCCTTCTGTTTACCCCCCCTTCATTCTTCCCTTCCTTCTCCTACCGATCTTCCTGCTATTTCTTATGTTCCATAAATGAGTGAAACCATATGATAATTGTCTTTCTCTGCTTGACTTATTTCACTTAGCATAATCTCCTCCAGTCCCATCCATGTTGCTGCAAATGTTGGGTGATCGTTCTTTCTGATGGCTGAGTAAATATTCCATTGTATATATGGACCACAGCTTCTTAATCCATTCATCTGTTGAAGGGCATCTCAACTCCTTCCACAATTTAGCTATTGTGGACAATGCTGCTATGAACATTGGATGCGTATGAAGGGCAGGCCTTTCTATGGCTAGTGGTGATCAAATCAGTACTCTGGACTCCCAGAGAAGCCATCCTCCCACAGAGGAAGGGGCTCGGCGAATACAGAGCACACATGTGCCAGCGTGGGCTTAAAACTGTACCATTTTCCCCTCCAGTTCACGTGCACTGCCCTCCTCCTGCTTGTCTTGTATGGGCTCTATCACTTCGCATACTGAGATGTTTGTTCAGTTCTCCCCACCAAAAGTCAGCCTTTCTCCAGGCTGTGTATTTGTGGATGGCGCATGCGCGATTATGAGTGGATGACTTCACCATAATAATGACATCATTCTGGGGAGTCCATCCTTTGGAAACCTTTCACTCCGTTTTAGGTGTAGATATCCGTGGTATCTGGGACCCTGGGGTGGCTCAGTTGACTAAGCATCTGACTCTTGGTTTCGGCTCAGGTCATGATCTTGGGATCCTGGGATTGAGCCCTGCGTGGGGCTTCATGCACATCAGGGAGTCTGCTTGAGACTTGCTCTCTCCCTCTCTCTTTGCCCCACCTCCCTCTAAAAAAATTTTTTTAAAAGACACCTGTGGTATCTTAGAAAGATGCTTTTAGTTGCAAGAAGCAGAAACCAACTCAAGTTAGTTTCAGAAAGAAAAAAAAAGTGGATTTATTAAAGGAATACAAGGGTGCTTCATGGAACTAAAGAGCAAGAATTCAGCCAAACCAGTGGAAGTGACTACAAGTGACTAGAATGACATTAGGAACCCTGACAGCAACTCTCTCAAGCTTTCCCTTTCAAGTTGCATGATTTCTCTTGCCTCTTTCCAGCTACTTGTGTCCTTCATTCTCTCTGCAGATGGCTTTCCTTTTTGTCCGCACAAGAGCACAGGAGAGCTTCCCCTATCCAACTGCTTTCTCATCCTCTCAGCCTCAATTCCAGATTCCCTGGACGGAGGATATGATTGGCTCAGCTTGAGTCAGGTGTCCGTGCCCTCGTTCAATCAGTTGAAGCCTGAGGCGGAAGGGGTAGGACCAAGTTGTACAAACACAACCACCACTGCCAGTCTTTGTCCTGAGATGGGCAGACACACCAGAAAAACACTTACTGTTTAATTCTCTAGGGTAGAATGAGGTGTCGACAAAAGGAAAATCGGCAAGTCTGAGTGAAGTACGGTGGAAGGAAAAAAGATGCTTTTTGAAAATCAGGAAATAAATTCATTTGGATTATGCAACAACAGAGTAACTTGAAATATTTTATGAGTTTTGACGTATTCCTTAATGGATTCATGTTGTGTCAGGTGGTCTTCTGAGTCTTATTTTATTTTCTCTTACCATAGGACATGTATTTGGGGTTTCTTTGCGTGGGTTTTACAACAGAAGTAAAGTGATTTGAACTGACATATTAATTTCTTTTTTCCCCATAGAACAGCGTAGAAAAAAGTTGACTTTTTTGTTGTTGTTCAGTTAGACCTTAATTTAAATCTTGACTTGGCTTTTTTCTTGCTCAGATAACTCTGGACAAATTACTTTAAACTCTGTACCTCGGTTTCCTTGTCTGTAAAATGAGGATGTTGTATAGATTTTTTTGTGGAGCTTTAACGAAATAACGTACATAAAGTGGCCAGCTTAGTACCTGGAACAAACAAATATTCGTTCCCTTTCTCCTGGCCACCAAAAGTGTGTATTTGACCTCAGCTTTGCCGAGTTAAGGACATAATCAGGGGCCATGGGACAAAGTAAAGCTTGCTCACTCACTTCTTCACCCTATTTCAGTGGTTTTTATGGGCCATATCTCCGTAATACCGTGATCTAACCAACTGAGCTAGTTTTCAGACTTTTAGAGCAGAGTTTTATCAAAAATGTAAATGCACCCAGTGCACCATGCAATACTGTTATACGCAACTAATGAAGCATCAAACTTTACATCGGAATCTGGGGATGTACTGTATGGTGATTAACACAATATAATAAAATAAAATTAAAAAAAAATGTAAATGCAATAATTAGTATTTTTCACACAGAAAACATTGCTTATCCCACTCTGAGCCTCCATTTCCCCATCTGTTAAATTGGAGATAGTAACAGCAGTCCCACAGGGTGACTGTGCAGCTCAGAGATGATATCTATAAAACACCTGGAACAATACAGTCTATACCTGGTGCTTCGTAATGGAGTGATTTTCTCTTTAAATTGGGTTTATATGTATCTGAGTTTCCAGGTCTTACAGTTTGGTACAACAGCTGAGGGAGAAAATGCCGCCCATCCTTTTTCAAGGTGACCCAGAAGTTCCTCATCCGTGGGCAGAGTGGGGTATGCACTGTTCACCATGACGTTGCTTAGAATAGCAAAGGACTGGAGGCCGTCTCAGTGTGTCTCAGCAGGAGACTTTCAATTATTACATGTCCACACAATTACTTGTTACTATAGAACATTTAAGAAGAATGCAGTTGGTCTATATGTGTTGACATTGGAAAGATCACCAAGGAATAGCTTAGTTCCATTTGAGTTGAAAAAGAAAAAAAATACATATACACACACACACACACACACAACATGTATGTGTGTTTGTATATACATATAGAATCACGCAGACCCCATACATATGCAGTCACATATAAAATTTCTGATGGTTATATGCACACAAACACTCACACAAATATGAAGAATACTTGCTTCATTTGCAAAACAATATGGTCAATATAATAACATTGAAAAGCAAACCATTTAATATGAAATTTTTGAAAATATGTGCACGTATATATCTGAACATACATGTAAAAACAGTTTGCGCTGATTCTCCTCAAACTGACAGGCAGTGATTTCTGCAGATGAAATTATTTGGAGCATGAGTTAGTTAAGGGAGCTCTTTGTATTCTGTGCATTATTTAAATTTTTTACAGGGGGCTGGGCTGGCTCAGTCAGTAGAGCATGTGACTCTTGATCTTGGGGTCGTGAGTTCAAGCCCCACGTTGGGCATGGAGCCTACTGAAAAAATAAAATGAAATAAAATAAAAAATAAGTAAAGACATATTTTACAAAGAATATTTCCCAGTATTGCAGTTATAAGTGGTAAAAAGTAAATATAATTAGAAATGTATACTGATGTATATTGTTCTTAGCTATGTATCTTAACTGTTGTTACCTACAGTACTGATATACTGTAAAGAGGACAGAAATTTCAAAGAGGGAGACTTTCAATTTTAACTCTAATGTCATAGGTTTTCCTTTATAATTATGCATGTATTATATGTATTAAAATACATCAATGAATACAGGCATTTTCATTTGAAAAATTCAATATAGAGTCAATGAAAAATATAGTAAGTTTTCTCCGGGAAGGAAACCAGCTTTTCATAGTATAATCTTGTATGCATTATTATAGACATAATTTTTTCACCATATTGAGTTGTCTTTGCTTTTCATTCTTTTCGTCTTTGAAATCCAAGAACAAATTAATTCATTGATTGATGAATTCAAGAATTAAAGCCATATAATAAGTCTGTCTAGGATCAAGGCTGTTGAATAACTCAACTGAAGCCATTTTTAGGCTGAGCACATCGCATGTAAACTAAACTATAAATCAAGTTCAGGGGTCTGCTTGTCAGCTCCAGCCCTGATGTCGCTCTTGCTGTCTTGTTCCCACAGATGACAGAAGGCAGGCACTGCCAGGTACACCTCCTGGATGATCGGAGACTGGAGCTGCTGGTCCAGGTAGGTGTCGCCCACGCAGAGACGGCTTGTGCTGGTTCCCTCTGAGCCTCATGGCCTGTGGTCAGGCTGCTCGCTTATCTGTGCCAATGACTCGGGATTGTTTGAGGGGCGAAAGAACAGCTTTTAAGTCAGACAACTCGGTCTACGTGTAAGAGTAGTTATAATCTGGGGACATGAATTTGAGGCCCTTGGGTTCCAGTCTCAGCTCTGACACTCAGTGGCTTTGTGACCCCCAGGAAGTGACTTTACTTCTCTGAACCTCTTGTTGGTAAACTGGGCGCCATAATGTTTCCCTGAAAGGGGGATTGTGAGCTGCAAATCCGCATCCTGCCGCTTTCTTGCTACATGACATTGTCCAAGTTAAATACCCGGCATCATCAGCTGTGAACTGGGATGGAGAAGGCTTAGTTTTCCTCACAGAATTATGGCTAAAATCAAGCTAGATTATATATGTGAATGAAATCTTTTTGTAAAATATATGGCGTATATGAGTGGTGGTATTTTCATTGTTGATCCTTCTGTCTTTATTTGCCCCACACTGTGGACCAAGGACCTTAGAAGCTGTAGAAATCTCCTCCAATAGCCACAACTGTAGCTACAGCTAGAACTCTCTCCTTTGGCCAAACCTAAATTCTTCTGAGGCTCCTTTCTCACCCACTATGCACAGGCTTCAGTTAGAAAGAAAATAGTACAGTTGACACTGTTTCACCAGAATAGATCTCTTAGTCTAGATTTCTGCCTGTTTCTTTCNTTTTTTTTTTTTTTTTTTTTTTTTTTTTTTTTTTTTTTTAACCATGACCATTTTTCTTCCCCAACAGCAAACATCCAACTCTCAAAGCACCATAATGAGCCCTAAATTGTTCGGCTCTAAGTTCAAAAAGAACCCAGGCAAATGCCCTCCAGCATATCCCCCTTTCCTTCCCAAGTTCCTGCAAATCAGGTGTCCACTATCACTCTGGATGTCCCCCCCTGATTACAAACCATGCTCCTTGCCACCACGGCCGGTGCTTCTCAAGAGCTCATAGATTAGATCCTTCTTCTAACTAAGTGCTTGGTAAACACTGGTGACAATCATCTATACAATGGGTAAAATCACTCCATATCTAGAGAGAAATGAAAGGCTTAGGCTTGGGAATCAGACAGAACTGGGTTCAATTCCCTGCCCTTACTGACTGGAACATCAAGCCAGGTGTTTAGCTACTCTTGACTTTGGTCCCCAAATCTCTAAAATGGCAATAAGAACTCCTATCATAGGCTCATTATAAGGACAAAATGAGACAATGGATAGGAGTTCAGCACAGTAAATGGTAACCAGGAGTAGAGAAGTAGCTTTATCTGTGACCCCACAGCCTGGGGTCTTCAGCCTCTTCAGCTGGCCCTCACCAAGCAAAGTTATTCCTACAGTCCAAGCGGTGAGGTGTTTGGTATTCTTTGTCTTGGTCACCAGCACCATACTAATGGAAGAGGATTTTTCCAAAGTACCACCGCGTTAGTAAACACACTATGCCCTAGAGGAAAAAGTAAGGTACTGGACTGAATTGCAAAATACATGAAAATGATGATCTCATTGAGGTCCCTAATACAATTTCTTCTCCTTCCCAATCTCTTGGAAAATGTATAGCCGATTATCATAAACAGAAAAAGAGGGGGGCAGATGTATTTAAAAACAAACAAACAGGGTTGCCTGGGTGGCTCAGTCAGTTAAGTGTCTGCCTTTAGCTCGGGTCATGATCTCAGGGTCCTGGGATCAAGTCCTGCATTGGGATCCCTGCTCAGAGGGGAGCCTCTTTCTCCCTTTGCTTGCAGCTCCCCCTGCTTGTTCTCTCTCTCTCTCTCTCTGTCAAATAAATAAATAAAATCTCTTTAAAAATTTAAAAACAAACAAATGAACAAAAGCTGCTCTAAACTGTTTGGGCCAGAGAAGGGTTGTAGCTTCTGATTGCATTTTATTTTAACAGCCCAAACTTTTATCGAGAGAATTGCTCGACCTCGTGGCTTCACATTTCAACCTGAAAGAAAAGGAGTACTTTGGAATAACATTTACAGATGACACGTGAGTATTTTCATCATTTTTATTTGTTTACCTTTCATGTGGACTACCTGCTCACTGTCATTCACAATCAGCAGAAATGGGCAGAAATGCTCCAAGAATTAGAATATGTCTTGCTTGGTTAAAGATTATCTAATACAAGATTTCTCTCCTAGGACTATTGCAAGGGAGAAGAAAAGGAATATTGATCATTTTTAAACATCAAAATATTGTTCTAATGTTTTAGAAATTTGTTATAATGGGGTTGTTATTCTTAAGAGTCTATCTCCACATTTTTGTACTGTAGTTATGTATCGGTGATAGAAATACTCGGTCGTCATTCACTCACATATTGAAACGAGAATTAATGTTTTGAGTGTTGGCAAGACACTTTAAAAGCAAATGTATGGCCCACCTGAAAAATATGTTTATAGTTTTAATACCAAATGAACTTTTCCACTTCCCCCTAGGTCATTTTAGTTACTTCCTTACTGTCTTTTTTTTTTTATCTACTTAAATTTTTTATGCTAACTTGGACACGGTATATATTTATCAATGACTTAAATGCTTTCTGAAATGAAGCATGTGTATAACAATAAAATCATAAGAAGTTAAAACTCCGTGTAAAAAAAATGTGTTTGGTCTCACCAATTCTTTCCTGTGTGCGTGTGTGGGGTGTGTGTGTGTGTGTGTGTGTGTGTGTGTGTGTGTGTTATGATAGTCCCAATTTGCCTACATTATTTGCAACCTGATAGATTATCAGGAATTTTTCCCTTTCATGGAGATAATATCCAAAGAGTTCTTCAAATATTAAAATTCAAGAAAATGCATTCCAGACAACAAAATATATTGGCCAACGATCCAGCATTCTTTCTGTAACTCTCCCAGTGTAAATGTTTTTTCAGTTCTTTAGTTTAACCAGGCAGAAAATAATCTCAAGAAGGGGTTAATTTTTATTTTTCTTTTAACACCTAGATTCTGATTATTTCCAGCCTGAGTGGGCCACAAGCCTAGGACCCGCCCAGGCTCAGGATACAGCTGGGCAAAACCAGGCAACCACTTGTCAGGAGACAGAAAAACCAGAAAACTTTGATCCTAGACCCAGGATGCTTCCTGAATCGGAAGCACACTAGACAAAAGTACCCTAGGCATTGCCCGCCTCGCTCTGATTCACAAGATTATCAGTTCGCCCAACAACTATTGGAGACCCTATATGATCAGTCCTCTGCTGGGTGAAATAGGAAATGCAGACATTCATTGACGGCCTGGTCTTAGCTGGAAACACAAGGCTAGTTCATGTAAATTAGAGACTAAACACACACACACAAACACACACACACAGGCTGCAAGCGAGTGTACATGCAATAATTGCAAACAGCATAAGACATGAAACCTAAAAGACATAATGGCTAAGCTATATTGTTGAACTGTAAGTGCTATAAACACTGTAACTTAGGTCACATAGAATAGAGGCCAAAAGCATGAATATTAATTTATTCATTCAACAAATATTTCTTGAGTGCTCACCAAATGCCAGGCATTGTTCTAGGTCCTAGAGATTTAGCTGTGCGCGACAGAGACGAGGTTCTTGTTTTCACGAAGCTTATATTGCAATGGTATGGTCTAGCAGAACAAGTGAACAAATGAATGAGAAATTACTTGAAATGATAAGTGCTTAGAAGAACATGATCATGGCCATGATGAAGAAAAGTTGGGGCACAGTGTTAGATAGGGTGGACAAGAAAGGCTTCTAGGAGGGACAAGTAATAAAAAGCAAGACCCAGTTCTGCAAAAGGGAGGCATTCCAGACAAAAGCCAGGACGAAAGCCTTGAGGTGAGACGGAGCTTGACTTTGGGGGTTTTTTATTTTGTATTTTTGAGAAAGAAAAAAAAAATCTTGAATGACTGCGATATAGAGAGTAAGAAGGAAAGTGGCGCAAGTTAAGGGTTGAGAGGGAGGCAGGGAGCCGATATTATAGAATAGCTATGGGATTTTAGGCCAGTAACTTAATATCTCCGACACTCCAGTGTTCTCTCAGTACATTGGGCATAATACTTGTACCTATATATAATAAGGACTGCATAAGACACATGTAATAGGGTGCTAGGATTATGTACTGTTAAGTCAGGTAAGGTATGCCCAGCTCATAGCACAGGCACACACTGAAAGGAAGCTATCGTGGCCATTGTTGGTATGGTAGTAAGTTCAGTGTCCAGAAGCAGGCTAAAGGATGACTAGAGTGGAATTCACTCAAGAGAATAACTACAAATGGACAGGGCAGGGCAGGTAGACTTTAGGCAGAGGGGAATGGGAGATGACATTCTAGGGAAGACTCATTTTGTGGCCCAGTGCGTGAGCATGGAAATGAATATGGTGCATTTGCCCAGTGGTGAGGAGCCTGGCCTGATGGTGGGGCAAGAGCTTAGAGGGACAAGATTGTACGTGAGCCCTGTGTGTCATGTAGGTGGGAGAGGCACCCCTAGGCCACGGTAGGATGTTTGCACAGGAATTACATGATTTATGACTGGTATTGCAAGTTCCCCAGGCTACAGGGTTCAGGATGGACTGGAAAGGGGGTCCTGGCCACATGGATGGTTTCTAGGAAAACTCCCAGTTCAGGTGAGCATAACCAAACAGTGCATAAATCAGTCGTTCAGCTGTAAGACCTTCTCTTCAGAAAGAAAAGGAATATTATGAATGACTTTCTTTAATGCCTTGAGCCACCTCCCCCACCTCGTGCTCTGGGATTTCTTTCCAAATCCTCTACTGGGAGAAGAATGTCTCACTCCAGTGTCTCCTCCAGCTATCTCGTTTGGCGACAGTGGTTGATGGTTATAGTCTTTCCAAGAAGCCTGGCTCCAAACTGTCCTCTGTCTACTCCCCTGCAAGTGACAGCAGAGTCTATTTTTGAATTATGACCAGTTTGGAAGGTGTCTTCTGGCTGTAGTTGTGTTTATTTTCAGAAGAGGTAGGAGCTGGGCTTTGGGAGGGGGAGGGAGGATTTGGCCATTTCCACCTTTCTGCGGAACAGGTCTGGAAAATTGCTTCTGTCTAAGGGTGTCTCCTTGGAATGTCTTGGTCACAAGCCTAGCTCTTTTTCTTTGTCTGGTAAATATTTTTGGAAAGTATTTTCTTTCAGCACTCCCTTCCCCCCTCCCCCCATAAAACCACTGAGTCTGACCCCTCCCAGGATGCTGTCTGAATTCAATTTCCAACTTAGATGCCACATTGGCCGTCTGCCTTTGGTGAACTCTCAACAGAGTAAGACAAAGCTGAGGGGGACATTTTGTCAATGAAACTAGCTACTGTGTATGCCCCCACGCCACAAGCCAAGAAGAGAAATGAAAAAAAAAAAAAAAGAATTGTGCCGTTACATAAGAAAAGTAGTGATGGTGCCCAACAAAAATAAATCCATGGTCCTCTTGGAGGGTGGGGTGGAGTTCCTTGCGATGACACTTGGAAGTACCTCCTAGTGATCTGTGTGCAGATGCAGCCTTCCACCTCTAGAGGGCAGTCTCGCCCTCCAGAGGCAGCAGCCCTGCAGTTGACCAAAATGGTTCCCATCCCCTTCAACCCACTTCATTTTTTTTTTAATTCCCTTGTTTCAAAAGGCTTTGCTGAATAAGCTTTGTTTATGAAGAAATAGCAAATAGTTTTCACAACACAGTTGTGATTTTTGATCACCATCCCATTAGATGGGTGTGAGTTGATGGGCTTTTAGGCTGATACAATTCTAGTCCAGAAAAAGCTTGCTTTTGGGTTGACCTGCACAGCTTGATAGAGGTGTGTAGAGTCAACTGTCTTTTTGAGATATTGATTAGATCTAATATATTTGCTGATGGGAAAACTTTAGAAAAGCAGGTTGTCACAATAAGTGCTTTTTGATCTCATTTTAGTCTCAAAAGATTGTAAAACAACACATTAACCTTATTTGTATCTCAGTGATAGAGTTACGGGTAATTTTCAATTTTTTGTTCTTCTAATTTTATCTTGTTGGTGAGATTATGGATGGGGTTTTTTAAGTTTATTATATTATCATTATTATTATTTTAGCAATGTTTATACCCATTGTGGGGCTCAAACTCAACGACCGCAAGATCAAGAGTCACGTGCTCTTTCAACTGAGCCAGCTAGGTGCCCCCGGATGGATTTTTTTTTAAATCTACTTTCTAATTTATCCTTTTTAAAAAATTATTTTTACAGTACATATACATGAATGTCTTTTTATTTTAAAAAAATGACTATCACAATTGAAGCCATTCCGTTTTGATTACCTCCCCACTTCAAATGTTGCAGTTTGCTCTATACCTCTCCAGAACGAAAAGAATTTCATCCACACATAATTGCGTTTTCAGTGTGCTTCTTTGGTTAATATAATTGGTTTATGCTGTGTATGTTATTATACAACTTGTTTTATTCATTCTTGGACATCATTCCATGCAAGTTCATGTAAATATATATTGTGCTCTTGTAGTAATGCCATATCTGTCCTGTATAAAAGCAGGAAGAACAATTCCAAATGAGTCTCGTTTTCCCTAAGAAAACTTTTAAGACCTGATACTATACACTGTTTTATGTACTTAAAGACACGTATTTGAACATGTCTGAAACTGGCGTATGTCTTTCTTTTTCTTTTTTTTTTTAAGATTTTATTTATTTATTTGACAGAAATAGAGACAGCCAGCGAGAGAGGGAACGCAAGCAGGGGGAATGGGAGAGGAAGAAGCAGGCTCCTAGCGGAGGAGCCTGATGTGGGGCTCGATCCCAGAACGCCGGGATCACGCCCTGAGCCAAAGGCAGATGCTTAACCGCTATGCCACCCAGGCGCCCCATGAAACTGGCGTATGTCTTTCAATCAGCAATTGTAAACTGGATGAAATACAGTAGGAGAGTCCCTTACCTTCTAGCCCCCTATCTTTATATATATGTATTTTTTTAAACAAGCAGTATTTCTAAGAACATCCCCTTATATCACTTATATCAGCTTATTTATGTTATAATATTCTTCCTAGGAAAGCTAGGGACCATTATCGGAAGCCTCATCTTATAATTGCAGAAACACTTTTTCCAGTGTTGAGACTAGTAAAGTGACAGAGATCAGCCAAAAGTTATAACACCTGATTCAACTCTCTAGTCTTCTGTATACAAAGTCCTGTATTCCAAGTCCTGGGCTCAAATCTTGGCTTCTGCTACGTTTTCTGCAAGCGTATTGTAAAATATAGCCTTAATACATAAAAACTTCCCGCTCGGTGGGCACAGAGTAGCTGTTATTATTATTATTATGAGTAGCTATTATTATTGATGATTATTATTACTATTACTCTTGTTATTGTTTATGTCTACTTTTCCTATCTACTTATAATGAATACAGCTTAGAGTTTCCTGAGTTTTTTAAATTATTTATTCAAAGACCAAAAAAGGCTGGAAAATATCTTCTGGCCCATTATAGGTTTTATTATAATTCAGCACCCCACCACTCTTTGCATGTTTCTAAGCTTTATAGAAGCAAGCAAAATGGAGTCTATGCCTTCCGGGAATATACAGACTTAAACAGACCAACTGGTTGGACAGCCTTGGAAAAGTCCTGGAAACTATCCCAAGCCACAGTGTCATCTTTTGGATCCCTCAGCGGTCAGAATTTAAGGAGAACTGTTTATGGTCATGAATTTGCTGAGGCTCTTGAGTAAATAAACAAATGCATGCTTAAATATTAGGAAGTCCATAATATATGTACAGAAACAACACTCTGAGCATATGTAACCCTATACTTTTTAGAAAGCTGTACTATTGTTCTTTGTGTCTGTCTGATTTCATGAAACCAGTTTTCCCCTTTTTGACTATCTAAAATATTTCAGATATCATATTTAATAAGAATTTAGGGGCACCTGGGTGGCGCAGTCATTAAGCGTCTGCCTTTGGCTCAGGGCGTGATCCCAGCGTTCTGGAATCGAGCCCCACATCAGGCTCCTCCACTATGAGCCTGCTTCTTCCTCTCCCACTCCCCCTGCTTGTGTTCCCTCTCTCCCTGGCTGTCTCTCTCTGTCAAATAAATAAAATCTTAAAAAAAAAAAAAGAATTTAAAGATTGATATATTAAGTTTCACCTAGTTTTTTACCTCCAAAGCTACCAGGTGGTATCAGTTTCTTGTTTATCCTCTCAGAGATATTTTATGTGTGTGCATGTGCATTTTTAAGTTTTAAAATGGCTATATATGTACTCACCTTATGCACTTTGCTTTTCCATGTAACATCATGTCTTGGTAATTGTTCAAATAAGTTTGTAGAGATACTCTCCATCTTCTGTATGGCTGCCTTGTATGTTACTGCTCAGTTTAAATTAATTTTTTAAGCAACACCTTGCTGGACATCTTTGGGTTTTTTTGAGCCTTTTTTCTGTTACAACCATGCTACAGTAGGGAGCTTCACATATGGGCCATTTTTCACATGTGCAAGTTTACCTTGATAAGTTTTTGGAAATGGACAGTCTGGTTCAGAGGCAGATGCTTTTATAACTTTGATAGTAATTGCTAAATTGGCCTCATTACCAGTTGTAACAGGTTATACGCCTGTCATCCATGTACGACAGTAATTGTTTCCCCATGGCTTTGCCAACACTTGTGTGTTATTGAACCTTCCTCTGACCTTCTGTTTAATCCTTTTTCTTTGCTTCGCCCTCACAGAGGTCAGCAGAACTGGCTACAGTTAGATCACCGAGTTCTTGACCATGATCTGCCCAAGAAGCCAGGTGCCACCACTTTGCATTTTGCTGTGAGGTATGTATCCATAGAAACATCCAGCATTCCCACCTCCCTTTAAAAAAAAAAAAAAAAAAATTCTGGTGATCAGATAGAGAATAAAAAAAGAACAGACCTATCAAAACATTATTATGTGGAAAAGATTCTCCACTGTCTGAGTCTGGAGACAAAGTTGCCATAGATACTGTGTAGAACTATTTTCTTTGAAGATGAAGGAGAGGATCACTGTCCTTTGTTCCTCAAAGTCCTTTGAATCAATTTAAAGCTGGAAAACATAGGTACTTTGTTTTAATACAGAAGCCTGTTTTCAACTCAGCATACTTTAAGGATTTTTATAATTTGAAATATGGCAAACATTTACCGTTACGTGTTGTGTATGAACATTTCCTAGAGACTGTGGCAAGAATTGAATTTTATACAATTTCACGCCTGAGTTTGAATAGAAGATAAAATGCAAACAAATGCTCATGGAAAGAATTATCTTAACAGTGCAGAAATCTGAATTCAGCTCGCAGGCAGAGAGATTGCTGAGAAAGATGTAAGGAGTCCTTGACTTGTTCCCTGGCTCTGCTTGGGCTGGACACTTACCCATTCCTAGGGGCCTCCATACATACTTCCTCCGGAAATGGATGTGTTCAACTCAATCAGTGATTTCTTAAAGCCATGATGGGAATAGTTTTCCACATGAAATATTCACACTCTAAAATAAATAAAAGGTCGGGGTGCCTGGGTGGCGCAGTCCTTAAGCGTCTGCCTTCAGCTCAGGACGTGATCCCGGCGTTCTGGGATCGAGCCCCACATCAGGCTCCTCTGCTGGGAGCCTGCTTCTTCCTCTCCCACTCCCCCTGCTTGTGTTCCCTCTCTCACCGGCTGTCTCTCTCTCTGTCAAATAAATAAATTAAAATCTTAAAAAAATTTTTTTTAATAAATAAAAGGTTATAAAAAGTAACACCTGTTCCTGTACTGAGCTTGAGAAGTAACACATTCCCAGTTTTGCTGAAAGCCCCTTTCTGTGCACTAGCAGCTCTCTCCCCACTACCTGAATTTGATGATAAATTTCATGATAAGTTGTTTTTCTTGTCTGAAGCCAAATATGATAAAATAAGCTAAGGTCATAGATTTTCCAGGAATCCAAATAAGTTTTCATAAAGCAAGATCAACCTAAAGAATGTCTCTGTATTCTGAGCTTGTGTTATTTTGTGGATATTAAAGTAGGCTTTGTTTGAGGCGCCTCGCTGGCTTAGTGGGTAGAGCATGTAACTCTTGATCCCTCGGTTGTGAGTTCAAGACCCATTTGGATAGTTTAGCTTAGAGGCACATGCTTTTATAATATTGATAGCTGACTTAAAAAGAGGAAGGAAAGAAGGAAGGAAGGAAGGAAGGAAGGAAGGAAGGAAGGAAGGAAGGAAGGAAGGAGAGGGAGAGAGAGAGAAAGAAGAAAGAAAGAAAGAAAGAAAGAAAGAAAGAAAGAAAGAAAGAAAGAAAGAAAGAAAAAGAAAAGAACGGGAAAGAAAGAAAGGATGGATGGATGATTTGTTTTATGACATAGTAGTGGAAGCTTCTTATTTTTCTTTTTTGGAATTTTTATACTATGATTACCTGGCAAAATCATGTTGATTTACACAATTTTTTTATTTTTTTTATTTTTATTTTTTTTAAAGATTTTATTTATTTATTTGACAGAGAGAGAGAGACAGCCAGCGAGAGAGGGAACACAAGCAGGGGGAGTGGGAGAGGAAGAAGCAGGCTCATAGCAGAAGAGCCTGATGTGGGGCTCGATCCCAGAATGCTGGGATCACGCCCTGAGCCGAAGGCAGACGCTTAACCGCTGTGCCACCCAGGCGCCCCTACACAATTTTTTTAAACTTCAGTCTGCTCCATGAAACCCAAAAGTATGATAATAAAATTTCCTACCTTTTTTTAAGCATCTTTTTTTTTTTTTATATGACTTGTGATTGCCAACAGTAGCTGCTCCTTATTCAGGAAATAAAGTATTGACAATCCCCAATTTGTTTTTTGCCTTTTACCTTGATATCTGGCTTGGAATTTCTTTCATACCCCCAGACATGTTTTTGAAACCCAGGAAGTAGGTAGCATAATCGGTGATTTGTCCACAAGCATAGCTGGTGTGGAGAAATGTGCGGAAATCCTAAAGAAAAACATAGGAGTTTCCTGGAAAGAGTATGATGTGAGTGCTTGTGTTCTTGGAAATGGGAGAAAAAGGCAAACACAAACTAAGAAGCAGTAGGAAAAAGTGTTTATTAGTCATTAAACAGGGGTCAGAGCATAGAGAAATTTTAATCTTATGTGTGAAAAATGGTTCAACATACGTCAATACATACAAAAATTATATTTTCATTGTAAACATTTCAAATTCTATGAACTTACTCTCGCCCAGCCTTCCCTCCCCCTCCCTCCACCCCTGACACCCTTCCCTTCTCGGAGAAAAATAAGGATGACACGTTGCTTGATGACTGACTTTGTTTTTACCTGGAGATTTCTCCCCTTGTGTCTGTAAAAATCCAATTTGTTTGCACTTTCATAATGTAGGGGTCTGGTCTCCTATGAAGCACTTAGGCTGTTTCCAATTATGTATATTTTAATGCAGGCTGTGGTTAAGATCATTGCATTTGCATCTTTGCACGCACATGTGTTTCTCATGCGGCATAAGCAGTCAGCAAAATCCTCTGTCTTTGGAGAATTTAACAAGTACCATTTATTTAGTCATCCGATTGTGAACTCCTCTGACAGCTGATATCTGGTCTAGTTTTGGTCTCAAAATACCAGGGGAGAAAATTCTGTCTTCCCTTCTATTCAGTCATTCGTAAGGCGGCCCTATCTTCTGGAAGCATGTTCCAGAGATGCCCGAGCAGCCTGCTACTTGTTCCGTGAGTTTCAGCACTTACTTGAGGGTTATCTCAAGTGTCCCATAATCACATCACGTGACTTTCCCTTAACTCCTCCTTGCGTGTTTAAAACCCTTATCGAGTTCTTAATTATTCACTTAATTTTTCCTCCCAACAGTATAGTGAGATCATAATAGTCTTTGTTATTATTCCAATTAAGTACTTGTTTCTCCAACTGAATTAAAGAGATAATAAAGCAAAACCACCAAAGAATGAAGTGAGCTGACGAAGGTCACTCCGCGGAATGTTGTTCTTTGGAGGGCTCACGACGGGGGTTCTAGGCGCCCCCGGTGAAGTCTGGTGCTTTTCAGAGGGCTTCTAGCCTCTTCTTTTGAGAGAACAGAACTGTTGGTGAGCTTACATTCCCTTAGACACCATCACCAACCCTTGAAGCTGCCTGTGTTGGCTACACTTTTAGTCATTGAAGAATAGAACCAAAGAGAGCTTTTGGTTCTGTTTGGACATTGGTCACTACAGGAGCCTCCGGAAATACACCAGACCTCTTTTTTTTTTTTTCCGATTGAAGTATAATTGGCACACAGTGTTACATTAGTTGCAGATGTACAACACAGTGATTTGAGGAGCCCATACATTATCCTGTGCTCAACACAAACGTAGCTGCCGTCTGTCACCATACGACGCTGTTACGATACCATGGGCTGCAGGCCTCTGCTGTGCTTTCCGTCCCTGTGACTTCTTCGTTCTGTAACTGGAAGCCATCACCGGGGTGCAGTCACGAAGCAGTGAATGCACGATGACAAAGGATTCCCCACAGTGGTAGCACATTGCAAGGACGTGCCTCACGGTTATTTTCATGGCCAACAGTTAGAAATATCCAAATGCCGGCAATGAAGTTTAGGTTCAGTAAGTTATGGCATTCTTACAGTGAACAATTGGCCACTTTAATAAAAGAGATTAGTTGCTTTTTTTTTAAGTACGTTGCATGTCAGTGTTTCCCCACAGAGAGAAGGGGTGCGTATCCGAATCATCCTAGGAATTTTTCAAACTAGACAATCATACCCGTCCAACCCCCAAATCCCCCACATTCCTGGCCCAGATTCTGATCCAGTCCACTAGAGATGGTAAATGTGGTCTTGTTCAAGTTAGTTGTGACAAATAAAGAGACATCGGGATAGAAAGTGAGTTTGCAAAATGCTATAAAAATATAAGAAAATATCATTTTTTAAAAATTGTAGTGTTTATGAGAAAGAAAAAACCGTACAGTTTTGCTCTCTCTCTTTTGGTAGGTAGCATTAACCGTGAGGCAGGCACTGGGCTAAATATTTGACGTGATTGTCTCACTGAGTCCTGAGCTAAACACTGGGGTCCTGCAGATCTGGGAGAGGGGGTGACTTTCTCTTGGTTAATTCCCGCAGGGCACAGGGAGCAGCTCAGAAACACAGGCTGCTTCTGCGTGGAAGAAAGAAAACACTGAAGGTGAAGGGCACTTAGCGTTCCCTTTATGAACTTCAGGATTAAGCCTTTGTCTTCTCTTCAATTACACAAGCTCAGGGATAGCGCTAAATACTCATGTGACACCTGGGTGTAGAGACGCCCCATAATTTATCTATGCACCATAATTCATTGAACCAATTATCCATTTCCGTGTGAGTCCACAAACTCCCCCAGGTTGCTGGGGGACTTCTCCATGGTGGGGGGGTGGGGGTTGTTATTTGCTGCTGTAAATTATCTTCTGCAAACGCATGAGCCTCTTTGGTAATGCAGCCCAGATGTGAGCATTGGAAAAGCTTGATAGTGAATGCGCATGCAAGCATTTAAATCAGAGAGCAGGGCCTTGGCCGTGACCTCACTGGAAAAGCTCCCATTCCCTCAGGGAAGGGCAGGCGGGGGTGGTTCAGGCTGGTACCACCCAGCTCCAAGCAGAGCAGCATCTCAGTGTCTTTTACTCCCTTATTCGACTACTTGTTGCTTCCCCCCTCCTCCCCTTCTGCTCTTCCCTCTCCTGCACCTTTTCCTCCTCCTCAAGTCCCCTCTGCTGTGCCCTAGGGCTATAAGGGACCACTCAGAGATACCCCTAAAGCATCATCGGTGACACTCAGGGCTGAGAACTCCCTGCATTACTTGGAGAGTTCTGGCAGAAATGTGGGGGATGGAAGGGAAACTGCTACCTTTCTGCCAAAATTGTTGCAAATGTGGAGCCTTTGAAAAACTTTGAAAGTGCTGTCAGCACCCCGTGGCCTGCTTGTGGAACATTCGGCCTTTAGAAGGAGTTAAACTCAAGGAAGCATCATGGCTCTAACGTGTAGGTCCCCATCACTCCACCTGACTTTTTTTTTTTTTTAAGAAAGCCAAATATATGGAATACAACACAGCAGGTAAAAACAAAGACTCTGGTGAAAAAAGAGATTTAATGTGGAAAGACACCCCCAATATATTCAAGCAGACCACAAAACGTGTGTGACATGATTACACTTAGGGGAAATACGTGAGTAGGAAGGAGTAGGGAAAAAGTTTAAAATGTTACCAGTAGTTGATCTCTGGGTCGAATGATTCTGGGAATGATTTTTCTTTCTTTTTGTTAATCTATATATATTTTCCTACAATGAACACATTACTTAAGCATTTTTTTGGTGCAAACAGCAGTTAGTCTCTGGGTAGAATGATTATGGGAATGATTTTTTTCTTCTTTTTGTTAATCTATATATATTTTTTCCTATGATGAACACATTACTTAAGCATTTTTTTTTAAATGCAAAGAGTAGTTAATCTTTGGGTAGAATGATTATGGGAATGATTTTGTCTTTTTGCTTATCTCTCTGTATTTTTTCCTGCAATGAACACATTACTTAAGCATTTTTTTTTAATGCAAGCATTAGGATTGATAAAAGGAAGAGAAATTAGAATGTTTGTGAGAGGCTGGCCATGAGTTATTTTAAAGCTATCAAAGAGTAGGAAACTTACAATAAGCAAGAGACAGGAAAGTTTATCTCTTCGAGGAGGAATGTGACCAAACGCCCAGAGGAATAACTGGTTCCTCCTACTGTGGGCCCAGCAGAGGCTCTTCGAGGCAGGATGTGAGGTGAGCAGGAGCTCTAGGCCACCCACCACACTCCCATCTGAGTGGGCCATATCCCAGAACCTAGAGAATGTGACTGTTGGTTGCCTTAATATTGACCGTGACCTCCTAAGTGGTATAACCCATTCTTGACCTTCCAGGCACTTGGTTAGAGACCTCCATCTGTGAGGCTCCAACATCCTACTTCATACGAGATCTCCAGAAAGACCCCGAACACTTAAAAACTCGTGCTCGGTCCCGATTCCAGTTTCTTACAGGATTATATATCTCAGTGTGCTTTCTGATCAAATATCAGACATTGTTCGTGGGAATTGGCTTGCTCTCCTCTGTAGTCTGTCCTCAGGGTGGCATCAAAAGGGCAGAAGGAAGGAATGAGTAATGTAGTAAGTGCAAAAAGTTGTAGCGTGCAGAAGTTAAAGCTTGGCCTTCAGCACAGTTTCTTAACAGAGGACCTTTTGACATTTGGGGCAGGTAATTCTTTGTCGTGGGAAGCTATGCGGGGGTGTGGGATGGTCTCAGCCTCCCGGGTATCGGCCTCCCAGATGCCAGTACACCCTCCAAGTCAGGGTGATCTAGAAATGTCTTCCACACTGCCCACTGCGCCCCCACTCCGCCAACGGAGACCCGGTGCTGTAGCATCACTCCTGGGTTCAAATCCCAGCTCTGCCATTTATCCGCTCTGTGGCTTATTTTCTTCACATGGAGAATGGACCTTGTTGTTGGAGGATTAAACCTGTAAAAACATATAATGTAGACCCTCAGAAAATGTTAACGATTTTCATGATATAAATGACAGAGGCTGCCTTCATCACATATGGAACGGGTTAAAAAAAAAAAAAGAATTCCATAATGTGATATACGGTCTGCGAATGTGAAAGGTTTGGGACTGTCTGGCTTAGGTCAGACCCGTTCACATTTGCCCTGGGTGGAAGATCTCATCATTCGTCTTTGTCATTCACAGTGCCTGGCCATTCCCCCCACCACCACCTGCCATCTTCCCTCTCCTGCCTCCCTTCCTGCCTCCTTCTCAAAGCCTGCGTCCCTACTTCAATCGTGGAGGACAGGAGCAGGCTGTTTTGCAATTGGGAAGGGAAGAAGCAACACGTGGATACTTATGGGCTGCCTGGGGCAGAAGACTTCCTTGGAACCCTTTCGGACAGGTCACAGAAAGGCCCTTATCCTCCTGGGCCTCCAGCCCTTCCCCAGGGAACTCAGAAAGAGCCACACTGTGGTAGCGAACAACTGGCAGGTTCTTACAGGCTTATCTGGAGGGCCCTCGCTGGTTCTCCTAGAGAGGCCTGGAAATTCAGAAGTGAAGGAGGGACTTTTGGCAGGGGAGCACATTGTGGAAGCAAACAGTGCTTTCCTTGGGGAATTCTTCCAGGCTGCACCCCTCCCAGAGATGAAAGGAGCAGCTGGGACTCCCATGAGCCCTGCATAATAGCTCAGAGAAAGTACAGTATACTTCAATTACACTGCTGTCTTCAGCATGCATTATAAAGTGAGACGATGAGGTTGCAGGGTCATTACAAGCAATAAGCAGAGATCTCCCTGCTCAGAACGTGGACTGGGATCTGATAGGAATCTCCTTGGGCCCGAGGCTGCGGTGAGTGCCAGAAATTACCTGCAATGACTGACTGAAACCCAGAAGGAGGCCCTCACTGGACGCCAGTCACAAGCTCAACATTATTCAGAATGCAAACTCATTGAGCAATTCTTGCCCGATTCACCGTCTTTGAAGACATCACTGAGACATAAGGAAGGCCCTGGAAAATGAAATATGCTCAGTTGCAGAGAACAAGTCGTAGCTGGTCAGAAGGACTTTTATTTCACAGCATTTTCCTGTTCTGGGGAAAATAGACACTTGGGGGGAGCATTGTGTCCTTGAGAGAAAGCGCTTAGGAAAGACACCTGCTAAAGTTTTAAAAAGCTCCTCAGCATAGCCAATGCCTTTTATTATAGTCCCATCCGTAGAAGAAGAGGAATATCATAATAATATGCCTGCCGCTTATTGGCTGCTGAATGGCATGCCATTCACTATGTTGAACACATTCAAGACATCTCATGGGATGTGGGGCAGGTGAAGCAGGGAGCACTGAGAGGCCGGACAGCCGGCTCCAAGCCCGAGGACCAGGCTCTCTCCCCAACTCCACGGTGTTGACTTTTGGTCACAATAAATAAATGCCCCAAGAAGAAAATATTGGCCACTTACATGTAAGCGACCCACTGAAGAAAGGCCCATTCCAAACAATTCCCGTGTTCTGTGTTTTGACATACCCGTGTTGTCATCGGGCCAACAGGCCCACCTGCTCCCCAGGCCATCTTTGTCACATCCCTGAAGTGTGATGTTCTCTTATCCTTGCTAAATGTTTAGGTGAACAACTGTCCTGTCAGGAAGGGACAAAGATGGCTCCTGGGGGGTGGAGGGAGCACACAACTTAGAGACAAAACCTCTCCAGGCAAATTCTCTTTTCCGAGAAATTGTACTTATTAAGCTGAATGAGGTTTGTCTCTGAAACATATGCGTAGGCAAAAAGCCTGAGCTCATTTCAGGGCTGAAAATTGAACCGTGGGCATTAACTTCACAAAATCTTGGTGAAATCACTCACAGTAAGTGTGCAGAAAGGAAACTGTATCCTTTTGCCAAAAAGGGGCTGAAACAAAAGGTCTTTATTTTATGAGTCTGAGAGAGTTTGTTTTATTTCATTAAGAAGCCCTAGATTCTGTTTTCACTTCATGATACATGTTGATAGGTGGGCCTAGGGAGATATCCTCCCAAAGGACGATACGCATTTTTCATACACTCCATAAATATGAAGTCGTTACAGTGGCCCCCTTGGGGGAGAGATAGGATTCTGGATTGAGAGAGCAGGTAATCAGATGCCAAAGAAGAAAGGTAGAAGGCAGCAGGGCAGGTCGCCAGAAAGTGGTGGGAAACAAGATAGGGACCTGTTTACTGGAACGAAGGTATAGCCAGGGACTTGGGCTTCGGAAACAAGGTGAACCCAGTTTCTGGTACAAAGCTATCTGTTCAGAGTTGGGCCAGCCACAAGCTGATTTGGGGCCGAGCCACCCAGCTCCCTGCATGTGGTTTCTTAAATTCTTGAAGCTTAGCAAGAGGACTGGTCTGGCTAATATGTCCACTCCCTAGAATGGCTTTCCTCCCTTGGCTACCTGGTGAACTCATGCTTTCTTTAAGACTCAGCTCAATTGTCCAAGGGGACATTTCATGTCCTGTGACACTTAGTGCTACGGATTTCAGCTTGGCAGGCTTCTCCCTGTTGATTCATAAGCCGAGTTAATTGCATCCCTCCTTCAGGCCCCATGGCTTTGTGTGCCTGTTACGTTTCATTGTGATTGTTATGGTAGGAAGGCATTATATCACATCTGTTTGGAATGTGAACTTTGAAGTCTGGCAGGCCTCAGTTCGAATCATGGCTCCCCCACTTCCTACCTGTATGGCTTGGGGAAGATGACACGTCCATCTCTCCATTTCCTCACCTGTGAAATAGGTTCATAAATTCGCTACCTGTACCATCTGGTTATACTGAAGATGAAGGGAAATGGTTGTTGAGGCTGAAACGAGACAACGTATGAAAGGCGCTTAGCGCCTGGCTAGCCGTAAGCAGGGGCTCAGGGGATCGTACCTGGCACACTGCTGCTGCCCCTTCAGGAAACCTGCTCCTGTGACCTCAGCTGACAGGGATAAAAGTACCTGTAGAAGCAAAGAGAGCAGGCAACTGCCACCACCACCGCCAGTTGAACCGGAAGTTCCTTCAGGATGCAGCCATTGAGTTAACTGGCCTGGAAAGAAGAGTGCTCAACCCAAGAGAGGCTCCTTATACCGGATAAGAAGTGGACCAACCAAATACATGTGATCCCTCAAAGGGAGTGACAGAAAAACCACGGAGGCAGAGGGAGGCACGAAACAGAAGCCACCAGTAGGAGAAAGAAGGGCAAGTCAGCCGCAGGAGCTGAAGGGCACAAAGCCAGGGGGCCCCTGAGGCCAGCTGCCAAGGCACCCGAAGGCCTGGGATCTTAATTCAAAGCTGGAGTCACTTCCCCTGGAGCCACACAGCATTCCATTCCAGAGAATGGGTTTTTATTAACAATTGTTAATATTTATTGAGTGTTTTCCATATTTCATCTCCTTTAGTCCTTTCAAGACTCCCCCAAACCATGAGATAAGTGCAATCCTGACACCCATTTTAGAAGAGACACAAAGAAGCTGATGACATTGCCCAAGGCCCCCCAAGCCAGGATGGAGGAAGGGAGTCCCTATCTCGATCTGATTCCCAAGCCTGTCCCCCCCCGCCCCCACCCCAAATTCTCCTCCCTGTCTGAGTCCTTCACTTTCCTTTCTCCCAAACTAGCCGTCGTCAGTCTTCATTAACCTCACTTATGAGATAAGTAAGGAAAAATATAAAGGATTTATTCTCTTTCTGCAACTCCCCTTGATGATTCAACATTAGAGGTGGAATTTTTCAAATGATTTTGCCATCTCCGTGATAAAATCATCCGTGGTCCTTTTCAGTTGCATTTATTTATCCAACATTCTGTCCTTGTTGGGAGGAAGGGGGTGAGGAACAGATGCCCAACGCCTGTCATGATGGTGCAGAGCTGAGGTCTGGCTCCCCAAGCCACTTTAGCCCTGGTTGATCTTAACTCTCACCAATCAGAGAGTAAGTTTCTCTTCCAGGAGCTGAGCTGAGAGCTGTCTTGGGGCATTAGGGCCTTCCATGCATTATTCATCAAGCAAGGCTCCGAACTTGAGACAAACTTCGGTGCCTCGTCTGGCCCGCTCACCCACCCAGAGCGGAGCGTTCACAGGCCAGCCTCATCAGTCAGACATTTTGAAAACAGAGTTGTGAAGGACTCCCCTCCCCTCCTTACATGGGGCTGTTGGAGCTCTCCTTAGAGCAGGGGCCAAAGCCCAGGAAAGGGGGTGGGGAGAAGCCTAGAATACTCTGATTTGCATGAAAAAAAGTCCGAGGTTAAGTGCTACTGAGGGCTTAGCTTTCAGCCAAGAGAAAACCCTGGCCTGGAAGGATGACAGGGAACGAGCAGGGTGTGATTGAAATTTGCCTGGTGGATGCAGGCAAGGTGGGCCTGGGGCCGTCACGCCCTCACACCCACCTCAAGTCTGAAAACCAGAGCAGACATCAGCGTTCCGTTCTATAGTTCTTACTCAGTCAACTTCTACTTTCTACTTCTTACTTCTGCCTGGGCTTTGTTTTGAAGCTGTCTGAGGTATGACGAGCTCCCAGAACACTTGTCCAAGAATGATCCACACAGATAAAGCTGGGTTTGCAGTTGGGTACCATTTTGGATTTCTCTTGAATTCACCGTTCAACACACAAGAACTTTCTGTTAAGAGATTTTATCTGCATATATGCCTACATTCATATAAATGTGTGTGTCCATACATGTAGACATGTGTGTGTGTTACAGATTTCTTTTGAAAGGGAAAAAAAAGCACATCTGTTTCCTAGTTCCTCAAAATCCACTCCGCTTTTGGGGAAGCTAAATGAGGACATGACATCATGCTGAGAGAGGGAAAGAAATCTGAAGAAACCAACTTCTGTACTATTTTTCAGGTTTTACATTGAGAGCATATCGTTTTTAAAGGATAAAACCACCGTGGAGCTGTTTTTCCTGAATGCAAAGTCCTGTGTGCACAAGGTAAGATGCCCCCTTTGTTACGTTCAGTGAGTGACTCCAGACGGACTGGAGGAGGGGGGACAAATGGTATTGCCTATATTTTCATGTTCAAACAAAGAAAAATGGCCAAAAATCTTTTCCACTGACATTAAAAAAAATTAGAAAATTTTAAACAAAAGGCAGCTCTTCTCAAATTCAGAGTAAGAAAGACAGCCATCTGCAGGGCACTCACGCTCCAGACAATTACCACTGCCTTAAAGGCAGCTTATACTCCACACAGAATATTCCAGAAAGAAAAGATGGATCAGTCAGATTGTGCTTGAAACCTTAAAAAAGTCATACTGGAAATCTTGTTTCATAGAGTAGGCTCTACATCTCTTATCATTCAAAACCAATCTTTTTTAGGGGGCCTCTGCTCAGAGCCACGTGTTTTAAAGCAGTGTCTCTGTTATCTGTGGTGAGGGACCGGTTTTTCACTTTATTGTCTTATTTGCATCCAATCTTTGGAGGACACATTGCTTTTGTAAAATACAGTGAACATGAATTGCTAGAACAATGACCCCATGCCTGGGTCATTTCAGATTGCTGTAAAGCATTCTCAATTTTGATCTTACCTCCTTGCCGACTATCACTGGGTCCAAGGCCTCTACGCTGGCCTCCTCAAACCACACCCTTGGCCAAGCCAGGGAGTCTGGGAACCTAGATACATTCATCTGGAGCAAACTTCTCCATTCTAGGTTAGAGTCTCAGTGTTCAGGATCTCAGAGCCCATGCCCTCTTTCAGGGCCGGTGGGAGCCCCTTCTGTCCAGATACATCACCCTAAATCTGAGGGGTGCCCAGGATGCCTGGCCTAGAAGGACAAGGGGGGGCAGACTATGTATGGGTTAGGGAACCTACATTGGTACGTTTCCCCTAGGCCCCCAAAATGTTAAGGGTGGTTCGCTGCACACACACACACACACACACACACACACAGCTTTAATTGATTAAAGACTCAGACTGGGCAGTTTTTGTTGGATTTTTTTAAACAGCTGTACTGAGAAATAATTGACTGTACATGTTTAAAGTATACAGTTTTGTAAGTCTTAACATATATAGGAGCCATGAAACGATCACCAAAATCAAGATCGTGAATATACCCAGCAACTGCACTTCTATTTTTTTCTCACAATGGAGCAGTTTACATTTTCTAGAGTTGTATATAGATGGAATCATAGGATGATGTTTTTGTTTTCTTTTTTTAAGATTTTATTTATTTATTAGAGAGAGACAGAATATAGGGGGTGGGGGCAGAGGGAGAGGGAGGAGCAGACTCCCTGCTGAGCAGGGAGCCCAATGCAGGGCTCGATCCCAGGACCCTAGGATCGTGACCTGAGCCAAAGACAGACCCTTAACCCACTAAGCCATACAGGCGCCCCATCTTTTTGTCTTCTTTCCATGAGCATAATTATTTTGGTTCATCTGCGTTGTTGTGTGTATCGGTAGCCCATTCTTTTTTATTGCTAAGTATTCTATTGTATGGATGTACCTTAAATTGTTTTCAATTCCCTGTGAGGGTTTTTTCCACTTTTTTTCCAGCTTTTCTGAGATATAAATGACATATAATACTCTGTAAATTTAAGGAGTACAATAGGGTGATTTGATACACATATGTTGCGAAATGATCCATTCACCTGTTGATGGACATTTGGGTTGTACCAGTTTGGGGACTATTACAAATAAAAATGCAATGAACATCCATGTACAAGTCATTGTATAGACACATGTTTTCCTTTTTCTTGGGTAAATACCTGGGAGAAGAATGGCTAGATCATAAGGTAGGTATGCTTCATTTTTTAAGGTACTGCCAAACTGTGTTCCAAAGTGGTTTTCAAAAATCAGCACTTCATATATGTATGAGTTTAGTTCTGGGCTCTGTATTTTGTTTCATTGATCTATTTGTCAACCTTTTTGCCTGTAACATACTGTTTTGATATCCAAAGCTTTAGAATGTGTCTTGAAATCAGAACAAACTCTAGCATTGTTCTTTTCAACACTGTTTTATTTATTGTTTTTTGCATTTCCGTATGAATTTTAGAATCAACTTGTCAATTTCAAAAAAAGAACAAAAAAAACACAAACAAACAAAAAACACCTGATGAGATTTTCACTAGGATTGCACTGAATCTATACACCAATGTAGAAAGAATTGACAACCTAACAGTATGGAGTCATCAGACCCAGGACGCAGGATATGATCTCCATTTATTTCGATCATCTTTAATTTCTCTCAGCATATTTATAGTTTTCAGCAAACAGGTCTTTTGTCAGATTTATCCCTAAATCTTCCATATTATTTGATACAATTGTGAATGGTGTCTTTGTGAATGATAGCTTTTAATTTCAATTTCTGAGTGTTCATTACTAGCATATAAAAATACAATGATTTTTGTATATTGCTCTTGAATCCTGCAAACTTTCTAAACTCACTTATCACTTTTGGTAGCTTTTTTGTAGATTCCATCGGATTTTCTTTATAGATGTTCATGGCATCTGCTAATAAACAGTTTTACTTCTTTCTTTCTAGTCTGCCTGGTTTTTTTTATTAGTTGTCAAGTCTGTAGACATAGTTGTTCAAAATATTTCCTTATCGCCCTCTTAACATGTGGTCTAGAGTGCTGTTACCTTTCTCGATCCTGATATTAATAATTGGTGCCTTTCTCTTGTTTTCTAATTAGTCTGACTAAAAGTTGATTGCTCTTGAGCTTCTCAAAGAACCAGCTTTTGGTTTCAGTGATTTTCTCTGTTGTTTTTTCTGGTTTCTATTTCATTGGCTTCTGCTCTGATCTTTATTATCTTTATATTTTATCTTTATTATTTACTTTCTTCCTTTTTCTTTGGGCTTCATTTGTTCTTCTTATTCTAGTTCCTTAAGATAGAAACTGAGATCACTGTTTAAAGACGCTCTTTTCTGGGGCGCCTGGGTGGCATAGCGGTTAAGCGCCTGCCTTGGGCTCAGGGCGTGATCCCAGCATTATGGGATCGAGCCCCACATCAGGCTCCTCTGCTATGAGCCTGCTTCTTCCTCTCCCACTCCCCCTGCTTGTGTTCCCTCTCTCGCTGGCTGTCTCTATCTCTGTCAAATAAATAAATAAAAATCTTTAAATAAATAAAAATCTTTAAAAAAAATAAAAAAAATAAAGATGTTCTTTTCTAATACAGGCATTTAGTATATAAAACTCCCCCCAAGTACTGATTTTGTAGTATCCCACAAATTCTCATATGTTGTGTTTTCATTTTTATTTACTTCAAAAGATTTCCAAATTCCTTTTTCATGTATCTTCAGTGGCCTCTTGTTATTTAGAAAAGTGCAGTTTAATTTCCAAATATTTGGGGTTTTTTTTTTAGAGATCTTTCTGTTATTTCTAGTATAATCCCACTGTGGTCAGAGAACACACTTTGTAGGAATTAAATCATTTTAAATTTATTGAGACTTGTTTTATGGCCCAGAATATATTCCGTCTTGGTAAATGATCCATGTACACTTGGGAAGAATGTGTATTCTGTTGTCACTGTGTGGAATGTACTGTGAATTTTATCACTGCTTTTGATTATGAGGTGCATTGGTATAGCTTTCTTTATGGTTCTTATGATTGGTGTTCATTGAGCATCTTCGACTTATGGGTTTATAGTTTTCATCAATTTTTAAGATTTTATTTCTTAGAGAGAGAAAGCATGAATGGGAGAGGGAGAAACAGAATCCCCGCTGAGCAGGGACCCTCACTGGATGCAGGACCCTGAGATCATGACCTGAAACAAAGTCAGACACTTAATTGACTGAGATACCCAAGTGCCCTATCTTAGCCATTTTTTAATTTATTTCTAATTTAATCCCACTATAGTCAGAGAACACACTTTGTATGAATTAAATCCTTTTTAATTTATTGAGATTTGTTTCATGACCCAGAATATACCATAGTTTTAATTAGATAGACTTGGTTGGTAGTATTGTTCAAGCCTGCTGTATCTTGCTGATTGCCTACTTCTTGTATCAGGTATTGACAGAGGGGTGTTGAAATCTGTAGCTATTACTATGGGTGTTTCTATTTCTTTTTACAAGTTGACCTAATTAAATTATTAGTTTTGTTTCATGCATTTCAAAGCTCTGTTATTAGGGAATAAACATTTAGAATTGTTAAGTCCTTTTGATTATCAGTATAAAATGATCCTCTTTGTCCTGGTCATAATCTTTTTTCTGAAGTCTGCTTTGTTTGATATTAATATAGTCACTTCAAGTTTCTTCAATTAGTGTTATCATGGTAAATCTTTTCTCATCCTTTTTTTTTTTTTAAGATTTTATTTATTTATTTGACAGAGATAGAGACAGCCAGCGAGAGAGGGAACACAAGCAGGGGGAGTGGGAGAGGAAGAAGCAGGCTCATAGCGGAGGAGCCTGATGTGGGGCTTGATCCCATATCACCAGGATCATGCCCTGAGCTGAAGGCAGACACTTAACCACTGTGCCACCCAGGCGCCCCTTTTCTCATCCTTTTAAACTATTTGAAACTGTATATTCGAAGTGCATTTTTTGTAGACAACATGTAATTGCATCTTGATTTTTTAATGCATTTTGGCAATCACTGTATTTTACCTCGTTATATATATATATACTATTTACATGTAGTGTGATTTTTGACATGGTTAAGTTTAAGTCTATCATCTTCCTATTGTTTTCTGTTTGTCTCATCTGTTATTTTTCCTTTCTCTGCCTTCTTTTGGATTTATTTTGTACTGTATGATTCCATTTTACCTCTTTTGTTGGATTATTAGCTATAACTCTTTGTTTTATTATTTCCATGGTTGCTTTAAGGTTTATAGTATACATTTTTTTAAAGATTTATTTATATTATTTTACGAGGGGGAGGTGGTAGGGGGAGGGGCAGAGGGAAAGAGAAAATTTCCTGCCGACTCCCCACTGAGGGCGAGTCTGACACAGGGCTTGATTGCAGGACCCTGAGATCATGACCTGAGCTGAAATCAAGAGTCTGAAGCTTAACTGACTGAGCCACCCACGTGCCTCGATAGTATACATCTTTAACTTATTACGTCTGCCTTCAAGTGACATAATACTAAAACACATTTAGCACAAGAACCTTACAATAGTATATTTCTCTCTCCCCCATTAGCCTTTATGCTGTCAGTGTCATACATTTTACTTTTTGATATATTATAGCTGCACAAGACATTGTTGTTTTTATGTAAACATTTGATATTTCTGCCTGCTTTTAAGATTTTCTTTTTATTAGTGCTTTTGATTATGAGGTACTATGGTATTGTTTTCTTCATGTTTCTTATTTTTGGTATTTATTGAACATTTTGGGCTTGTGAATTTATAATTTTCATCGGTTTTTTAAATATCTCAGCCATTTTATCTTCAAATATTTTTTCCTGTTCCCATCCATGCCTCCTTTGCAAACTCCAATTATACATATACTGGGCAATCTGCAGTTACCTCACAGCCCAGTGATGCTTTCTTCTTTTTATATAGTTATTTTTGTGTGTATGCTTTATTTTGGATAGTTTCTATTGCTCTGTCTTCAATTTTATATCTTTTCTTTTGCAATCTAATCTGCTATTGGTCTCATCCAATATATTGAGTTTTTATCTTAGGAGTTTGATTTGGATCATTTTTATATCTTCCATATGTCTACTCAATCTTTTTGAATGTATGAGATACAGTTATAATAATTGTTTCAAAGCCTTTCTCTGTTTATTCTAATATCTGTGTCAGTTCTGGTAGGTTTTGACTGATTCATTTTTCTCCTCATTATGGGTCATGTTTTCCTGCCTACTTTGCATGCCTGATAATATTTGAATGGATGCTGGACAATGTTTAATTTAACTTTTTGGGTGCTGCATATGTTTATATTCCTATAAATATTCTTGACATTTGTTTTGGAATAAAATTTAATTACTTAGATGCATTTTGACTTTTTTCAAGTCTTAGTTTTATGATTTGTTAGGCTGGCCTAGAGCAGTGCTCACTCTAGAACTAATTATTCCCCATTACTGAGGCAAGACCTTTCTAAGTAGTCTACTCAGTGCCCCATGAATTATGAGTATTTTTCTGTGGAAACCAGGTACTCTTCCTTTTCATCTTCTTGGATGGTTCTTTCCCCAGCCTTGGGCAGTCTCTTTCCATGCATGCAATGATCAGTATTCTGCATATCTACTCGATTCTATCTGTGAAGCTCTCTTTTCTCTGGCAAATTTCTGCAAATTCTGTCCATTTTGGCCTCCCCAGTCTCTCAGCTCTGTCTCCTCAACTCAGAGAATCCACCATGCTCTATCTGTGTAGCACCTTCACAGCCTAGAAACATCCCATTGCAGTAAGTGGGGGCAGTTATGGGGTTCACCTCATACAAGGTTCACTGTCCTTTGTTGCCTTTTATTCAGTGTTTTGAAAAATTTTGTTTCATATTTATTGGCTGGTTTTTTAGTTTTTTGGTTATGGTTTTGTTTGTTTGCTTGTTTGTTTGTTTTTGGTGAGAAGGTAAATCCAGTCCCTGTTAATCCATCTTGGCTAGAAGCAGAAGTATTCAAATCAGAGTTTTTGGTTAATCCTATGGGGAAAGTGAAATGTCTTCACACCAAAGACTTTATTATAGCCTCTCTTTGTTGAGACTTGAGCTTCCTTAAGAACTCTAAGAATTGACTGATAAGTAGATACCTATATAGCAAATACAGCATTTACTGAGTCAGGAGAAAACATTTCGTAAACTACGGTTGGTCATCGTCTCCTATGTGGAGAAGTACAATTACCCCTTGTTCTATTTTTCACTACCTGGCTGGCCATGGTCCAATGAAGCAGTTTTCTTGATTGCTTCTTTGCTCTATTGCTATGTAAAGAAAGATACAATGCAAATTTTAACTCATGATATTTCTCGCTTCGCTTTGTATGCTAAGTTCTGTTGGTCTTGAGGAAGTCCTGAAATGTAGAGTTCTTTTAACTTCTCTTCCTTCTTACGAATGTCACTTCCTGAGACATCCTTTCTAAATGGGAGAGTTTTGTGACTTGTCAAAGAATTTAGAGCTTTTACAAAATACAGTACTGTTAGGCACTATGACCTATGAATATTATTGCAATAATCTTTTAAATTCACTTGTAAGAATTTAAAGTTCAGTATTTTCTATCTAAGTAATATGCAGATGGCTAGTAACAAACAATCCCAAGAGATTTTATAGGATCCGGTAAATGATAAGATATCAGGTTCCGGTAGCTGTGGGGTAAAGCAGCTTTCAAGCAATTTCTTAAGATAAATGATAATTTGAGAACATCACTCATAAGGAATATCATCTGAATCACGGACACAGGAGTAAATAAGCTTTATGAGAACATAGTCTCAGCTATAGAACCCGTGTAGGTGGATTAGTGATTGGTGAAAATCAGTCACTGATGTGATAGCTGCTGTTAAAATACAGTGCTGGGTATAAGAGTGAATGGGGCTTCCTTCCACACTGTGCCGAGGACATTCTTCCCGCCAGTGATGTGTTCAGCACCTCTAGTCACCCACTACCCACACTTCTTTCTCCCTGCCAGATAGCTGTCCCCGTCTGCCAGCTCCTTCCTTCCACTGAATACAGAAACATACAGGCAGGAAAAGAGAGCTCTTCCTTGCAAATACTGACAAAGCTTGCCTTCTTGCCCCTCTCCAGACCACAGTATCAGAATCAAGGAGAGAGACGGAAATCAACCTTTTCAACAAGGTTCTTTGGTGATTTTCCCCAGCACTTTAGTTGAAGAACCACTGGGTTTTCTGTATGTTAAACATACAGAATGTTTAAATATGGGTTGAACCTGGCTTTGAGACATACAAATCAAGATCCAGAGATGACTCTAGAAAGATGTGTTTTCATTTCTCCTCTTCTTTCCTGGCAGTTAAAACAGGAAAGGCATTTCCCTCTTAAGAACAGGAGAGCAGAGGAAGGTATGAAATTGCTTTCCAGTTCTGAGACAAATTGGAAGGAAAGAAACGTCTGCAGAGCCTTTTCTGTACATGTTTGTGTGTGTGCCGGTACTATGCTAAAAGGTACACATTTCACTGCATTCGATTCTCACTCTAGCCCTTAAAGAAGAAAATACACGATCCTCTTTTAGAAATAAAAGAACAGTGGCCCAGGCAGGTTAAGTCATTTGCTTAACATCACAGAGCTGGTAGGTGGGAAAATTATCCTTAGAAAATTATACCAGCAAGACACTGTGGCCCATAAAAGCACCCCTCATTTATCTCAATTTTTCTTTGATTATTGCTCCAGGGAAATAAAGTATCCTCCATAACTTAGACCTCGGGGACTATTGTTATAGGGTGGGCAGGTCACAGCCCCTAATGAGTATTGAATACATAAAATTTGCTAGGTGCTTACTGTGTATATTCATTCATTTAGTTCTCCAAACCTTACCTAAGTTCTGTTATTGTCCCCCATTTTACAGGTGGGAATACTGAGGTAGAGAGGTTAAGTAATGTGTAGAAGTTCTCATAGCTAGTAAGTGGAGGAGCCCAGATTCCTCCCAGGCAGTGTGATGCCAGAATCCAGGACTTTAACCATCACATACGCTGCTTCTGGATGAATGAGCGTTGTCTATCCCCTCTCCATGGGGGAGGCAGATCTGAGTCATCTGCAGTTTAAGCTCCTTCTTTCCCTTATTCCAAATTGTGTTGTACATACTCATGGTCTTAGACCATGGTGTTATAGATGCCTCCGGACACTAGGAGCCAAATGGCTTGCACAAGTTGGCCTGGGAGACAAAGCACTCATCTCCTTCCCAAAGTGCGTGAGCACTCATAGAGGAACAGAACCTACCAGAAAGCTACAAACGGCCCCGTGTGGGTCAAGGAGAGTGCTGTTGTCTGAGTTGTTGGTCAGGTGAGGGCTCTTGAACCTGTTTGGCTTCCTTGGTGAGAATGCAGAGGGGCACACCTTGCCTTTGCAAAACAGCCACCTGTGCCAGGTGGCGATGATGTGGAAATTCCGAAACTGATACTGGGGAACCCTGGCAGTGCTCAGCGTGTGGGCAGCGGTCCACCTTGGGCAGCCTGTTGCCTGCTAGGAGAAGCCTGGATGCCCAAAACGGGACTGCAGGTGTGGCCCCAGTTACCATTTCTGGAGGCCTCCGTGACCACGCCGGACTTTAGTAATCAATGCACACTTATCACCACCACCCCTTCATTAAAATCAGTGATTTGAAGACATGCTTAGAAAATTAAAGTAGTGTTGGCCACCTTGTCTCTTTTGCTGTGTATAAAATTTTTATAAGGGAAAGGCAGGAAAAGGCAAAGCAGAGCAAGTGGGGTTCAGGGGGTGCTCTTTGAAGATTATGCACTGGAATGAGGAGGACGAGGATGGCAGCTCCACTTCCTTGAGAGCTCCCCAAGCAGCAGGCATTGATTTGTTTCCTTTATTAGCTCATTTAATCCTCTCAACTGATACTGTTATTTATTATTGCTTTAACAAATGAGGAAATGGAAACATAAGTAAGTGAAATCATTTGGCCAAGGTTAAATTGCTCACTAGTCGTGGAGTAATCACTAGGCAGCCTAGCTCCAGAGACCATAGTATTTGCCTTTCATTCATTGATTTGTTCATTCATTCATTGAATTCATTTAGTCACTAAAAACTTACTGCATTCATTTAGTCACTAAAAACTTACTGCCAGCATTTCTGATGAGTGCTGCGTTATTAGTATTCTTGCACTAGTACCTTCCCGATGGCCTGTCCTAAGGCTTAAGTATTCTTTCATTTCTATATTTGTGTGTAGATGCGTGTTGTGTTTACTTTACAGGCAATACATATGACAGTGATACTTTCTGGGACATAATAGATGCCAGGGACCATGGAAGGACTGAGCATACCCAGAATTCATTGATGTATCTTCTTACTCCTTCATACTAATATAAAAAGCAGTGTGAGACATTTTCCTAACTCTGCAATACAAGAAATCTCAAAAACAGAATTAGGACACAGACACACACGCAGACACACACGAAAACTGTACTTCAAATCTACAGCTCAGGGTGCTCGGGTGGCGCCGTCAGTTAAATGTCAGACTCTTGGTTTAAGCTCAGGTCGTGATCTCAAGGTCTTGAGATCAAGCCCTGCATAGGGCTCCACAATCAATGTAGAGTCCGCTTAAGACTCTCTCTGCCCCTCTAGCCCCTCTCCCCCCTCCCTCCCCTACACACAAACTCTCTCTCCCTCAAATAAATAAATGAGTCTTTAAAAAAAATAAATCTACAGCTCCAGAATCTATCTCATGTTCATAAGCTATTTTCTTACCAAAAAGAGTTTAAGAAACTTTGAATATTAGACTAGTTTCTTGGAAATTCACCACATGCTTTGAACATATTCAAGATTTCAAGAAGTTCTTCAGGATGCAGACGTGTGATTTTGTTTAACCCAATATTGTCCAAACTTACATGCATATGAAATTTTTTTTAAGCAATATTTGTTAATGGACTGCTGACCACACTTGTGAAAATGCCATTGTGGATATATACCATACCGTTAAATAAAGCAGAAAGTGACAACTGTAAGCCTGCTGGGTATTAGCCTATGTTAGCTCTGACCACAGGATAAAACCTAGGTCTATTCTGATTCTGTAAACAAAACGTCTTTGGAGTCAGTCGAGAGATGTTGACCTGGGTACTAAGCCAGCTAGGATTTCCTCTGCTCCAGGCTGGGCAAGAGGATATATCATCCCAAAAAGGAGCAGACATTGGCTCAGTAATGCCTTAACACATTTCAGTAGGCTCCCTTTTCTTTTCTAAAAAGCTCTCATTTCTTTGTACCTCGAATAAATGTAGAAACACGAAAGAGCCAAACATTAGTAATCCTATTAAGAATTAGTTATTGCAAGACTATCCAATCATGTTTATTCTTATCCTCCTTTTAACCCCATTTCTTGACTGAGACCTTATTAGATGTGCCCTTTCATTAGTAGACTTGGCGAGACCCTCAGCCCGACATCCCTAAAGCACACTTTTACCCCCACTTAGAGTGATAGAGCATATTGCATCATGGTCTTAGGATCTGAATGCCTTTTGCATTTAAGCGTGTGAACCTGGAGGCGCCAAAGCTCTTTTAAAAGCCCATGTGGCTTTCGAGGGCAGTCTGGCCATGTCCATTCAAAGTAAGAACGTATCTCTTCACCCAACTGTCCACCAACTTTAAGAATTATCCTATGGAAGATGTTACTAAAATATGAAAACATAAATATAAAAAGATCTTAAATAATTGTTTCTGATAGTAGAAAACTGGAAACTGCCAAAATACAATTCAACAGGGATTAGTTGAATCAAGGACAAATCATTCACGTGATAGGATCCTGTGTGGCCATCAAAGAGTAGAGTAGCCCTGTTCTGCTCAACTGACATGGAAATGTGTCCAAACTACCTTGTCACGATTAAAAAAGAATCAAGCTACAGAACTGTAAATATACTGTGATTGTTGTTAACTTTATTATTTCCTTTTATGTACATAAAATGTACTCATAGGAAAAAACAAAAAAGTTTGGCATAACCTAAATTTCTATTACCTCTGGGAGTGAGGTTATGGAACTTTTGTTCCCTAAGTCATGCTTTTATATTTTTTTTAACAAGAAGCTTGAATTATTTTAAATCAGAAAAATAAAGACAAAGGCAATCAATGTAATCACTGAACTTTACCTCTTTAAAGCTGTGTGAAGAGAATAAAAACATTTTGCTCATCACTTTTCCTCCATTAGAAAACGCTCAGTCACCTTTCTCACTGGGCAAAGCTAAGGGAAGTTAAAGATTCCTAATTGCTTTACCTAGAAAAGCAAAATGTCAACTATTAAAGACAATGGACAGAATGCGTTTTTTTTCCCAATTGTAAAAGTAACACTTGTCCATTGTAGAAAATTTAGAAAATGCAGAAAAATACAAAAAAAAAAAAAGAAAGAAAAGAAAGAATTGATTCATATGCCTAATACTGGGGCATTAATTGTATTATTTTGCCATATTTCTTTCTTTTGAGCATAGATTTTTCTTGGTTGCGATCACTTGCTGCCTACATTTTACATTTTGTTAGACGTAACTTTTTATTTATGTTTAGGCTGCTTTAACCTTATCTGGTCCACTTTGCTTCCTCTGTTCTTTATGTTCTTGTGTTTGGAGAGTAAGTGTGCAGCATGGGGGAGGAGTACAGGGATACTTTGCTATTACACATTTTTTTTTTAAGATTTTATTTATTTATTCCATAGAGATAGAGACAGCCAGCGAGAGAGGGAACACAAGCAGGGGGAGTGGGAGAGGAAGAAGCAGGCTCATAGCGAGGAGCCTGATGTGGGGCTCGATCCCATAACACCAGGATCATGCCCTGAGCTGAAGGCAGACGCTTAACTGCTGTGCCACCCAGGTGCCCCTGCTATTACACATTTTTATTTCATTAAATATAAACTCACACATGGAGGATAGGGGCCAGGTTTTCTTTACATTGGAATCTCTAGGACCTCTATCTTAAGTAAAAGATTGTTAAATGGATGAATAAGTGAACTACTGAATGATTAAAGAATGAACAATTGGATATCAGGGTTGAGGCATTTTAGGAAGTGAAATCGACAAGACTCAGCATCTCCCCAGTCTTCGCTGGCCCCCCCGCTGCCTACAGGGGCTGTGGAATGCAGTGACTCTGCAACCAGGCACCCTTGGCTCAGAAACATGGCCTTGGCTCTCACCTGGGCATGGTACTTACATTTTTAATCCTCGGCTTAACTGTTAAAGCGAGGGCAGGAGTATTACTTGCCTCAATAATAGGTTAATATAAGCAAAGCGTATAGAACAGCGTCTGGCACGCTGTTTTGCTGTCGGTATTTTTGCCCTTCTTATTACTGCCGTCCCATATCAGCCCCTTAGGAGGATGCTCAAGCCCTGGCTTATTACTGGAGCCTCTTCCCGCACTCACCCTGTGGTCAAAATGAAATAACTCTTCATTCCCTTACGATCCCAGCCTTTGCCAAACTTCTGTGCCTTTTTTATATACTCAGCCTGCTGAATGTCTTTTTCTCTTTTATGTTCTTGTTTCCCTGCTGGCTGCCTTTCTTCCTCCCTTCCTTTCCCTCTGGCAAATATTCAGCTTATCCTACAGAAATCAGCTCCAGTCCCTGCCCCGGGAGCAATGCTTTCCTCCCCTTATGCACCATCACCAGTATCCTACAGGAGTTCAGTTCTTCCAGCCTCCAAAATATCCTTTACATGCTTCTCCTAACTCTCCTCCCATGTGTCAAATTATTTGTTCATGTATCTACCACCCACGACCAGACTAATTAACTCCTTGGGACCAGGTCAGCCCTTACTCATGCTTATGGCCCAACCACTGGCACAGAGCCTGGCCCACGCTAGAGGCCCTCAGTAAGTAGTGGTCAAGTGAGCAAAGAAAATGGAGTTTACACTAGCAACTGCATTGACCAGTCTTTCAAAATGGGCTTGTGGAAAGATCAAGTTAAACTGAAAATCAGTTCTGAGTAACAACCATAAAATTAGACTTTTTCAGCTTTCAATCTTATTTTGTTTTCACTACTTAACATGGAATTACTGCTCCTAAATTCAATTTTCCGGCATTGGTGCCACCCTTGTAACCTTGAAATTCAGTACACTGAATTTATTGGAATACAATTTGGACATTGCATGATCGGATTTGTAAAGCACAGGCATCTCGACATAGGTACTGTAACCTTTGTTGCTATATTCGCTGTAAATACCTTGTGGAGACATTCAGGAGAATCACTGAAAAATCAGCTACAAGGATAGGTGGACACACTTCTCTGCTCTTCGATTCAAAGATCTTCTCTTGACTTTCCAAGGAAATAAGTCATCAACTTTTGATCGCCTCTGGAGCAGAGGAGCATGGAGAGTATATGCAGAGGGAAGCCGGTTCATCCTAAAACCTCATGGTAGCGAGTCATCCGGCGTTTTCTCCCACCCACCCACTCAGCCATACCACCCTGGATATCGTTGACTTTTCTTTGTCCTTCTTACTAGAGCCAACGTTACACCATAGAGGCAACAAAAAAGCGGGGATGGGAGAAACATTGGAAAAATGAATCCTCCCCAAGGTTAATACATGAGCTCCTGAATGATCAAAACATGACTGTTTTTTGAGAGGGAAACATTCCCTACAACCTAGAAAGATTTTTCTATAATTTAGTACTATTCTAGCTGCCTAGTCATGGCAAAGAGATAATTTTTTAAGTACACATTCATGGAAAGATCTGTTACTATCCCTATTTATAATGTCTTTTTTTTTTTTAAGATTTTATTTATTTATTTATTTATTTGAGAGAGAGAGCGTGAGCACGAGCAAGGGGAAGGGGCAGAGGGAGAAGCAGACCCCCTCCTAAGCAGGGAGCCCGCCATGGGACTTGATCCCAGGACCCCAGCAGGATCATGACCTGAGCCGAAGGCAGATGCTTAACCTACTGGGCCACCCAGGTGCCCCCCTATTTATAATGTCTTAAGAGAGAGAAATGGCCTCAGCTCCATTTAACCTAACAGAACATAAAGCCTACTCTCTCTAACCAGTCCAATACTCCAGCATCACTCTCCTGCTTCTTATGCCAGAGTCACTGCATGTAATTCACCAAACAATTTGAGTAGTCACTGAGAACTGAAATATATTCAGTATATCTGCTAACCTGGCAGTTTCAGCATTTGGGATTTGAAGAGTGAATGTGTGTGTGTGTGTGTGTGTGTGTACACATGCATGCGTGTGTGTGTGTGTTTTAATCCTCAAGCTCTTTTCAAGATGCTGAAATAATTTAAAGGATCAGTAACAGAAATTGATTCGCAGGCTGTATGTTCTGTCTACACAGAGGCGAGCGTGCCTCCTCATAGTAACCGCCATCAGTATTTACCAAGCAAAGTCACCAAACCAAACATCAGAGTTGGTTTGAAGGCTAGCCAGTGCACGAGGAACAAAGAAATCCGATATCGTGTTTTAAAAGGCTACTGCGAGTTTTATAATAAATGTTTCACCTTCTTCTATTTCATGTGGTTTTCTCTCTATTTTCCTGACTTTGAAATTACCTGCATCTTAAACCATGAGCATTCGGATATATGCTGCCTTGTACATTTGTGAGAATCAGAGTTTTCGTAATAATAGCTTATAACACATGCCAGTTTGAATCCTCGGGGACTTGCCATCTGTGCATGTCATTTGCTTATATCCCCTCCCTGAGATGGTAGAAGGGAAGATGTTTGGCCCTCAGTGGAGAGAACTGAGGTTCGCAGAGGTAAAAGAGCCTCATCACAGAGTAAATAACAAGGAAAATGCCTTCCAGGTGGCGCCAGCCAGGGTAAATTTGCAAAGAATGAATTTTTTGTTCACTGATACATCGCCAGCACAAGTAGGCACTCAAATATTTGTCGAATACATTGAGAAGAGCTACTAAAAATGCAATTGAAAAGCTTGCATTTCATAGTGGTGCCACTTAGCATGAATTGTCTTAAAACATTTAAACTCAGCACTCATACTTTTGGTAAAACATCATGTCAGAAATGAGCTGTAAGAAGACCACTACAGCTAAATTTGACTCAAAAAAGTCATGAAAATAGTATGATCAATGCTTGGACAGAGGCAGGAGGAAGTGGATGGTCCATTCAGCTGAAAATACAATATCTGAAATGTAGGAATGAATGAAACTACTCTAAGATGTTTTCTCAATTTATTCTAGAAATCAGATTTCTTTGTTTCCTGGTTTTGAAAACGCTTAGCTTGACAACCTTGAAAATACACATCTTGGATTTCAAAAGGAATATGGCAAAGAAACTTCCCAAAACAAATTTACCCGTACCAGATCTCTCTCTCTCTCTCTCCATCTTTTTACCTATTAGCTGTGATCTCTTTGTTTAACCCACACTAGAGCCAGATGTATTTTGCCTTTCTGCAATGTTACTACACATGCCCTGGAGGCCTTAGGAGGAAATTTGAAGGGCTATCTTTATATTTTTCAAACAGAAGAAATTGAACGGAAGATTCCCATTTCATAATTAAGTAGGCCTCATAGTGATGTTTTGCAACGTGGGTTCATTAGGAAACAGGCTAAGATATCCACTTCTGTTAAACCTGTTGAATTGTCCACACATAGTCACACATGTAATATACACTGCAAGAGTGTGATTGGCTTCTCTGCTAAAGGCAGTAGTTCACGCATGCTGGCCACCAACCTAGATCATTTGCTCGCTCCTTGGAGAAACTGTCCAAAGCATGGCCCAATGCCTGACATGGGGAAGTGGGGGGACACTGAGCACAGGGGGTCCCAAATGCCTTGCTGTGAGTCCTGGCTCCACCACTCACAGGTTGGGTGGCCTTGAGCAACCATCTCGTGGTCTTCCTAAGCTTCAGTCTCCCCACGTTACCTCCTCTCAGGGCTGTCCTGCGGATTCAGTGAATTAATAATTGTCATCCTCTTGGAACAGATAGTTAGTACTTCAGTGTTTCTTGTTTTTGTTGTTGTTGTTGACAGTGTTATTCCAAAATTCTGTTACAAGATATTTTCATCTATAAGAAGTACTTCAGCATTAAAAAAACAGAATTACGGCATAAAAGGAGAATGTTGGCATAAAAGGAGCGTGGTATGATCTATTGGAAAAAATAATAAATAATAATAATAAATAAAAAATAATAACTAACCCAATCGGATGGATGCACAATAGTCCTGAAGATAAAAGTATCATTGCATATTTACTCACGCAAAAAATAAAAAATAAAATAAAATAAAAAAGACTAAATAGGGTACTGACTTTAGCAGACCTTCTTTATTCAAAGGCTTAATTTTACCATCATGACCATAACTTTCTCCTGATTCATCCTTTTCTCTCTCTAAACATCCTTGATTACCTTGTAAGCACTTTGCACTGTTTTTAAAAAATATGACTAGTTTTTCAGCTGAACACCCCACTACTACAAATTCAAACTGTAATCAGAAATTGGTGCCGGGGTGCATTTAAGCAATTAGAACGCTGTAATTAAAGTCTGCTGTGTATGTCATCTTATAATGCGTAAGGGTAAGTACAGAAGTCGAGAGCTTGGTTCTAAGTGTTTACTTAATGACGGTTATTCATCCGTTCTGCAGTTGTCTCCCCTCATTTATCAGATGTGGCTGCCTTGGAACCTCCATGCTTATTAGCAGAGCCTGACCTATTTAGGCTCCCTGCCTTTCTTGCATCGCCTAACAATTCGGCTGTAGATCACCACACCTAATTTTCAGGGCAGTCTCATAAACATTCACTCCCTTGCTTTGAAACTATGTTGGTGCAAGAGTTTATAAAAAGGATTCAGATATTGCAGAATGGTGGAGCCAGTCTCTCTCATACTTACCATGTGACCATCTCATTCTTCCTGGGCTTGAGAAGAATAAAGCAGAGCCTCAAGTGCTCAAAATTGGGGGGTGGGGCATAAAAATGAGAATTGGGAGCAGAAAGACTCTTAGTCTTGGTATTTTTTGTAGCATCATCTGATAGAACGTTGTCGTCGAAAGGTTTAGTTTTTTTTTTCCTTAAGTATAGATTAATTCATTGAAAATATTTTTTGATTGTCCACAATGTGGTAAGCACTCTGTGGATGCTGGTGTACAACTGAGCAAACAGATCTCTGCCTGTGTAGAGTTTGGAGTTTTGTGCAACGAATACCCTATTTCACAAGTTGTGTGTATCTAAAATCCAGTTCCTGGGGTGCCTGGGTGGCTCAGTTATTAAGCGTCTGCCTTCGGCTCAGGTCATGATCCCAGGGTCCTAGGATCGAGCTCCGCATCAGGCTCCTTGCTCAGCAGGGAGCCTGCTTCTCCCTCTCCCCCCTCCCCCTGCTTGTGTTCCCTCTCTCTCTGTGTCTCTCTCTGTCAAATAAATAAAATCTTAAAAAAATAAATAAATAAGTAAAATAAAATCCAGTTCCTATTCAGTTTTTTTCTAATTGTCTCATTAATGTTCTTTATAGCTTTTGGGTTTTTTCCTGTTCTGACCCAGAGTCCAGTCCCGGATCACACGTTGCAGTTAGTCACCGTGCCTCTGTAGTCTCCATAATTGGAAACAGGTGGCTAGTCTTTCTTCGGTTTTTCTTCCCCTGGTACTTTTGAACGGTATAGACCAATTGCCTTGCAGAATGTCTCTCCTTTTGGGATATATGGATTTGTCTAATGCAGTGGTTTGAAACATGTATCATGTTGGACGTGTCTCAGAATCATCTAGGAACTTGATGAAAATGCCGAGACCCACACCCTGTCCTATTTCATCCTGTCTTACTTCAGTGAGCCTGGGCCTCTGTATTCTTCATTAGTTCTCGAGGCAATTCTACTACACACCAAAGTTTGTGAGCCACTAGTCTAACATAATTTCCTTGTGGCAGGAATACCACGTAAGTGATGTGTGTTCTCAATGTATCTTGCAAGGAGGCTGGCAAAGTCAGTCTACCTCAGGGGGTGTTTTTTGTATTTAAAAGATTTATTTATTTATTTGAGAGAGAGAAAGCAAGCATGAGTGGGAGGGGCAGAGGGAGAGGGAGAGAGAATCCCAAGCAGACCCCTTGCTGAGCATGGAGACAATGTGGGGCTTGATCCCGTGACACAGAGGTCGGGACCTGAGCCGAAACCAAGAGTCAGATGCTGAACGGACTGTACCACCCAGGCGCTCCAGTTGTTTTTGATTAAGGTGGTGTCTGCAGTTTTCTCTTCCCCTTTGTAACTTGTCTGGAGTTGACACTCGGAGGCTGTTTGAGCATCCAATTTCCCAATAGTCTTTGACCCAGTGGACTTGGCCTCCACTGGTGATCTAGTCTAAGTCAGTTTGTTCAGCCGCAAGTGTGAATGGTGATTCTCTATTTCTTTCTTTGACATTTCCTAGTCAGCATTCATCTGTAAAGAATAATTTGTCCTTCTCCTCCATCTCCAGCTTTTAATAATATTTTTCAATATCAGCATGGACTCATGAATTCCTTTTTATTCAACATATTATCATCCGTTAGATTTTATTAATTACGCAAGCGCGTGAGATTGAGAGAGAGAGAGAGAGAGAGAGAGAGAGAGCACAAGCAGGGGAAGAGGGAGAAGCAGACTCCCCACTGAGCAGGGAGCCCGGCACGGGGACTCCATCCCAGGACCCGGGGATCATGACCTGAGCCAAAGGCAGTCGCTTAACCACTAAACCTCCTGAGCCACTCAGGCGCCCCATCAATGTATAATCATCCGTTCTGCCATTCATTTTGGTGATCAAAATGCTCCTTGGAATCAGCCATTTTTCCTTTCCGTGGAGAATGGTATTTAGAAATCAAGATCTGGTTTCTATTTAAACTAACTGGAACGTCATCCCAAGGGGGAAAAAAAAGTGTCACCTGTCCACCTAAAAATAAAATACACGGCATGAACCATACCTGAGCTGATCCTCGGGCAAGTACGGTCTGCCTAGTTTCCCTTCTTTCTCATTTCCATATCTGTATATTCCTTTGATTATCCTCCCACAAACGAACACTAATTCACATGCTGCAAAACTTTCTCTTTCCCTTTGCTCCTATCTCGTTGTGATCTAGTTTCTGAGAAGCGGTCGGCCCAGATACTTTGGTCATAATGCTTATGTCTTTGAAACTGTGATACACGCCCACAGAAACACCTGTACTTTTTGGCTTTTCTTGTAATGCTTTTTCCTTTTTCAAAGCGTTTTTATATCTTGTTTTGCTTTTTGTCCTCAAACTCCATGAAACATGTGAGACAGGTATTATGATTTCCCTTTTATGTTTTTAGAAAGGAAGCCAGAAGAGCAAAAGACTTTCTGACATCTAACGCCGACTGTGTTTGGTGTGTTAAGCTTGCGTATCTGGCCTTTGACACCTACTACTTAGCTCACAGTGCCCATGGCTGGCGAAGCCTGGGCTGTGTTCTCATGGTTCAGAAACTCATTCGGAGTTCAAAATCAAGGCCAATCAACTGTAGAGTGAATTAAGAAACACAAGACGCATTCCCTCTTTTAAAAGGAAAGATAAAAATACTCCCATCGACTTTTTACTTCACTACCCTTTCAGTGGATGAATGTTCTACAGAAAGCACCTGCTCTTTGCTAGGCAGTGTTCTAGGTCCTGGAGATATAGATAGGGCCAAATAGGTAAAAACCCATGTCCTTAAGGATCTTACCTATGAGACAGGGCTGATAGTGAGTGGGAAGAAAAACAATAAAGAAAATAGATAAAGTGTGTAATGCATTAGAAGGTGCAAATAAGATCACCAAATACAGTCGTACAAGGTGCTCACTGCTCAACTCCGTGCCCAAAGGTGCCATGAGATAGAACTGTAACTAAGTAAGATGAGAAAGGCTTCAGGGAAGATCGGGAGTTCTATTTGTTTGCTGTATATTGAAGTATAATATACATAGAGAAAAGTGCAGGTAAGCATGCAGCTCAACAGACTTTCTCAAGTTGAACACATCTGGGCAACTAGCATCACTATCAAGTAAACAGAAGAGTGCCACCTGAGAAGCCCCTCACATGTTCTCTTCCAAGCATTAATCCCCCCACTTCTGTGACTTTTAATAGCATGTATTGCTTTTGGCTGACTTTGTATTTCATATAACTGGAGTCACACAACATATGCTCTTAATGTTTGGCCTATTTTTGCTCAGATTAGGTTTTCGAGATTCATCCATATTTTATGTAGTTTAGGCTAGCTTGTTCACTTTCACAGCTGAATAGTAGTCCATAGTCTAAATATACCACAGTTCATTTGCTCATTGATGGGCATTTGGGTAGTTTGCAGTACTGAGTTATTACAAATAGTTCTAGTGTCCATTGTGTAGGGGATATATGTAAACATGTCTGTTAGGTGTTTACCTAACAGCAGAATTGCTGGGCCATCATGCATATGTGTGTTAAGATTTGGTAGACCTGGGGTGCCTGAGTGGCACAGCGGTTAAGCGTCTGCCTTCGGCTCAGGGTGTGATCCCGGCGTTCCGGGATCGAGCCCCACGTCAGGCTCCTCTGCTGGGAGCCTGCTTCTTCCTCTCCCACTCCCCCTGCTTGTGTTCCCTCTCTCACTGACTGTCTCTATCTCTGTCAAATAAATCAATAAAATCTTTAAAAAAAAAAAAAAAGATTTGATAGACCTTACCAAAAAGTTGGTCTGGAACTAAGTTATAATCCACCAGCAGTGTATGAGAAGAATGTAGTTTAAGTAAAATGTCTATTTCATGCAGTGTAATCAGATGGACCAAGTACATTGCAAAGAAGTAAACCAAAATATTATTTGAAGACGATTTCACTATGTGCCTACAAAATGGAAATAAATTAGCTAAAACTTACTGGCATTATAAGCTTTGGTGAAGAAATTTAATGGTAGTCAAATACTCTGAAAATAATAATCCTACTTAATGATAACGAGGAAATATAATGAAAAAGGTGGCCCATTTATAAAGGAAAATATAAACTACTGAGTGTTAACCCTAACACTGAATGTGTGTGATCTTTATAGTATCTCGTAAAACTTTATGGCCACTATAAAGCCATTTCTTTTTTTTTTTTTATAAAGCCATTTCAGTAGAGACATACATGGTTCCAAAGAGGAAGGCAAATTTTATATATTCCAAATAATTTTCCATAATAATCTTTAACATTCTCTTTCACATATTTTTTTAAATTTAAAATAATATATATATAAATATATATATATAAAATTGACAAGATTATTTTAAATTTAAAAAAATATGTGAAAGAGAATGTTAAAGATTATTATGGAAAATTAAAGCACTTAGATTTTGAGATATAATGGAATGTTGATGAAATGTTACAGAACAACGCAAAAATGGAACAGTACTCCAGACCAAAGTAGATTGCTATAGCTATAATAATATGGAACAATGTAAGAAGCAACATGGTGCATGGTGCAGAGAATAACGTTGAGAGAATCTTTGAGCCTAGGCTTTAAGATAAATGCTTTATATTTGTCCCTCATTAATGCTCTAAACAACCCACTAAATTCAGTATTATCATTCCCCATTTTGCAGATGAGGAACTGAGTTTCAGAAAAATAGCTTGCTCAGAACCCCAAAGATTCTTCCAGTGAGGGAGATGGGCCCCAGGCCCGTCTGACTTCATAGGCCAGGAGAAAGAGAACAGATTGAAGGATACAGTTTGTACCCAGTAGACAACACAAAGGGGTTAACATTGGTAGCTCAAACAAAACATAAGCTCTCAAATAGGTAAGTGAACAAAGGGTCATTTCACACATGGGCAATAACAAGTAAGATGCAATTGCAAGAGGGAGACTCAAATTGATTAGTAAGCAAAGAATTGCAAATTGCAACAATTTTGCAGTATTATTTGATCCTTTTCTAATTAGCAAAAATTTAATCTTGTTTATTTGATGTGACGTACAAAAATACATACATTTCCCTAAGATGGAAAAATCGGTGAGAAGGTTTGATATCCTAATCTGGGTGATGGTTGCATGAGTCATGTATACACGTGCCGAAATTCACCACGCTGCGCGCTGAGATTTGTGCATATTACTGTATGTACCTCAATAAAAAAAGAAGAAAAGCACTCTAAAATATGGTCAGTGATGAAATCAGAGTTACTTGTGAGAAAATAAAAGAAATAATTAGATGCTGCCAAGGTTAAGGTTGGTATAAAACATTTGGCATGGTTCGTATAAAGCCTTAAATTTGAACTCCAACTTCTCTTAAGAACCACAGCAAAGAGGGAGTTAATGATCACTTGCATAACTCACAGTGACCATTAAGGCAAAAACAAAGCAGCTACTCAGAGGAGCACCGTCACTACTGGTCTTAAAAATCAGAAACTTCTCCCAGGGGTCCTCCTGAAGGATTCTTATATGATGTAATTAACTATATCCTCCACAACGTGCCTAGAGTTATTAAGATAATGAGGTTCCGAGGGTTGCTTCCTATATAGTTTCTCAATAGGAGCCAAAACACAAAAGCAGTTTTACCTTGGGACAAGCCTTATGGTTCAGTTTTGCAAATTTCTGATGCTTGTAGCTTAATCCAGGAATAAAACAAAGATTCTAGGTCAGTTGTTCTCAACTAGGGAAACTTTGCCACCCAGAAGACATTTGGAAATGTTTGGAGACATTTCTGGTGGTCACCACTGGGGGAGAGGGGAGGCTGCTCCTGGAATCTAGTGTTTAGAGGCCAGGGGTGCTGCTTGGCACCCTTCAATGCACAGGGCAGCCCCCCCACACACAAAAAAATCTAACTGAAAATGTCAATTATGCCAAGGTTGCAAAACTCTGGTCTAGAAGAACAAATGAAAAATATATATCATCGAGACCATCCTCCAGAAATATGACCTCTCACCACTAGCTTGGACAAAAAAGGACAAAGTATTGGTTCATTTACACAAGGGGAATGGGGGGTTCAGATGTGGTAGTTATGGCCGGGTCCCCTAGGGGCACCATAACAGGGAAGGATGCTTCCACGGGCCAGCAAGAACTGCCTTGTAAGATAATAGGTAGGTCTTGAGTGGTGAGGTGCCCCCTCCTCCCCTGCCATCAGACTAATTGTATGAAACCAGTGAGTCCATATCTCTGGAATTCTCTGATCTGGCAGATTCCTCCTCCATGTAGATGTGTCCACAGAAGGAATTAAAAGGTCTCCCGGGAGCTACACCCATTCACTCATTTGTGTGCTTATCACATCTGTTTTTTTTTTTTTTTGAAGATTTTATTTATTTATTCGACAGAGATAGAGACAGCCAGCGAGAGAGGGAACACAAGCAGGGGGAGTGGGAGAGGAAGAAGCAGGCTTCTAGCAGAGGAGCCCGATGTGGGGCTCAATCCCATAACGCCGGGATCACACCCTGAGCCGAAGGCAGACACTTAACCGCTGTGCCACCCAGGTGCCCCTATCACATCTGTTCTTGACACTCTTTGTTTGCTGGCTTAGTGGGAAACCAAAGCGAAAGCATCTGAGCAGCATCCATGTCACTGTTCTTGCCAATTGTTGAGTTTCAAGCAGGAAGTCTGGCCTGGCTGAGCAATGGATGCAGTTGACTACCAAGGTTGGGAGGTCCCTTTCTCTCCGTCTGTGGGCAGTGATTCTCTCTGGTTCACATCTTCCCGACTTTGCCCTGAGACACAGCGGGAGAGAACTTTCTTCCCTCAGCTCGGATTTGGAAAATCCCTGGGAGTGTCGTTGGACCAGCTTCCGTCACTTGCCCACAGAACGATGATTGTGTTTGCGCACAAGCCAGTAGGGAAAGAAGCAGTTCTGAAAAGAATGGGATCTTCAGCCCAGAAAAAAAGATTGGTACTAGGCAGTAAGACAAATAGATATCCAGCACTCTGGGAAAATATGCCAACTTTTTACAAACTTTTTATTTTGAAATTATTTCAAACTTACAGAAGAGTTTAAAGAATGGCACAAAAAATGGCGGTATGTCCCTCAAACCAAATTCACCAGTCATTAACATTTTGCCACATTTGCACTCCCTCCCCCTGCCTGCGGACGTGTAATTTTTTTCTGGATCGTTTAAGAGTAAGTCATACCGTTTATCCTTAACTAATTCATCGTATAGCACCTAAGATCAAAGACGTCCCTTATATATCCATGTTACAACAATCACGTTTAGAACATTTAACATTGAACTTATGCTATTGCATAATGTGCAGTTGTCCCAGTAATGCGCTTTATAACAACTTGTCCTCTTGATACAGGATGACAGACACCCTGTGTTTAGTTGTTATGTCTGCTTAGTCTCCTTTCCCTCGAAACAGTTCCTCATCCTTTCTTTAGCATTCATTCTATCAACAATTTCAAAGTGTATGGGCCAGTTATTTTGTAGAATGACCCTCCCCTTGGGTTTGTCTCATGCTTCCTCACGATTAGATCTAGTGATGTATTTTTGGCAGGAATACTACCCAGTGGTGTACTGGAACCAGCTAGTACCAGCGGTGAGAGCCGATTCTCACATCACCTCCAAGCAGTGCGTCCTGTGAGGTCACACTGGTAGTTTGAAACCTGGTAGTTTGAAATCAGCCATGGTGGGAGTATTTGCACCATGGATAGCAACAGAATCTACAAACGAGGGATCCTCCCCCCCCCCCGCTCCAAGTTTTGGTTGTGAAACATTTACATTTACCAACACAGGCATGTGTATAAGTGAAGCGGTGTCCTTCTCAATGAATACTATCAGGAAGCATGTGCTGCTGGTCTGTCCAGTTATTGGTGATATCTTATCACTTGATTAAGACTGTATCTGTCTGGAGCACCTGGGTGGGGCAGTCGGTTGGGTGACCGACTCTTGGTTCAGGTCATGATCTCAGGGTGGTGGGATCGAGCCCTGCATTGGGCTCGGTGCAGAGTCTGCTTGGGTTTCGTTCTCCCTCCGCCCCTCTCCCCTGCACATGTGCTCTCTCCTTCTCTCTCTCTAAAATAAATAAATCACTCTTGAAAAAAAAAAAAAAGATTGTATTGTCAAATTTCTCCATTGAAAAGTTAACATTTTCCCCCTTATCATTAAATTCCCCCTATAGAGAGGTATTTTGTGATTATATAAATACCCAATTGTCCTGTTTCCCACCAAACTTTCACGCAATAGTTTTTATTTATTGAAAACTATTGCCTGGATAATTAGTACTATGATAACTGTAAATGATAATTTTCTTTTCCTCTCATTTCTTACACGTTTCTTTGTTGGTGTTCTACAAGCTACCTTTTTAAATAGACTTAACCCGAGACTAGCTTGATAATTAGTTATACACTTGGAAACAAGCTGACTTCCTCCCCCAGCAGTTTGTCAAACAGTTCCAAGTCCTAAGTATTTGTGAGCCAGTGATTCATGTCCACTGTTGTGCAGAATAAGTTTCCATGAATTACTACATCAATACAGAAGGAGCAGATGGGTCCTCAGAAATAATTTCCCCATTCCAAGTGTTTATGTTTGATGATAACTTACCATCCCATCAGCAGGAGAGGTAGCATTTGGAGTCATTTCTCAGTCTTGTCTGATCCCAGTTTTTATCAAAAGCATGCCTTCGGAAGATTGCTGGTGAGAGATTTACACTGGAATCAGAAAACTAGTGTGTGGCGGAATGGAAGGAGCAGTGGACAAGAAGCCCAGAGTCACGGTCTGCCATGGTGTTGGGTCATACACACCATGACCCCGATGCTCGGTACCGTCATCTCTAGAATAATAGGAGTCATATTTTCACTAAATTCCCTTTCAAATTCTAAAACTTTCTTTTATTCTCTTCTACTTGTGAATCAAAACCCAGAGTGTGCCTTATTAGCAAGCTGTCTTGGTCAACTGAGCTAACAAACCAAGGACAAAAAGAAGATGTCTGACACGGAGCCTGAACCTAGTGACCTAGGGACTGAATCCGTAAAGCAGCTGAATTAGCCATGAGGGTAGAGCGCCAAGACTTGATGCTGTTTCGTATTACCCTTGTGCATTCAGCCACATCATCTGACTCACTTCTCTGCTCCTCTTTGTTGAGCAGAGTCAGTCATGGAAACCATGAAGGATCCCATTACCTCTCTCTCTGAGGAGATCCCTCTCTCAAGTGGTAGCTTGCCCAGTACCTATAAGGTTACCTCTGTTGCCGTGGTTATAAGGAAAAGAAATCTTCCATCCTAGGACAGACCAGTTTCTAAAGAACTTTTGCACTTCAGGCATGAAATTCCAGAGTTCTGTCTATGTCTTCATTGAATTTCACCATACGAAATTGCTGAGAAACCAGGCAGATAGTATTATTTTTGCTTGATCCATTGTTTGGTGAGCTCCCTGCACAAGTCAGGTAACCTTGGCAGTCAGTATTAGAATTCAAAATATGTTGCCTTGGATTTCCAGAACAGTGGTTAGGAGGAAGGTGAGGTAGGGCTGAGGTATATAAAAGAATGTAAGGCTTGGCCAAACCATGCATTCTCCTGTCTCCCTGGCACAAGAGTTTGGTAGGCCCTACCCTTCCACCCCGCCATCACCCTTCTCCACCAGAATGGTGTTGGGACAACTTGCATAGCTGGGAAAAAAAGAAAACAAACCTATAGGTGAACTGCATGTTTGCCTCCCCACTCTTCTGGAGCTGTCTGAGCCTGGTACTTGTCACGCTTCAGCTCCTCATTTCAACATTTTTAATATTTAATGACCCTTCTAAGGTAGAGAATTATTTGGCAGCATTCTTGAGAGTTTCTGTCTGAGGCCTTTTTATCTGCTGAACTTCCATTTACTAAATTGAAAAGTTGGTGTCTCAAATGTTGTTTGGATGACTCACCTAAGATTCTGAGGAGGCAAAGAGGGTCATGGGGGGTCAGAAGAGTTGGCAGTCATTTTCAATATATTTTATTTAGCTTTCAGTCTTCTAATATCCGAAACAACCCATTTTTTTTTCTCTTTTCTAAGATTTTAAGACAAACCGGACTTCAAGTTTAGGCGTAATTTCAAACTCAAAGATGTTTTTGAGAGTTCCTCCTCGTGCTGCCCACCCCCGCATGAGGTTTTTTCTTTTTTTCTTTGAGCATAAGGAACTTAACCTTTGTAAAATCTGTCTTGATCAACAGCCATCTCACCTGTTGGATTAACTGCTTCATCTTCCGCCAGATTACAAAACCACTGTCTGTTGCCTGAAAAACAGAGGGCGATTGATTCTTCCAATCAACCTGGCTTCTCTTTGATTTTATAATCTGTTTCTAGAGATTAGAAGCAAGCTTTGAATCCCAAGGCTCCCGCCTGTCAGCTTTTAAAGCAAAAAAACTTTGGAGCAGATCCGTTGCCTCAGGCTTCAGAAGGGAAACTTAGATGTAGCGGGTTGAAATTCATTAGTTTTCATTTTGTCATAAGGGAAACACAGATAATTACCACAGCTGGCATTGTAACGCCCTGGGTTTTTGGTTTGTTTATTTTATTTTATGGCTTTTAGAAGAATTATTGTTATTTAGTGTTTTTTTTTTTTTTTGAGAACTCCAATCAAATCACTTGGAAACATGAGAGAAAAGCATAATCCTTTCAGAAATCCTCAGTGAGCTAACTGCTTCTGTGAACCTCCGTCGTTCGCCTTTACTTTAAAACTACTTTAATTACTCACCATTGATGCCCTTGGTATAACTAGAAAAACTCTTTGGCCCGAATTCAACAGGTAGAAGGGAGAAATAAAGAATTCAGGGTAATTTCTAGGCTTATGAGTTCCATGGTCTCAAACACTGCACTTTCAAGTACTAATTATACAACACTTAAGCAAGGTTACATGGAATTGTTTTAGTGCGTGTTAATGCTTGCAAGGTAGCATATCACCAAATTTTTTTTACAAATGTTTTAAAAATAAAGATCCCTTTATACCACTCATTGAGTCATTGTGGTAATATATTACATGATGTGGTAATGGTATTAACAAAATTATCATATTTAACAACATAAATGAAGGCATATGTGAGTATTTTTGCTAGAGGCAATACTCCCTCCACACACACTTATGCATCCCTACCAGGGTACTGAAAAAGCATTCCTGTTTTCCAAAGCCCAGAATTCCTATTTTTGGAGTTGAGGGAGATCTTAAAGGATGAAAAAAGAAAATAATGGGTAAAATGATAAATTAGAGTTCATCAAACTTCAGTAAAATGGAACAGAATTTTGGTATTTTGGTATTTTCTGTAACTGATTCTTAAGGCTTTACATTTTATCTTAATTATGTAAATATTAATTCAACAATGTGTCATTGATGCAGAAGTGAATTTATATTTTTAATAATAGTTGCATTGGGTGTGTATCAAAAAAATGTGGTGACACAGAAAAAAATATGTCAGGAAAACACAGAACGAACAAATCTAAGAAAATCTTCAGAGCTTAAAAACGAACCTGTAGGGATAAAAATTATTCATTGAGAAGTTGTCTGAATTTTCAGCCTCAACGTCATTTGTGTTTCTTCCAGAATACTGCTCTCTAAACAAAATTCCCCACAGCTAATTAAAATGTGTGTACGCGCACACACCACACACACACACACACACACACACACACACACACACACACACACACACACATATCGTGGCTTCCCCTGAACCCTGGATGCGCCCCTCCACTCCCCCTCCCTTTCCCCTGTAATGGTATGATCTGCGTTTGATTGTATACTGCAGGTGCCAAGCTGTGACAGCTTCCCCAACTCCACAGCCATTTGCTACAACCTAGGGCAGCCTGTGTTCAGTGATACTTTTCTTTTCCCCCGACAGGGGCAAATCGAAGCGGACAGCGAAACCATTTTCAAGTTAGCGGCGCTTGTGTTACAGGTAAGAATCCACTGACCGCCTCTTGCCTGCGCCTTTTTGTTTGTTGGTTTTTGTGCACTGCCTGCAAGTCTGAAACTTTCGCTTGGGCCGGTGGCTGTTAGATTTTTAAGCCAGCTGGTTGTTTGCCAGTGAAAAACGTGAGCCACCGTTTTCTGTTTTAGCGTAATTTGCATGAGCTATAGTGTGCTATTGCCTGTCGCAAAGGAAAATGAAATTTAGACTGCTCTGGGGGAAAAGAATTTAGACCGTACTTCTGGAAAGGAGCTCTGGAATAGTTGAATTTGGGAAGCAGCAATTGTTACAACAGCTGTAATTTTCATTTAAATTAAGTAACTTTTGTATACATTTTCTTGAGGTCGAGTGCCAGAGCCCCTTAATGCTTAAAGACGCTAGGAGCTGAAAAACCAAGCGTGTTCTGTGCTTGTTTAAAAAGAGAAAACAAGTAGCCTGTGTTGATTTTCTTACGTCCGGTTTAAAAGGTCTGCGTCCACACTAAAAAGTGTGCTGCTGGAATAGACCAGCATTTATCACGTGATCTCAGAGACCTAAAAGAAGACAGACTCATCTGTGCTTTTTCAGAATAGGAAGTATTTCATGGATACTAATGTGTTCTCACCAATGCCACATTCTTCTCCGTGGCCCTAGAGAAAGTGTTCCTCGTGAACATTCTTTAGAACAAAATTCAGGCACTTTAAGAGGGAAACGTGACCAAGAGTGAAATTCATTCGCTTAATTAACATAAATACATATTGATCATCTATCTTTGTATTTTATTTCAGGAAGCCAAAGGGGATTATACCAGGTAATGGTTCCTTTTCTGATGTTACTATGCAAAATAACCCTAGCTGAACCCTTGCTGAATGCCCTTACTTTAAATAACAATGGATGCAAACTCAAAAGAAAGTAGATCTCAAGGCGGGAGACTGAGATCTCTTCCCTTTTCAAATAGGGACCCGTTCTTTTTGTGAATGAGTCCAGCAAGGAAGCTTTCTTAGAATTTTTCAAGCCAGACTGACAGTGAATTGTAAACAGAAGCCCTCCGAAGTTCTATTTTCTGTTCTCTGTTAGCAAGATGAAGAAATCCCTAAAAAGCTGTGGTAGCCGTGCTGACTTTTTAAAATTTATGAATAATCCTGTGTTGGAAGAGTTATAACATACGCACAAAATGATAAACTCCATCAGCTGCTTAGTTAAGGGATTAATAGGGGCTTTCTTTTTGCAGCTGCCCTGAAGGGGCCTCCCCCTTCAGACACTTGACCTAACAGTGGTATTGTTGCCACTGGGACGCTAACTGGTTCTAACTGCCTGACTGGCCACCTCATCAGAGTGTTTATATTTGAATTCATGCACTACCTGCTCCTTTCTGCCCTTTTCGTGCAGTAGTTGGAGTCGGTGAAATCGAAACGGTTAAAGGTAGAGGCAAAACCTCCAATTAGAAGCAGCCCACAGGCCAATGACCCATTGAAAGCCTCACCTCTACCATGTTAATGTTCCACTCCTGGTAAACTTTACCCGTAGATAATTTACAGATGACCTACTACTCATTCCCAGCCAAGGTTTTGAACAGTATGCTCCGTAACAGACTGATAACCGACTGACGCCTTCCGTGCCTGAAAACGTCCATTCAGGGCGCACTACTGCACCTCAGAAACGCCAGATCCTCTCACCTGCCCGTTCAGTTCGGCAAAATGACTGAGGAGGCCACATAACACACCATGATTCGCTCACCATATTCATGAGCTTTGTTTTGTGCTGTGTTATTTTTTAAAATTTGTGTTTAAGTTAGGAAATAGCCTTTGAAGGGATCAGGAAAATCTATAAACACCCTTTTTTTTTAATTAAAAGACAACGTGGGGCTAAAAGGAGGATAAATGAGTTTCTAGATCCTTGACCCCATGCCGCTGTGTTCTCTGCTCTTGGCTTTCTTGGAAGAGCCATATTTCCTAGGAAGATCAGATATGTGAGGAATCTCTTCATGTAGGGGGGTGAGTCTGCGGTTGATTTATAAATGACGGCTTTAGGGCCAAAAGCTCACCTTCTGCGGTCTGTGAACCCCTTCCTTCCCCATTTCCTCCCCGCCAGCCATGTGATGGACACACTGAAAGCCTCATATCCTCATCAGGAAAATGGTGCCTACCCCCTAGATTAATGGGTGTAGAGTGGGAGATCAAATGTAGGTAAACATTGCCCAGGGCAGTTTCTGGCATGTAGCAAGCTCTCTGCAGACTTTTGACTATTATTATCAATTGTTCTAGTATCATTATTGCCCTCCTCATTATCATCCTGTCCTATCTTTTGGTGACCTCCGAAGAGACTATTGGGACTAAGGTGGGTCTGAAGAAGGTGAATAGTGTATTAAGAGAAAGAAGAGCAGAGAAAGGTTGTTATCACAAACCTACCTTAGGAAAGTTCTCTTGCATATGACCGAAGGCTCAGAAGAGACAGTCTTCGGGGTAGTCCAGACCTTTTTTTTTTTTTTTTTAAGATTTTATTTATTTATTTGACAGAGATAGAGACAGCCAGCGAGAGAGGGAACACAAGCAGGGGGAGTGGGAGAGGAAGAAGCAGGCTCCCAGCGGAGGAGCCTGATGTGGGGCTTGATCCCAGAATGCTGGGTCACGCCCTGAGCCGAAGGCAGATGCTTAACGACTGCACCACCCAGGCGCCCCACCAGACCTTTTAGCCCTAAGACTTCAAGGTTGTCAAGTTAGTCTGGCCAGGCCCAGACCAATCCTCTTCTTTAACTTTGCCTTGTGCCTGGTGGTTTCCTGGGTGATTACTAGGCTGATTAGATGGAGGACACTGTTTTGAAATTGTAAAAACCTCACTGAGCAGTAAAAGGAAAGTGAGCCTGGGAGTCAAGAAACTAGCTCTGTGACCTTACGTGACCCATTTGTCCTTTTTGGGCTTCAGCTTGCTCATCTGTAAATTGGGATTCATGAAAATAGGGTGGTTTTAAGGAGATGAATGATGCAGGACGACTTTTAAGTTATCAGTTGTTTTGCTAGCAAGCAAGCATTAGTTGTCGCTAACAAGGGGGTGGGGGTGAAGGAAAGAATAAGGAACTGTGAACTCTTGTCACTGGGTTTATAATGAGGCAGAATTTTGATTCCTTGCTACCACCCCCTCCCTGTGATGTGATCACTTCCTCCTGTGAATGGGGAGAATATACTTTTCCTCCAAACTTTTGTCACAAAACTAGTTTAAGAAAAATCAGGCAAAATAAAATACTGTGAGGCAATGTAGTATATTGTTAAAGCAAAGACACCAGAGCCAGACAACCTTGCTCAGATCCCAGGTCTTCTACTTAGTACCTGTTTAATCTCGAGAAGGTTATTTAAACTGTCCAAGCCCTCAGCTTCCTCATCTGTAGAATGGAACTTACCTTAATAGTATACCCATAGCATGGCTATGAGCGTTAAATGAATTAATATTTGCAAAGCATGCAGAACAGTTCCTACAGTCCCCACTTTCCTTATTTCATCATATTAATCATCATATTAATGGAATGACTTACCACCCCCCTCTTGTTTCAAATATGAAATGCTTCCCATTTTTTGCTGATATTTAAATAACGCTGTGATGAGCATCTTGGTGTAGTTGGGATTGTGGTGACCTGCGATTCTTTTCTTACATGATGTTTCTCAGGTGGAAGCAAGCAGAGGGAAGTTCCTTAAAGAGGCGAAACACAGAGTTGCTGAAGTGGAGTTTCCACATTCTCGATACCGCTACATTACAATTATACAAAGTTCATAGCTTTATCCACTAACACCCACTGAACGCCTAAAATGTGTCAGCCCCAGTCAGGGCACTGAGGATGCAGAGAAACCCAGGCTAGGGCATCTCCTTCCAGGGACCTTGGCTTTCTATCAAGAATTACCTCAGTGGCCATTCTGAATCCCACTCTTCTGTTGGCTTACATGTCAGGAGCCCCAGCCCCTGGCTTTTAGGACTTCACTGAGTTTACTCACTGCAGTTTAAGCCTCAAAAATGTCCCGGAATACCTTCCAAGACCAGGGCAAGGTGGCTTTCTCAATTACAACAATGATTAACACCTACTTCTTAAGGCTTCTCTGGTCCACCCACTCCTTATGAATATCTCCCTCTTTCTCAAATGTAGCATTTCCAAAACTGAACCCAGCAGCATCCCAGCCCCCAGAGGACTCCTATTCCCCGACTGCCCTTGCATGACATTACCTTTTTCTCTTGAATCACCTCTGAGGATTTCCCCTTCTCCCTCCCACCCATCTCCTCCATCTGTCAGTCAGCTCCCTTCTTTCCTTCTCTCTATCAGAAGGCTTGCTTTCTCAGCCCTCATTCCCCTCCACACAACCCGAACGGAGCACTGTGTGTATAGTCTGTGGGAGTGCTTTTGACAACATGATTTTCAAAGCCCATGCATGATTTCATTCAATCCCCACCACAAATGTTATCACTGCCGTTGAACAAATTAACAGATGGAAAATCAGCTCCAAGGAAACAATGTCACACAGCCAGGGAGCTTCCAGGTCTTTTCTGATGCCATCCCTCACAACCACCTGCACAGAACCCCAGTTATCATCCCAAGACATAAACGTGATCAGTGTTGTTCACTTCCAAGAATCTCCTTGCAGCTTCTCATTGCACAGACACCCACCCTCCAACAGCCTGCCCTGGTATCAAGGCTTGACTTAACCTGTAGTATGTATTTTAATTTCCCATACTCTCCTGTTTATACTCTTTAATATCTGTCCATGCCTCTCTTCTCGGTTCTCCAGGTACTCTGTAGGATTTTCGCTTTGTGGCTTTGCTCAGACTCTTCTTCCTGGAAGGCCTTGAAAAACAACAATCCTCCCCCTTCTTGCTTAGCTTCCTGCCTTGTTTCCTTAAGAGTATTTTAAGTGAACATTATCATAACCAGTAGGAAACCTTGCTCTCTGGAAGTTAATTAAAATAGTAAAGTGGGGACTTTCATTCTCTTTAAATAGTTGACAGTCTGAATTTCCAAGTCAGCCTTTAAGCTGCAAAGATAACAAGCTGCTTGGGTTACACAACACAGACAACGCAGAGAATTCCTGAAAGCTGACACGGCGAGGAGGGAAGGCTTTATCACTGAGCTAGCCGCAAATGACTTTGTAAAAGCCGGGCTGGATTTTTTTTTTTTCTTTTTCATTTTTCTTAAGATCCTGAAAGGTGGAAGTTACCAAATAACCATGTGATTCGGGCACTTCTGCTTATACATAAGAAAAGTGAGTGACGACAATTTACAACTCAGTGCTGGGTCAGAATGAGCGTATATTGTCACCCAGCTTCAAATGGGAAGGAATAATTCACAGCTTACAGCTGTGCTACAAAATGCAGCTGTTTCCCATGGGAAAGGACCTGGTGTGGCTGCCCTAAGAGTGGTTAATGAAGGGAGAAGGGAAAAAAAGCAAAGACTTAAAAGAACTTTCCCGCCTCATTCTTACCTCTCTAGAGCACATAAAGCTCTAAAATGCCCTTCCATTTCCAGAGCCTGTAAAATCAGTTACAGTAATAAAAATAGCAGCGCCCACATGTGGGGTCCTTACACATCAATGGGGAGGCAGCAGTGAAGACAGGAGCTCTAGAATTTAACTGCTTGGGTTCAAATCCAGGCCCAGCCGCTCGCTGTATAGCTCTGGCTAACTAACCTCTCTGGACCCAGTTTCTGGGTCTCAGTAAATATTACATGGTGTTGCTATTGTTCCTAAAATGCATCACCTTCGCATCAACCCAGTGATAGGCACTGTTAGTATCCCCGTTTTACAGATAGGGAAACTGAGTTGTGGGGTGAGCAAGTGGCATGCTGTCTAAGTCACATAGTTAGAGAGTGGCAGAATTAGGACTCCAAACTTCATGCTCTTTACCGCTGTGAGAAGTCTCCTGTTTCGTATTCCAACACAAAGTGTAAGAATCATTACCTTTCTTGCTAGCAGAATAAAGAAGACTAACTGGACAGAAGTTGAGAAACAGCTTTTCTCTCTCCCTGTGAAATGATTGTTCTAAGGTTTGACCTAAAGATAGAAACAAATTCTTTTGTTTATCCAGTGCATTAATACTTTATTTTTAATGGTTTGTAAATATATCTAAATGTTAGGCGGTTTTACGTGTTTTACAAACATTAATTCGTTAATCATCACCTTCACCCTCTGAACTTGGTATAATATCCCCCGCACTACAAACGAGATTAAGAAACTGTGTGGCCTTATATTGATATTACCATATTGTGGCTTAACATTTCCCAGTGATTTGGCCAGTTGTCAAGAGTTATGTTGAATAAACAAACAAGGTAACAACACATGTTGTTGTTTAATCGACAATTAAGTGTGGGGAAATACCTGGTTAAGAGTTAAACAAAATCCAAGTTCTTCTCGGTAAGTTTCCGATCTCCTCATGTACGTAGCAAATCTCCTAGAGGAAGACATGTAAACGGTATTTGCTATACTGTTTTGTCCCTGATATGTGAGCCTCTTGCCTGACAATGTTCCCTGGACTTGACTTTGTCAAGTGTGGGTTTATTTATTTGCTGAAAGCCCAGTATTAAAATGCCTTTAAAAGATAGGCACTTTGGGGAAATCTGTTCTTTGTACTCCCTGACAGATTCATTATTCCCCTAGATTTTAGTTCCGTTAACTCTTAACTCATCAAGCTCTGAATTTGCTTTTTCTGAAGAGCTCTAAATTTGGGGAAAAAAGCATCCATTCCATACGATGGGCACTTTTTCACCTGTTCTAAGCATAGGGTGTTAGAGCTGGCCTGTATCATGCATTTGAGCCCTCATTTTGCAGCTCATGAACTAAGGGGTGACATATGCGTGACAATTCAGGTAGACAAGACCAGACCTGCGGGTCTGTGTACCCACCCATCTCAGATTCATCATTTTAACTTACACCTGTGTAGTAAGCAGGCCTGTGTGCATCCCTCCTGTCCCTGCTGGAAGGCAGTGAGGGACAGCAGGCAGTGGACTCCAACCTGGTAAGTGGTGTTATCAGTGCAGTGGCCCTGAGTCTAATATTAGTCATTTGAGGAGATAGTTTAAGAGTGAGAAGGCAGGAAATGAACTCTCGATCATCAGTGCCCTTGGATGCCTTGCCTTTTTCTCATTGTTCAACCCTGTTCCTTTGCATAGATTAAATACCTAGAGTGTGCAAGGTGCTAGACCAAGCAAGGGCTATTATGGAGGCAGACCGCATCTCCAATCTCCTTTGTAGGAGATTCCGGGGAAAGGCATGGGCTCTGCATTCAGACAGGCAGGCGGGTGGGAGTTTGAGACAGTCTGCTAGTGGCACGACCTTCAGCCAGTTTTAAGACATCTGAACCTAAGGTCCCTTCTCTTTAAAAGGTTTGTTTTGAGGTTACCTTAACATAACCCCTAACCTTAACCCTTTCAGGGTGCCTGGTACAGAGTGGAAATGTGAGAGTACCTGGGAGTTCGCTTCCACTTTCCACTAAGTCCTATCTATTGTAGTGAGATGTGGGTTTTGTTGCTTTTTTTCCTTACCATCTTAGCAGTTATTAAGGTGCAGTTTAGTGATGGTCAACACATTGACGTTGTGCAACTGTCACCACCATCCACCCACAAAACTTTTCATCTTGCAAAGCTGCCAGCTCCATACCTATTAAACACCAGCACATCTCCGCCCCTCCCCCAGCCTCTGGCAACCACCATCCCACCTTCTGTCTCTGTGAATTTGCCTATTCTGGGCAGGCACCTCATATAAGTGAAATGATGCCATATTTGTCTTTTTGTGACTGGTGTATTTTATTTAGCATAATGTCCTCGCGGTTCTTCTGTGTTGTACCATGTGTCAGGATTTCTTTTATTTTAAGGCAGAACAATATTCCTCTGTATGTATAGACCACATTTTGTTTACCTGCTCGTCCATGGATGGATACTTAGGTTACTTCTACTTTTTTGGTTCTTAGGAATAATGCTGCTATGAATATGGGTATCCAAATATCTTTTTGAGATCCTGATTTCAATTTTTCTGGGAAAAGAGATGCATTTTTTTAAAAAGAGTCCCTGGCTTGTAGGCACTTAATTATATTCCACCATTCTTTGTGATAAGGTGGAGTGAGGGCATAGGAATGTAAGACAGACCTCAGATTCTTGTTCTAAGTCATCAGATCTTACCTACCTATCAAAATCAATGCTTAAAGAGGCTAGTATTTATATTGAAAATATTGTTGCAGATGAATTTTTATTAACGCGGAAAAATGATTACAATATACGAAGTTGAAAAAACAAAAGTGTACATTATCCATTTTTTTAAAAAACTGTGTATCAGTGTATTCAAACACATGGCATATGCATAAAACTGGTAAGTTATAGCATAGTGCATTGTCTTTTGAATTTTTTTGTTCATATGACATTCATTTCTAATATATATATATATGTGCGTGTGTGTGTGTTTTATTTATATGTAATAGTTATGTACAGGTAGAACCATACCAGCATCCTGTTCAGAAAAAAATATTTATGGGGCACCTGGGTGGCTCAGGTGGTTCAGCGTCTGACTCTTGATTTCGGCTCAGGTCATGATCTTAGGGTCAAGGGATCGAGCCCCACGTCGGGCCTCAGGCTCAGCATAGAGTTTGCATGAGATTCTCTTTCTCCCTCTGCCACTCCCCCCACTCGCACGTGCAAATGGTGCACATGCTTTCTCTCTAATAAGTAAATAACATCTTTTTTAAAAAAGAATAAAATATTTGCAAAAGAATAACGTGTGGAAAGGAATGAGGTAGAGTAACGCGTTCAAAGAAACGGATACAATTAAATATCACAGTTCTAATATTTTCTTTCCTCCATAGAGACCGTAAGAGATTGGATTCTAAAGTTCGGTGGAGCTGAGTTCAGTTCCAGATTCCGCTTCTCACTGGTGAACAGTTGTAGCTAAGTTACTGAACCTTTCTAAAACTCAGCTTCCTTATCCGTATGGGGATAATTGCAGTTCTTTTAAAACATTTTTTTGAGGTATGACTGACATGTAACATTAGTTTCCAATGTAGCAATCGACATAATCATTAGATAATTGTACATAGTGCACAGTGATCAGCACGCTAAGTCTAGTTAACACCCGTCACCATATGTAGTTAGGAACTTTTTTTTTTGCCTGTGATGAGGACATTTAAGGTCTCTCTTAGCAACTTCCAAATATGCCGTACAGTATTACAGCATTTTGCATGCTGCCTAGTTTAAGGTAGGGGCAGAAAAAAAATTAAGCTATTATTATGGTTGTCATGACTTACAATTGTCTTAGGATGGTAGGCGGAGAAATGTTTACAGTTTTCCATTTGCATGTCAGTGTGTTTTTGTTTATCAACATCAAAGACAGAGTGCTTCTGTCAGAATTTTTTTTAGAGGTTATTTTGTATTTTTAAAAAACTCCAAGCTTAACACAGTGACTTACACATCTCCCACCCTGCATCCTCATTCCAAATGAATGTACAACTTGTGGAATATTACCCACTCTGCCTAACGGAAACTTCCCAAACCAAGGCTTAAGCTTTTCCCTGCCACCCAGAGCAGGGAGCCCATGACTCCCCACAGCATGTGGGAGGCCCTGGTGTGCCTTTGTCAACAGGCTCATTCAGTTTGGGCACAGGCGCCCGAGGCTGGGCAGGCAGAAAGAAAGCAATTAAGACAATGGAAACCTACCAGGGAAAGAGCTCTTGGCAGGGCAGACTTCATGCGTGTGTGACCCGTGCAGTCACACGGGGCCCCCTGCTTAGAAGGGCCCCACGCTTGGTTGATGCTCTTCTGTCACCATTTTGAAATTGTTAATGATTTTTTGACAAGGGGCTCCACATTTTCATTGGTCCCTGAGCCTTGCAAATTGTGTAGCTGGTTCTGGCTGCTGAAAAATTGTAAGGCATGGAGAAGGCCTGGATGTTGAATGGTTCTCTAGTAGGTGTTTAAAGAGGTGCTCCTGTGAGAGGGGTGAAACCACACAGAATTCTACAAGCCAGCTTTTTTGTGTATGTCTGGAACGTCTTAGCCCTTTCTGATTCCATTTTGCATGATCTCCCAGGTCTGAGGCAGGAGGACTAACATAACCTCTACTCCATAGGGCTCCTGTGAAAATGTACAGAGATAATGCACAAAAAGGGGTTAGTTAGAGCAGTGCCTGGCGCCTGGAATACTCATTTCTAAAAGCTTCCCGAATATTCACTACCTTAATCCTTGTATCAATTCCAAGAGCGAGGTATGATGATTATGTTCATTTTACACCTGTGGAAACTGAGGCCCAGAGAAGTTGAGTGACTTGCCCAAGTCACACAGCTGGTAAGATGTGGAGCTGGGATTCGAACCCAGGCCCTCTGATGGCAGAGCTCATGCTCTCGCTTCACCACTACACACACTGCCTGGACCACTATTTGCTAGGTGCCAGGCACCCTTCCATTCTTTCTATCATTTTGTCCTCAAATTGAGATGCTCCTTCTGCAGATCCGGGGACTGAGGCTGGCAACTGAGGTCCTTGATCTGCCACTCACACAATTTGGATCTGAACTCTCCTTCTCCGAATTTCCGCTCTGCCTTCTCTTTGGATGATTCCTCAAAACTGAACCCAAAGGGTGTTCAATGGCATCTGCTGGACGGGGCTGATAATGAAATGCCGTCCAACGATGGGGACGTCCTGGACCCACAGGCCAGATGACTCTGCATGGCTTGTTTCTGGCAACAATGTCACGTCCTCTGCATTCCGGCTCCATCCTGAGGAGCTGTGTGGACTTCTACAAGTCTCACCTCTTTATTTCTCAGTTTTTCCACCTGTAGAGTGGGGGTGGTAATCCTCTTGGCGGGAGAGGAATCTTGGGTGGATTATGTTCACGTGCTCAGTTGCATGCCCAGCACCGTGTCAGTGTAAGTATTCAACCTGTCAAAGCTGTTTTGCTCCAGCTTTTAGAAAAGAAAGGTATCGCCTGTGTTTGAGTAGAAGCAAATACTTTTATTTCTTCTGATAGTTCTTAGCAGTTCACAGAGCTCATTCTCAGACTCTTAGCTTGTTTGGACTTCATTTGTTTTAATTTTTTTTTTTTAATTGCCAGTATAGTCTTGTTTGGACTTTAAAATGACCCTGTGAGGAAAGGGGCGTCATCTCTATTTTACAGAAAAGGAAGGCCTGGATCCACCAGTTAAGAGCAGAATCAGGCTAGGAATCTAGGCCTCTGCATTTCCTGGCTTTTAAGTATTTTGCACTTCAGAACACTTTGCATTTCACAGCTTCAAGACTTGATGGAAGTAAACAAAAATAAAAGCCCGCAAGCTCCACCTTAATAGACCTTAGACAGCTACCAACCCCTCAGTGAGGGTCAGTCCTGTGCCAGGAGTGAACGGGGGTGGGGGTGGGGCTTGTGCCATCAATGCTACTTGGTATGAAAATGAAACTCAGCCGCCGTGGGCTTTGCAGAGAGCAGCTGGCTGAGACACCTGCATATTTGGTGTGTAGTAGGAATAGAAAGTAGCATCACATGAACTTCTCTCCCCAAAGTGCAAGCCATTCAGAGACTACCTGAGCTAAGGAATGGCGTCTTAAGGGATGATCTCTACATTCCCTCTCTGATACACATTTCAGTGCCTTTTGGTTTGGTTCAAAAAACACTGAGTAACAACATAACACGTATTCAGTCTTATCATCTGTGTTCAAATGGCTGATGTGGTTAATCCAGTTTTTGTGTGATTAGGAAGGACACACTGAGTCTACACATGCAGGAAGAAGGGATAAAGCTTTGGGGCTTCAGGTTGACCATACATAATTTTCACTTGTCTCGTGGCCAATGTCCCAGGAGAGGAACAGATTTCTTTGACTTTACATTCTTTTCTAGGAAAACACCATCTATATGATTTTTCTTCCATGTGCACTTTTTTTTCTAACTTGAGATTTGTATGAGAGATCATTTTTTAAATTATAGTAAAATATACACAACATAAAATTTACCATCTTAACCAATTTTAAGTGTGTAATTCAAAAGTGTTAAATATATTCTCATTGTTACACAGCCGATCTCTAGAACTCTTCATTTTACAAAACTGAAAAGCGATGCCCTTTAAACTTACTCTCCCTCACCCCGCCCCAACTCCTGGCAACCATCATTCTACCTTCTGTCCCTATGAATTTGTAAAATATTTTTTACTTTACTATGTTTACACAATTTCATGTGCTTCTCAGCCTCTCATTCTTTCGAATTTTCCTTCTTCTGAAAGAGTTGAAGTTTCCAAGTAGACACGATTGGAATCCTCAGCAAGCTGGCTAATGTTGAGAAAAACCTCTCATCACATTTTCATTATTATTAGAGTTCCTTTGGACTTAAAAAAAAATAGTTTGACAGTTGATCATTATCAAGCATGCAGATGGACAGAGTAATTTGTCCTCTGTTACAAGTTAGGCCACAGACTAAAACAATGGCAGAAGAATTCAAGCTGAGAGCACACTGTGTTTCCCACCAAGAACACAAGCAGATTCCTTGCATCTCTGCAACAGTGCAGAGATAAGGAGGGCCCAACGCAAACTCCCTTTCATGATGGTGGAAGAGCAAGATTCAAGGCTGAACTTGAACTGGGTACTGCGGATTCTGCTGAACCAGTCCTAAAACTGCTTACAACTTGGGACTTGGCAAAGTGTTTCCAGAGTTCTTTCCCTGTGTTGTTAATTCCAACTCTTGAGGGTTGGCAGATTTAGCAAAAAAAAATACAGGATGCCCGCTTAAATTTGAATTTCCAATAGATAATGAATACATTTTTTAAGTCCTATACCTAATATACAGTGTTACAATAGTTTCAGGTACACAATATATTGATTCAACAATGAATTTTTTTTTTTTTTTTTTTTTTTTTTTTTTTTTTTTTTTTTTGGTGTAAGTGTGTCCTAAGTATTTAATCTGGCAACTCTAACCTAAAGTACCCACTGGGGATTCTTCTTGGTGGTAATCATCCATCCGTAGCCTGGTCTGAGAGTAGGCGCAGTAAAGGGTTCGGAAAGCTCTTTGGTTTCACATGCTGCTGTCAGAAAGGAAAGAACATATGTATTGAGTGTAGGCCGGTGTCTTCACAGTATTCTATTGGCATCTTCCCAAGAACCCTGTAAGACGGGTCACTAGCCCTAGCTTTATAATGAGGAAGAAGTGGCTTACAAAGGTTAGTTTATCTAAGGCCACAAAAGCCCTACCAACCCAGGAACTTGGGACTGAATTCAGTTCTCGGTCCAAACCTTATTACTGCACATCACAGGTCCAGAGCCAGCTGGTTGGTTGGTCTGTTGATTTGTTTCTACGTGGAAGCTTTGCAGTAGCCCACATCCAGGTCCTGGCTGCCCGTGGACGAGCTCTGGCGGACAGGGGGTTAGCTAGGTGACTTTTCTAAACCTCAGTTCCCTTATCTGTAAATTGGAAATAGTGCCTACCTTTGGGTTCGCTATGAAGATTAAGCAAGTTCCTATAAGCAAAATGCCAAGCACTTGTCTGCCCCACAGCACACACCCGGGACAGCCCCCTTTAAAGCCTTTAAAGCTCAGGGGTCCAGTGGGGCTGGAGATCAGAGGCAGCCTGGAAATGCATGTTCACACCTTGAACCCCAGTGAAAGAGCTTCATTTTCTCAAGATGGTGGGGGGCACCCCTTTCCTGGAAGCAGTGGGGTCTCCAGAGCTTCTGTGAGAGGCCAGGAGGATGTCTTCTATAATTCTTCCAAGGATTTGGCTGGAGGTGTGATCAGAAATGTTTAAATGGGGCGGGGAGGAAACTCCAAGAATGGAAAGACCTTGTGACTTGGGAGGGGAGTGCTGGAGGTCTGGCTTTGCTGGCCCCTCCCCGCTTCCACTCCCACTTTCTAATTCCCTCCGGCTCCTCCTCCCTTCCTTCCCCTTCTGCTGCTCCGACCCAGAGTCTGGGGAACCAGCCAACCAGCTGCTGGTGTTCTAGACCCAGCGCCACCTCGCTGCGGAGCCTCTGGTAAGTCTTCAAACCGTGGTGGGCTGGTTTCCCCTCCGGGGACTGAGGGTTTGGACCAAAGGAATTCGGCTTTCCCAACCGGCTGGCTTCGGTTTGGCCTGGGGGGTGAAAGGCAAAGGACGGCACTTCATTTTAGCTACTAGTGAGGAAATTACCTCGGTCTGAAAGCACTTTTTCTATACTAATTATTTGCCATTATCCGTAGTGGCATTGGACATGGAGTGCATGGGAGCCCTGGCTTTTTGCCGTTGCATACAATCGGCAATGAAAGTGACAATGTGTGTTCTACTTGCTCTTCTCCTCCCCGGACTTGGGCTCCTGCAGCAGAGATAACTTGTCAGGAGTGGAGAGCTTACTATGGAACATTGAGTCAGTGTAAAAAAAATGCGGCATCGGGACTAATTTGTGTGGTTTAAGGAGCCTTGTTGAGGTGTGTCGAGATTTTCACTTGAAGTGAGGATCAGATGAGTTTGGATGCCCTGTTTTAAAATCCTGCTGAAAACGACTGGGGTCTGATTTTGTAGCTCTTTTAAAAAAACCTTTTTAATAAAATTTGATATCTTTGCTATTAGGGGACAACCGTAGACTGTAGTTGTTTGGTTTGGTTCAAGAAACACTGAGTGGTAACGTATTCTGTTTTGTTATCTGTGTTCAGATCTCTTATGCTGTTTAATTCAGGTTTTGGCTAATCCAGATTAATCTAATTTTAAAAAGCTACCTGTCCTCACCCAAGAAATTACCACTGGCATAGACCCAGTCAGTAGCCACCATATTTATAAATTCTGAAGGCCCAAGTTAAGCTGATGAGTCTTCCCTTTCTTCCCCAGCCACTGGCAGAATCTGGAGGAGTTAGGCAAAGTGGGTAAAGCACAGGTTTGGAGAAGTATCTGTTACTTTCTTACTGTGTGAGTTTAAATTACTCGCTCTTAAATTTCAGTGTTCACATCTGTGAAATGGGGGAGCTGGTGATAATAACATAATACACCTATAGAGAGAGGCTTTCTCCCAAACTCTGCCACCTAATAATGCCCAGTGAGTGTGAGAAATTCAAAGCATCTCTTTTTGGGGACTGAGTGATGTGCTCACTTGACGTACCTACTGGGTCAGCCCCCTAGAGTCTCCTGAAACCAACCTCTTAGACTGTCCTCAGCCTCTGGGACCTTCTTTTCTATTTGAAATGATTGATGACTGTCTCTCTTTTGAAAATCTGCTTGTGTTTTATGATGTGTGTGTTCTGTTACTCTGTTGCAGTTGTGAGACAGGTTGCTGGGTCCCCCTTTGAGCCCTTCTAATGCAGTAGGTCTGGGGGAGGACCCCAAATTTGCATTTCTAACAGGTTCTGAGATAATACTGATTCCGCTGGTCAGGGGACTGTGATGTGGTAACTTTATGCTTGTCACCTTTAACGTCCCCTTACCTAGGAAGTAGTGGAAGGAAGTTAACTGTTACAACTCCCTAGTTATTGAGTCAAGGAGCTAGTAAACTAGACTCATCATGGAAAGCCAAGTTCCCAGGTAACAGAGAAATGTGGTTTTTTAAAAATTCAAACGCCATGATTTGAAATCAGTCTGGCCAGCGAAAAACCACTCTAAGTAAACTGGTAACATACCCTTAAACTGCTAATCACGGAGTGTTAATCAGTCTAGTAGATTGGTCAGAGAAATCCGTGTTTATACACAGTAACCAAGATCCTTTTAATAATGACATGGTAACACTGCATCCAACCCGAATGTTTTAGTAGGTGAGTTGACACCTGCTACACCATTTAACAGACATGAAATGCACTTTTCTGTGACTGGTATGATCATTACCATGTCCCAGTCCTTCAGTGAAGTGCACGGGTTTCTAGCAAGCTTAAATAAGGAAGGGGCTTATCACCAGGGGCTCCGCGGGGCAATGCCAGGAGACTGGCAAATGTTTCTAATTAGCACAATTCCTAATGACTGTAGATCCTTAATTCGCATCATGCATGGCATTTGCTAGAGGTCCCAGCTATGACAACTTGCCCAAGTCCCCAGATGTCCCTTTTCATACCTTTTTATTTAATTACTTTTTTCTCCCCTTCATTTCTGATGATATTTAGGCTGTGGTAGACTTTAGCTTGAGTGTTCAAACAGGCATTAACTATAGCATTTTTACATTTGCATATACATTTTTTAAGCAATATATTGTATCTACCCATAAGTGTTTTATTTATTTATTTATTCATTCATTCATAAGTTCGTTCGTTATTTTTAAGTAATTTCTGTGCCCCGTATGGGGCTCGAACTCATGACCCCAAGATCAAGAGTCGCCCGCTCTGCCAACTAAACTAGCCAGGCATCCCTGCATATACATTTTTATGAAATACGGGTTTTGAGTTATATATAGGTAAAAAGACTCCAGTCCTAAGTTACTTTTTAAATAGCTTAGTTTATTTCTTCGTGTAGTCAAGTTGCTACAAACATTCTCATTGGGTCATTATATTCAACATGTGCTTTTTAGGCACTTTTGCTACGGGTTTCAGGTAAGAAAGAGCTTTAGCCTTAAAAGGAAAAGGGAAGTTTGGGGGTTGGGCTTCTTCTTCAACGTGTCCTAGAAACCTAGGGATGCCCCCACACCAGGCACACACAGCTACCGTCTTCAAGGGGCCTCAGCGATCGGGCTGCTCTGGGAAGCACCAGCACCATTTGCTAATTGCCTGCGCTCCAGCCTCAGAATGGCAGGTGGCTGGTTGTCACTGTGAGCGTGTCCCCACTGAGCCACAAACAGGTGCACACATTTGCCGGGGGTGGCTGTTTCCACACAAGTGTTCCCGCACACACAAAGGGTGGCCTCGGTTTTGCCAACCATGTGGCTTTCTCGAAAATGAGTGAGGTTGGCACATTCCTCCAGGGCTTTTGAGGTCAGTGAAGAAAAACAACAGCCCAAGAAAGGGGGCTTGACAATGCCAAAGGGAATCATTGCCTGGAAAGTAGTTGCAGGGGCAAAATGGTGGGTCATGGGCTGCTCGCTTCTACAAAGCTGTCAGAATAGGAATCTGGAATGCTTCATGGGCGGTTCTGCCTAGATCATCAGATGAAGCACAAGCATGTCCTTCAATGTGACGTCTGAATTCCTGCTGAGACGATGAAGAGGAGTAATTCCTGGTTTAGTTTCTGAGAAGTAACAAGCCTTGTAGATTTATGGGTATTCTCTCTGGCCGGGACTTGGAGAAGCCAGTCCCTCTTGGCAGTGCATCTTTAAAATAACACTTCCATTGCCATTAAGGTCAAGAACGCCCAGTCAGGGTGAGTGCATTTAGTGCTGGGGAAAGGCAGAGACATCTCCATCCAGGGCTGCTCACCTCCCTTCTGAGATGGATCCTGCTTCGTGTAAACCGAGCCTCCTGCCCCGCGCTGTCTGTCTGCCAGCCGGGAGGGGCCATCTGTGCTGAAGCCAGACCTGGCTGCCCCTGCAAGCTCAGTGGATCCATGTGGCCTCAGGCTCCCAGGCAAATTCCCTGGGCTGGGTTCTTCAGAGGGTGAACAGATCAGCACTCAGCTACTGTCAGTCCACTCAGACGTGAAATCCTTCTGGGTCCCTGAAAATGATCAAGATTAATTGTAGAATAATGTGCCAGTGTTTCTAACACCCTGGTGGATTCACCTTTTGGTTCGTAAGTCACCACATCTTGCTTTAGTTAGCGCTGCAGCTCTTCCCCTCTAAAGGGCAGTGAGTGGGCTGCACTTCCCCCACGAGTCACATTTGATGTTGTTTTTTATGTGAATTATATCACACAGAAGAATGCATAAAACATGTGTTTGGTTTAAAGAACAAATCAGAGAATGCACAGCTACATAACCACTCCGAGAGAGGAGTGCTGCCAGGACCCCACCCCACCCCCCATTGTGTACCTTACCCCACCTTCAATAAAATCCTCTTTCCCCAGAGGTACTTATGGTACATATTTTCTTGTTTTGCTTTCTACTTTTATCACCTAAATATGAATCTGTAGTTTCATTTTGCTTATTTTATTTTTTTTAAGATTTTAGTTATTTGAGAGAAGGAGCACACGCATGCACGAGTTGGGGGGAGGAGCAGAGGGGGAAGCCGACTCCCCGCTGGGCAGGGAGCCCAGGACCCTGAGATCACGACCCAAGGCAAAGGCAGACGCTAAACCAATTAAGTCACTCAGGTGCCCCTATTTTGCTTATTTTAGAACACGGGGTTGTGATGTATATGTGAATTTGGGTCTTGCTTTTTTGCTTACTATTTGTGAATTTCATCCTGTTGTGTGCAGCTACAGTGTATTTTCTTTGCTGTATGGTGTCCATTGTTTGAACGCACTACAATTCTACCATTCCTATTATTACGAGATACTTCGGTTGTTTCCTTTATTTGTCTTCTTGGGTTTTGGTTGTTCGTTTCAAGTTTATATTTAAATTCTAGTTGGTTAACATATAGTGTAATATTGGTTTCAGGAGGAGAATTTAGTGATTCATCACTTAGGTACAATACACAGTGCTCATCACAAGCGCCCTCCTTAAAACCCATCAGCCATTTAGCTCTCACCCCCACCTGCCTTATTTGTCTTTTTGGAACAATGCTGCTATAAAGCTTATTCTTTTGCGTAAGTTTCTGGGGATATACCTAAGAAAGCATCTCTGTGTATAGGGTATGCAAATTTCCAAAATGATCTGACCAATTAACATTCCCACTAGCAGTGAATGGGAGTTTCTATTGCCCTATATCTTCATGTAGACTAGGTACTGTCAGAGTTTTGACAGTCTGGTATGTAGTGGTGATTCACTGAGGGTTTAATTTGTGTTTCCCTGAGTACTTACGAAGCTGAACACTTGATTCTCTCTGTTGGTCATTGGATTTCTACTTCGGTGCCCTGTTTGTTGAAAGGTTTAACCCATTTTTCTGCTAGGCTGCCTGTCTCAGCCATCTTTGGGTCCTTCTGGAACTCTCTTTTAATGTTGATAGCTAATGTCAACAGCTCAATTATCTCAATATCTGTGGTGGCTTTTAGAAATGGGCTCTTAAATGGGTTCTTACAGGAAAGTGATGTTATATATTCACAAGGAAAGGATGTTTCTGCAACAGCACAAATGACTAAATGTGGAGTGATGACAGGAACCTTTTCTAATAAAAAAATAAATAAATAAACAAATAAGGCTTTGTTCTTTTCCTGAGAGTATAATCATTTGGGATGTGGTCCAGATTCCACATTTGTCAAAATCACTTATGTATCTCTTTTATTTTTGCACTATGGATGATTTGCACTGTTAATAATTTTTTTGAAACCGGAAACCAAATTGAGGATCTGAGAAGGCATCTCCTTATCCATTCTACACTAATAGCTTATGTCACAAATTGCAAAGTGATAATGATGGTCCATGGTATGTTTTATGTGGCCCGCACGGTGTTTTAGTTTTTTTGTTTTTTTTTTGTTTATTTGTTCGTTTCTTGGTGGAGGCAGTATTTTAAAATTTAGATATCTTACATAAAACTCTAAGATTTTTGCCTTAATTGTTGGAAAAAATGTAATCATTAAACAATAGTGGATCCACATTTCCACATTGCAGAAATTACCTGGATCTAAGTGGTGGCCCCTAGCAGCACTGGAGTCAGATTGTGTTTTCCCCCATATCCAGTCTCTCTTTCTTCTATATTATTAGAATTTTTAGCTAGGCACATGGCTGCCCCAAATAAAGACTGCTTCGTAAAGGGCCACAACTTCAAACCTCCCATTTATTCTCAATCATGAGCTCATTGAATAGAATGATGGATGAAATCTCTCCCTTACTTCTGTCCCCTCTCTCTTCTCTCTTTTGCTTCTGCATCCTAGGTGTGCAGTATATACTCAATACGTACTTGCTAAAAGAGTAAATGAAGTTATAGTGAATAGCAGCTTCTACTCTAGGGAGCTCTTGATTGCCACAAAATTAACTGTAACCCAAAGACGTAACTGAGTGCCAAGCCGGGTTCTTGTAACATAGCACATACTTCTCTTGGATCCAGAAGATAATAATACATTTGTAATTGGTGGCAATGATGAATAACAAAAAGTATTGTCCTTAGCCTATCATTTTAGAATATATACATGTATTTGCCCTTCATAAAAAACTCACAAGCCAACTTCTTTGAAAAAGGAAGTGGGATTTGAAGGACAGAGCATAAAAGAAATTATTTAAGAAAAATAAATATCATTACTGGGAGTTGACAGATGACCTTTTATATAATAAATTGGATTGTGGTATATTTTGGTTTTCAGGAAGCCCAAACCTGTTTTCCAAGATTGTCAATGTGGTTAAGCCGTACTGCTTAGATTTCAAATGAATAGAGAGATTTATCCTTATGTAAGAGCAGGAGCCAAGTGACTTTTTATTTCCTGTAGTGATTTGTAAAGCTGGATCTTTCACCTTTAGGAAGGGCCACAACCTTCATTTTGAAATGTAATGGTGACAGGCGCAAATCATAGTGTCTCCAGGCCAGGTGACACTCCGCTCTCTGTTCTTACTGAAAGACAGTGAGCGTAGGTACAGTTTGCTCAGTGGGTTCACTTGATTGCCCTGTAGCACGGTCAGGAAACGTGAAGATAAAGCCAAAGACAAAATTTCTGTAGACATTGAAGAAGAACCACTTACACCAAGCCTTGGTGACAGGAGTGAGCAATTTCTAATACAGCACAGTACAGTGTGGGTCAAATAAGCCCTGTCTGCAGCCCATGCTGGGTTCCCCAAATTAATCTGTAACAATTGATCTGTGAGTGTTGAATGAATGCTGTGGGAGGAAATTCACCTTAGGTTGTGTTTGGTCCTCCGGTTGGGGGTTCATCTCTTTCAGTGTGAATCACTGGGGCAGACCCCAAGGAAGCTAATGTGAAAATGCATGAATGATGGCTCTTGAAACTGATTGGTTCAGTGTTTCCATTTGTAACTAGCAGGTGAGGGTGAAGGGGAGCTATGTCTTGCCAAAATGAGAAGGTGCATGTTGGCTCTTTGGGACAGTACTCTGAGAGTCTGTCAGGGAAGCAGGTTATGGTCTTATCCTTCAAAGCCAAGCAGACTGGGTTTGCCTCCTGGCTTCCCTACATAGTGGCTGCGAGACATTGAGCGAGTGGCTTAGCCTCTGAAAACCTCTCTTGCCTGTAAAGCGTGGATAATAATAGTATCTGCCACATGGAAAGAGCTGTGATGAGACCTGTGGGGTAAATAATGACTAAATAGCGTGTTGCATGGGAGCGCTTGGATGGCTCAGTTGGTTAAGTGTCCCCCTCTTTTTTTTTTTTTTTTAAAGATTTTATTTATTTGACAGAGATAGAGACAGCCAGCGAGAGAGGGAACACAAGCAGGGGAGTGGGAGAGGAAGAAGCAGGCTCATAGCGAAGGAGCCTGATGTGGGGCTCGATCCTGTAACGCCGGGATCACGCCCTGAGCCGAAGGCAGACGCTTAACCGCTGTGCCACCCAGGCGCCCCAAGTGTCCACCTCTTGATTTTGGCTCAGGTCATGATCTTGGGCTCCACACTCAGTGGGGAGTCTGTTTGAGATTCTCCCTTTCCCTCTGCCCCTCCTCCCCACTCTCTCTCTTTTTCAAATAAGTAAATAAATCTAAAAAAACAAAGGTGTGTTGTATGATGCCTGGCTCTCAACAAAGGATAGGTCATGATAAAAATACGAAGCCATGGAAAGTAGGAGGAAAAGAATTACCAGTGTGCTGTTTGATGGACACCAGTTTGGTCAGGATTTTGAGTAACTCTCTATATACTTACTTATCCTAGGCTCTGATAGACCCCAGAAAGTCATGTCTGTTTTCTCATAGACTACCTCCTTAAACACTTGGGGCAGTTTTTGAGAGTATTTTCTCTCATACTGGGTAGGCCAGCTATGACTGGGTCATATTACCTATTCTTCCTTCTGTTAAGTTCTATAAAGACCACACTCCTCTCTCCCTTTTTTTTTTTTTAAATTTTTTAAGTAAGCTTTATACACCCAACATGGGGCTCAAACTCATGTCCCCAAGATCAAGAGTCATATGTTCTACCAACTGAGCCAGCCAGGCATTCCCATGCCCCTCTCTTTTGACAACTAGAATTTTGCCATTTTATACTGAGATAATAACCAACCTTACACGAGGTACAGTTTTAGTTTACTTACAATTTGAGCTCTAACTTGGGTTTCATTAGAAACATGATTTCATGTCATCTTCTCTTCAAGTGATTTCTACAGTTGGCCAGCTTGATTGTTTTATTTCAGAGTGTGGTAAGGAAATAACCAACAAATAATAGAAAGGTCTATATGCACTTTTTAATAAAGGCTTTATTTATTTTGGGCACCTGGGTGGCTCAGTCAGTTAAGTGTCTGCCTTTGGCTCAAGTCATGGTCTCGGGGTCCTGGGATCAAGCCCCGTGGCAGGCTCCCTGCTCATAGGGAACCTGCTTCTCCCTTTCCTCCACGCTCATGTTCTCTCACTATCTCTCTCTCTCTCAAATAATTAAAACAAAATAAAATCATGATCCACGGGGAGGGGCGGAGGGAGAGGGAAAAGCAGACTCCCCACTGAGCAAGGAGTGCGTTGCAGGGCTTGATCCCAGGACCCTGGGATCATGACCTGACCCAAAGGCAGATGCTTAACTGACTGAGCCACCCAGTCACCCCTATATAAACTTTTTTTATTGAATAGATATCTATTACAAAAAATTGGTGATACTGTGAGTGGTTTTATGATAACCACATTCCAACAGTATTATGTAGCCGCTAAAGATCATTATGAGGTGCTGTAGGAACATAAAGAAGATATGTAACGAAATTTGAAGAATGTTGTATGAGAATGGAATATCCACAATTATAATAATAATTATGTAATAGAATAGCTACACATAGGAAATATACAATGAAAATGGCTGCAAACTTATCAGGCGAGTAAGGAAAATAGGATTATGGCACCCGAATACTGTTATTTTAATTTTTTAAAATCTTCTTAAAAACTTCAAAATATCAAATGGCTTGGGGGGGTTCAGTTGACAGCTATCTCTAATTGAATCCATAGCCTTATGTGCGTACTGACTATATTTTGCTAGAGCCCAGTATACTGTTGTTATTTATCAGATTTCCTCTGGTGACTAGCTTGGATGATATTTTAGGTAAGGTGACTGACATTACTGTATTCTTCTTTGCAGTGATGACAATGCCAGGAAAGATTTAAAGACCCTACCGGCCTTTCCAACCAAAACTCTTCAAGAGCATCCATCCCTTGCTTACTGGTAAGCCAACGCAGGACAACAGATGACCCTGATATCGTAGCCTCCACTGAGAACTGCATGCTTTTCAAGATATTAAAAGAAATATAAGTGTAGAAAGTATCAAATAGCCCATCACATGCATCAGAGCAACTATAAGTGGACCTTGAGCCTTTCCAGGAAAGGGTCTCGTCAAAGCTTACCGGAGACCGTCATACCAAGATTGTAGTCATTTGTGACGTGTGGCTACATGCCTTCTCATTCACATGTGGAAAGGGTCTGTAGAAGGTGCTTTTAAGTGAACATAATGCTCAGTACGTGTGCAGTCACCGTGTGATGTGGCCCTAATCTAGCAGAGTGCAATATACATCTTACAAAACACAGATTTCGTTGGATAGAGGTTTCCTTAGTGGCCAGAAATGCTGACTGACCAGAGGTTTCGTTTGTGGCCAAAGACTGTTGTATATTTTAAGTCGTTCTATTTGTTTATATTTTAATGCATCCATAGTATCCATTTTCCATACAGTATTTTTCTTAGAATAGTACTTCCACCCACCCCTTTGAATTAGTTACATCCCCTTTAAATATAGTTTCCTTGACTTATGGCTCTGAATCCTGAAGGTAGTTTTCCTTTCCACTGAAAAACTGGTGACAAAATAAATATTCAACATGAATAGCTTCAATAGGAAAAATGAAATGCAGTTCGCACAGAAAGCGTGAAAGTGAGTCCTGAGACGACATTGCTTCCTGAGTCTGGAATCTTCCAAACAAATCGTTGTTAAGTGATAGTTTCTTAAGAAAAAAAAAACAAAGACCGTTTACTGTTGATTACTGGTTGGGTAGAGATAAAAATATTTACCCTTCTAGGTTATACTTGAGATATGACGGGTATCTGTAAGTAGGGTACAGTAGCTGAGTGACGTCAAAGGTGACAGACTTCAGCTTAGTTCTTGCTTTTCTAGCCAACAAGTTTTTCTTTTCTAACTTTTTTTTTTTTTTTTTTTTTTTACTAAGTAATCTCTCCCCCCAGTGTGGGGCTCAAACTCACGACCCCAAGATCAAGAGTCACATGTTCTACCCACTGAGCGAGCCGGGTGCCCCTCTCGTCAACAAGCTTTATACTAGGACAATAATGAAGGGTTTTCTCCAAAAGCAGTGTGTCCCCAGGTAGTGAGTGACAAGAGAGTATTTTGGATTGCACACCAGACTCAGAACAGTTTTAATCCTTTCTAAATCTTTGTGGATAATTTAAGGAAAATGCCTTTAATACCTAACACTTGCCAATCTCTTTTTTTAAGCCTTCTAATTTCCCTAGCAAGGCTCACTAATTAACATTTAATAACATTATTTTGTATTTATTATATCTCATTCAATTATGGCAAAAATACCAGTTTTTCATTTAATAAATTGATATTATCTTTCCTTTTCCAATAAATTTAAGTTTTAAAAAGTATTGATATATATATTATTTATCATATAAAATATAAATAAAAAATCGTGATGAGGTAGCCAAATGTCTGAGGTTCAGGAATCAATGTCCCACAGAAATTGAAGTCAACCAGCTTCTGTCTCTCAAACAAGTTGGTGAAGGCCTTTATTTTCAAGTTTCTCAACAAGCCAGCTGAGAATCTTGAAATTGAGTCGGTACCTCGTATAATCGTACATTGCCGTATTTCTCGTTCCTTGTTTTACAGTGAGGACAGGGTAATTGAGCATTACTTGAAAATCAAAGGTCTGACTCGAGGTCAAGCTGTGGTTCAGTAAGTATCTGTCTTTCCTTTTACTGAGATAGAGTTTTAACATCTTCTGTTTGAAGAAATAATCTGAAGTGATTTCTGTTGTGTGGTGTGTGTTTATATCGTCCCCATCTGGTTAGGGAAGCCTTGCTAGGAATCATAAAATGCGTTGAGTCATTCCATAGTTGGTGTCATCAATCCAGATATCTTCTAATGTCAGGCAGATAGCAAAACTGAGAAATGTAGGCCAGGTGTAGGGTAATAGAAAATGGTGGGGACTGAGGTAAACTGGAGAGCTGTCACCCTGAGTACAGGCAAGGTGATTCAGTCTCAGAAATCAGGCCTAAAGCTATCAAACCTGATATTTTCTAAGAAAAGCTGGAAATTCTGATTTTTAAAATCCAATTGTAAACGTTGCAAAGAAATTTTAAGAAAACTTTATTACAGTGCAAGCCAAACCAAACCCATCTGGAGGCCATATTTGGTTGCCTAGTTTGTGACTCTACTTTGGGTGGAGCATACAGTGTTGGTGTTGGACAACCTCTGTCTGCATGCTAACAAGAACAGACCACAGTGATATATTTCAGCATTTTAGGCTTACAGAGTTACTGTCCATTTATTTATTTTTTTTTTAAAGATTTATTAAAATCAGTGGGGAGCCCTGATGTGGAGCTCGATCCCTGGACCCTGAGATCATGACCTGAACCAAAACCAAGAGTCAGAGGCTGAACTCACTGAGCCATCCGGGCACCTCACCATCCATTTATTAACAATGTTTCACCAGCTACGTTCAAGTTTTAAAATTTTAAGAACTAAATTTATTATTTTATAATTTCAAAATTATAAAAAGGAATATAGCATTATTGCTGTAGTAATTATATAGTAACTTATATGGCCGTAGAAGTTCTTTTAAAAACCGCTGAATGTAGCTCAGAGCACGTGAGAACTGAAATAAGGACTTAGAGACTGCCATTCCCCCTGGTCAGTGTGTAGATTTCCCTCACTACCTCTTGCACTAATCTCCTTTTTATCACGGCACACCTTCTGCCGTCTTCAAGGCAGAAATCAAAAATGAGCAGTCCTGAAGTCGAATCCTGGACATTTTAACTCATTGTGCCTGTTCTCTAGAGGGGAAAAAAGAGGAGTAACAATTTCCCTGAAGGATTTCGGGTTAGGCTAATGAGCATCTTATGAAGAGGCCTTGTTTAAATGCAGAGTCCTTGGACTTCCCTTGATCTTTATCGCTATGGCTCCAAATAAGAGACTCACGTGGTGGTTAAGGCTCTAGACTGTGGAATCCAGCTCCCTTTGTTAGAATCTTGGCTGTGCAGTGTATTTGCTGAATGATGTTGGCACATGGACCTAACCTCTTACATTCATCGACATCCAGGCCATTTACTTTTTTAAAAAGCATCAAATTATTGATTACAAAACCCAGAGCAATTGCTACTCAAAATGTCTTTAAAAAGTCCACTTGTACTTAAACAGGAATCTCAGTTCTTTATGAGCAGAGAGGAAGTCTTACACAATTTATTTCACTCCATAACACCTTAGAAGTACACAATCAATACTTGTTGAATTGAAAATAGTAAATGGAGTAAATGGAGAAATCATTGTTTTAATTTTTATGTGGGGGGCATATTTTTTTAAATCAGATTGATGTACGATTATATTCATCCTTTTTAGGTACATATTTCTTAGAGTTTAGACCTAAGAATTAAGTATATATTTCTAAGAGTTTACCACAATCAATGAATAGAATCACTTTATTTTTTTTTTAACTATTTATGTCTGTACGTATGTTTGTAATTTCTAGGCCCAACATGGGGCTCCACCTCACAACCCCAAGGACAAAAGCCTTATGCTCTACTGACTGAACCAGCCAGGTGCCCCACAATTGCTTGATTTTTTTCTTGTTATGAGTGTGACCCAAAAGTTGATTCTTATTGCTTTCCGTCCTTAAGTGCTTAATTTAAAAAATACTTGCCATTTGGGTTTGTGATACAGTCCAATATGTTTCTAAGCCATAGAGATCTTAATATGCAGAAAATAGCATTTCTTAGAGCTTTTGGAAATTGAAGTTTTGTTAGCAACTTCCTAACATTTGGGTAAGGTAAAATATAATATTCCCTTGAATGGCTTATTCTATTTCTACTTTAGTCAGAGACATTAGCTGTGGTTGTAATAAGAAAAGTAGATACAAATTGTGTTTCTTTTCTTTTTTTTTTTTTTTTTAAGGTTTATGTATTTGAGAGAGAGGGTGAGAGCAGGGGGAGGGGCAAAGGAAGAGGGAGAGAGAACCTCAAGCAGACTCTCGCCTGAGCTCACAGCCCTACTCAGGCTGGATCTCAGAATGCTGAGATCATGACCTGAGCTGAAATCAAGAATCGGACACTTAACGGACATAGCCTCCCAGGCGCCCCCAAGTCATATTTCTGTACATCACTTTTCCCAAAATGGTCCTCTCATTTATTAAGAGATTATAATATATATCATTTTTCATAGGTATATGAAAATAGTAGAAGCTCTGCCCACGTATGGAGTCCATTATTATGCAGTAAAGGTAAATACTTTTGCATAATAAAGCTTTCATAATGCCCATGTTTGTGAGTTAGTGAAGAGCACCAACTTCTAAAATCATATAAATTAATATGCATATGTATGCAAATTATTTCTATAAATTTCAACATTTAAAATATGATTGATTTTCTTAAAAAATAAAAGTCTCACTATATCTTGTCATTTGTAGCAAATATAAAAAATATTTGCTACATTCAAATGTTTTCCCAAAACCTCTGTTAATCCTAACATACTCAAATTATTCTCTTTTAGCACATCTATTCCTTTTACCTATTTTTGCTACCATTTCTCTTAACCAGTTGTTCATCTGTCTAATGCTACCAGATACTTTCTCATCTTTGTAATTCTTTGGAANTGATTTATTTTCTTAAAAAATAAAAGTCTCACTATGTCTTGTCATTTGTAGCAAATATAAAAAATATTTGCTACATTCAAATGTTTTCCCAAAACCTCTGTTAATCCTAACATACTCAAATTATTCTCTTTTAGCACATCTATTCCTTTTACCTATTTTTGCTACCATTTCTCTTAACCAGTTGTTCATCTGTCTAATGCTACCAGATACTTTCTCATCTTTGTAATTCTTTGGAAATTTCCCTGACCATTATACCTGGTTACTAATCAAGAGAACAGAGAGCTTTTTTCCCTTTTTCTTTTAAGTTTTTCTTTTCCTTCTTCTTTTTTTTGGGTGGGGGGGTAACTGGCTTTACACTCTGGATTAGTTTTACATTTTCTTTCTTTTCTCCAACTGTTTAATCAAGACAGTAATGATTCATTCTTTTTGATGCCATTAACAGGATTGATCTGTTTTAACTTCTAGATCTTTTTTGCAGGCATTTTAATAGCAAGTTAGGTTTTTAAGTAATGTTTTGTTTACCAAGACAGCTTTATTTTGACTTGCCTGATACTTGTGAAAGGATGAAATTGGTAAATCTTCACCTGTAGAAGACTGAACAATTAGGGCTTGGTTCTCATGCTTTTCCATCTTCCAGGATAAACAAGGACTTCCTTGGTGGCTTGGAATCAGCTATAAAGGAATCGGCCAGTATGATTTGCAAGATAAAGTGAAACCTCGGAAAGTAAGTGTGAATCATTTTAGACACATAGGAGAACTTAAGCTATTCTGGATTTGGCGACATTGCTTTAATGGACACCGAACTTTGGTTAGTGAAGCCATGGGTTCAGAGAAGGCTCAGGTTAAATGAAAAGTACTTTTATAACTAATCTTATGTACCCTTCACCCAGCAATTCCACATTCCACATCTGATCATTTGTTCTAAGGGAATCAAGTTATGCACAAAGATTTAACTGTAAGGATGTTGATCCCAACTTCATTTATAAATGCATACAATTATATTCCTATTTTAATGTCATATGAAAAGGATGATGACATTTTCCAAATTTTATATTTCTATCTGTAAAATATTTATTTATATACATAATTATATATAATGTTAATATTTTTATATAAATTATATATGTCTATACATACATATACGTACGTATGCTTACAGACATCGGATAGATACACAGGTGGACGAACTGTGAAGACATAAGCCAGGCTCTTTGGTGCTGGCTCCCTCGCAGTAATCCAGTTCTAACTGATCTTTTTACTACTGCTGCTGTTTTCACTTAACTTTGGTTCACAGATTTCCACACTAAACATGTCTGCTTTTTTCAAAAGAAAAATAAGTTATTGTGTTGTTTATTAAAGGTCACACTCTCTCTGGTTTGGGTTTTCTAGAGCTAATAAATTACGTTATTTTCAATTTGAACTGTGGCCATGACGCTCTGTCTCGTGATCCAAGCACAGGCGTACAATCCATTTCTGCCCATACGAGAATGGATGAGTCCACGTAGACAGCCACCCGCCTGCCCTGGCCAACTGTGTATTCTAATGACATGAAGGCTTACTCATGTTGCCCCTGGCTGGTTGGCCGCCTTCCCTGTGCTCTGCTGCCATCGCCGGGCATCATGGCAGTGAAACAGCGACCTATAATAGCAGACCGTGCATTATCACACCCCGACATCACAGCTCTGAATAACTCCTATCATTTCCATCTGTCTCGTGCTTTAATGTCTATTAGAAAAACAGCCATATTCGTCATAAAGCAGCCCTTGTAATCATACCACAGTGTTCCATCTTCTGTGTGGCTTTTCAGCTTTTATCAATGCTCACAATCTTTCATTGAGTTAAAATAAAAAGCTCCCCTTTTCTCCCCATTTTATGGTTGCGAAGCTGACACAGACAACATAAAGGGGTGGCCCAGGGCTCACCCCCTTCTCACGCCAGCCCTGCCCTCCTGGAGCAGACTAGCTGGGCATTGAGGCATCTTATTGGAAATTATTGATAAAAATAGTAAAACATCCTTTCGCATCCGATATCCATCCATATGAGGGACAAGAAGGCAGCATCTGTGTAATCGTATACTAAAATTGTGTCTCAATAAGCCCTGTGACCAAGATCAATTGAAGTAAGGTATACTTACTTAATTTCCAGGAGGAATATGAATAATGTTGTTCATACCTGAAAACTTGCCTCTAAGACCACATTTCAAATAAATAATGTTAGAAATAAATGATGGGCATAGGATTTTTTTCAACATAATTTTCAAAATTATTTTTATTTATAATTTTTTTTTTAGCTAAAAGTTATACATAGCCATCTTAAAAACAAAACAAAACAAAAATACAAACTGCAGAAACATGTCAGTTAGGTCAGGAAGTCCTTCTGCAATCCCTGTGCCTTCCCCACGATAACCACGGTCAAGAGAATGATAACTGGTTCATTGAGACTTTGTCAGTGTATATCCTAAGCTTTCCAGAGAGAGAAATCTTTCTATGCACGCTATTTCATCCCGTGTCCTGTTTCTCCAGGTTACTTAATAAACACATCTCTTTTCACTCTTGAAAGCTGCCCAGTATCCATTATGTGGAAATACAGAATTCACTTAACTGATTCGCTTTTGATGGACAACGCTGGGGGTCCGTGGCAGGGAGAAGGAGCAGAATGAATCCCAGTCAAGGCATATAACTAATCCCTTGTTTATCTATCTTATAAAACCAAAGTATTGTTTACCATGTTTTCTTGAGGTAGACCTCAACCTCTATTAACATTTTTCGGTAATTTATTTCTCCCCTGGATTTTACTTGAAGAAATAACATTCAGGAGTCTCACTGGTTTTGCTGACTTTTGCACGTCATGTATAACCTAAATCAACTCACAAGTCATCTCTTAGCGAATGTGCCTTTGTGAATTTGAGAATCCCGCAGGATATAAATGCATCTACTAAAAACAACCAGCTTCCCCCCAAAATAATGGTGAATCGGGATCTGCGCAGCGAATTTCCTCGCAGTCGCCCGTGACTCACAGCCCTTTCTTTACATTCACAGTTTCATAGGATTTGGTCAATATTGGTTGACACTGATCACAGTCAGGCTTGCTTATTCATCCCAGAGTTTAGACAAGGATCAGAAGACACTCTCTTTTTCGATTGGCAGAGTTTTTGCTTTCATTTTCAAGATGTGCCAGTCAATTCAGAAAGGACCTACCCGGGCCATCTTGTGTTCCCACTGCCTCGTCTTCTCTTTCTTGGTTATTTTTGCAGCTGTCCACGCTGAACCACTGCTTACTTCCTCCTTCTTCTGTTGAAATCCGACAGTGGATTTTGCTTCCATGTGTTTGTTTTTCCATGGCCAAACAAACTACGGGTTTAATTGGAGGTAGGGTGTTCCACAAGTCCCTGCCCTGGCCCAGTTGGTCCAAATGAAAGAAGCCATAATTCAAAGGGCTATGAGCACTGACTTGTAAAAAGGAGGATCCTGCTCCAGCTGTTCGCATGACCTGGGCACACAGCAGGTTACCAGTGGCGGAGCAGGAATGAAGGTCAAGATTGCCAAACTCTGAAACAAAGGCTGGAATGGGAGGCCTTGGAGATGCTCGGCCTCTTGAGCTGCTTGTTACACATGCCTGCTGGGTTATAATTACGTAGCTTAAAAACAGGCCGGAAGGGGGAAGATTTGCCAATAGTAAGACAGACTAAGGTCAAAGGCTGTTTTGAAAAAATGTTCGTCCAAGATGCGCAAGCTGAAGCTTTCTGTCCTTTCCATATAATGTCTATTAGTTGTAGCCTAGGAATGTTGGGGACTATGTTTCTCATACATGCCAGAATACCCAGCAAGTCCTCTTTGTGTATTTTGGCTCTAAGGCTTTTGCCAGTCATGGGGGCGAGTTGTTTTCCATCTGTGTAGTAAAAAGATCCAGCGCAAGAATTTGGGAAGCAACCCATAGCCTGTCTTTGATGTCGGGTGTCTGTTTGCTGTGTAACCTTGGACATGTTGTTGAATCTGTCTTTAAACTCAGTTTCTTCACCTGCACCACGGTAATGCCACCAACGGCATAGGGCGTTTGTAAGAATTATGTGAGATTATATTGAGCACTGCCCCTGATACACAGTCAGCCCTACGCAATTGGTTGGTTTTCATTGATAGTGACTTCTAGACAATATAAAAAGGGTATGAGACATATTCTTGGTTAGAGAAGGAGCCCACATTGCTACAGACTCATAGCCTTAGTGTTCTAAGAGTCCACACTCAGATTTTCTGTTTTCAGAGACTTTTAAGCACTCTGCGCCATTTTATTAACTGTAGTGCCCTAAGGCATGATGCAAATTAAGAGAAATTTAAAATTCTGAGTAACAAACCACAAAAATTCAGAGTATTAAAAATTCAGATCACAAGGGTCTTTTTTTCTTTTTAATTCTCCCTTTATGCATGAAATGTGTCATTGCAAACTCTTATGGAATGTGAAAACATACCGGAACTCAATTGCAAATCGTAGGACATTTGAACTTAAAAACAGTGAAGTTTTACATTTAAAAAAAAAAAAGCAAGCTTGTGTTCCTACGGGTTTTTATTGCTTGTTCAGTGTTTCAAGGAAAAATGTCATTTCTTCACAAAGAGGTAGAGTGGGTCAGTGGCTAAGTGAAGTATTGATGTATGTCGTGACTGATTTGTAGCCCTCCAGCAAGTTACTTGACCTGGGAAAACCAGACCCTGTCAGAGATGGGAGAAATAAAAAAAGGCAAGCCAGCGGGGGTGTCAGTGTCACCGGCAGACCTTAGTGGGATAAAATGCCTTTCAAGATTAGTATCTTTGTGCATTATAACTGCTAACCAACTCGTCATCACCCGGGGGCATTTCAGGGTGGGGAAATGGTTCTTAGCCTTCTGTTAACTGATTTTTTAAAAACTATTGGAATTCCCAAATGCCTAGAGCCAGACGAATGAAGTCACAAGCACAAGAGTCTTCCTATTTCCTTGTCGTCAAAGTACAGGGCTCATTTCATTTAAAGTCGCGACTTGCTTACTTTTCTAAGCACAGCCATCTTGACATTTCTCACCACTCCTGGTTTTTCCACCCCCTGCCACCTTACTGGGGAGCTCGCTGGGGCTGCTCCTTCTAACACTGTTTCAATTCTGGTTGAGCTCAGCGGCAGGAGAAGGAACATGCGCTGCCCAGTCACACTTTCTACATCCGTACATAATAAAGTATGGTATGGAAGAAAAGAATGGAATTAGAGAATGTCAACTGAGGACCGGTCCATCCTGTCTGTAAAGTGTCTAATTAAGCTCCAGCCACACCAATAATCAATCTGATTGTTAAAGCCTTCTGCAGAGTCGCTGGGAGGAGAGCTCAAATCCTACATGGGTTTGAAATAAGAAACCGGTCCTGTACTCCTGCTTACCGGTTGGCTGACCTGGAGCTGTCACTCAACCTTTCTGTGTCTTTATTTCCTCAACTTTCGAATTCCAACGATTCTGTCTACTCTATCTATCTCAAAGATCATTGTGAGGACCCAGTGGGTTAGTGAATTCTTTTACCGAGTAGATTTTTTTCCTTCCTACCGTATTCTGATTTACAGAACACCACAGATATTTTTCTTCCCCTCCTGTAAGCTCATCACAGGATTTTAAGCAGTTCTTCTAAGACAAGGAACTCTCAGAGAATCGGTTGGGTATTGGTGAGTCTCCATTTCCATTTCACAACTGGCAAGCAGATGGAAAGAATTCAAGGCAAGCAGCCTGATTAGTCATAAAGTCTAATTGTAAGGGAGCCTGGGAAGGGTAGTCTTTAGGTGGGTGGCCATGGGCAAAGCCATAACTCAGGGTGTTCTGTTACTAAAAGGAAGGAGGGAAAAAAGATCCTGTGGGTGATAAGTAGTTTCTGTCACACTGTGTTTGTTTTCTCTGAAGTCTTTTACGGGAATGGTCAGTGAGAAACTAATGAGTGAGCAAAGAGAGAAAACATGATGATAAATTTTGGGTAGTTTCTGGTGGAAACAAAATGGAAGGACAATAATGGGATGGGTGTGGAACACTCTGTTGGTTCGGGGAAAGCCATTGAGAAAGGTGACATTTAAGCTGGGTCCTGAAGGGTGAGAAGGAGTCCAGCTGTGAAGAATGGGTTGGCACGTTCTAGTCAGAAAAGAGTGTATGCTGGTGGGAAGGAGCTAAGCACATCATAAAACTGAGAGGAGACCACTGTAGCTAGAGCTTAAAGGCTAAGAGTTTTCTCTGTAGAAACAGAAGATGATGTTTGCAAAAGAGGAAGTGGCTGCTGGACGGGCAAAACCATTCGATTTCATTATTTAATCTATTCGTTTGTATTTCTAGGCATTTAGCAAATGGCTGAATTGTTGGCACACAGAAATGAAAGATAGCATTTTAATAGGATTGACTTGTCCAGGTGCCAAGAAAACCAATGAGTAGATAAAACATGGTGAAAAGAATGTTCTAGGAAGGGGCATAAACAGTAAAAGGTTCTTCACTTTGTGCTTATGACTAAAGATCGGTTTGATTGCAATTCATTCATCCTTGAGGAACAAATTTCTAACGAGAGTTCAGTTTTTCCCGGTTTTACATTTTAACAGCAACCAAAAAAATGTGTTGAGCCCGTGCTGTATTGAGCCCATGCAAAAAAAAAAGGCGGGGGAGAGTATTGAGCCCATTTACAAGGACCCTGAGCTAATATTTTATATTCTTTATTCCATTAAGGAAAAAGCCAAGTCCCTGTCATTAAGGACCTGACAACCCATCTGGAAAAACAGAATTATAGTCAAAGTTAGGGATTTTACTGAAGTATTCAATAACGGGGCTAGACACCAAGCTGTGAGAAGGGATGCCAGTTGTAAACACCAAAAGAGCTATGCTGGTGTCCGTCTGCAGCTGGTCAGCCCTGGTGGCACCATACACGCCAGGGGAGCACACTGCTGCAGGTATTAACAGGAAGTCATTAGGTCGGCCCTGGGCAGTTCGAGATTCAGCCACAGAGGAAATCGGTGGAGATCACATCCTCCTTGAACGGTCAGAGTTAATATTATGCATTTCCTGATGCCCAGAACTTCTTCGTCTAAACTTTTTCTCAAATACTCCAAGTGTGGTATTCCTTGCATTTAAGATGTGATGTTTCATGTATGGAAGGTTATGATAGCACATCTCAAAAGGTAATTTCGCTACCCGAGTGCGTCCCATTTGGGTATGACATTTTTGTTCGGCACACCTGACTCTGCTAGCATGGCCTCTTCTAGACTCATGGGTGGTGTTCAGTCCCCCTGGTGGGTAACATTTGCACTTAGAAAATCTGAACAGCCATTTGTTCCTAAGGGGATTACCCAACTGAGAAAACTAGGACCCCAGTGTTCATTATTTTGGAGGAAATATTTCATCTTCTACGTCAACACACTCCGCCTACCAAAGCAGACGTATATCACCAAAAATTATCCTCTGAGTCAGGCTTTCTCAGTCTCTGCATTGTTGACATTTGGGGCCAGACAATTTTGTCCTGAGCCTGGCCTGATATTCACCAGCATCCCTGGCTTCTACCCACCAGATGTCCGTAGCCCCCGTCCCTGCAGTGTGACAACCAGAAATGTCTCCAGACATCGCCAAACGGCCTCAGGGTTGTGGATGAGAGTGAGGGGTGATGTAAATCATCGCTGGTTGAGAACCACTCGTGCAAGTACAATTTGAGGGTCCCAGAGTCCTTTTCTGCAAATGGCTATCATAATTGCTGGGTGGTTGGTTTTTTTTTTTTTCCTTGTGAGGTCTAGCTGAGAATTATTCCATGTTTTTGTTAATATAACAAATCTCCATTGAGTCTTCTTCCCAGATGGGTGAGGCAGGATGGTGTGCTTTGGTTAGGCACTGGGGTTTGGGGAGCCTGGTTGTGCCTGGGTGTGAATACCAGATCTGCCCCCATTCAGCTTTGTGACCTTGGACAATTTATGTAAACCTCTCTGAGCCTCTGTAGTCTGAGGCTCTAAACAGTAACTCCCCGTAGGGTTGTTGGGCAGACTCACTGTCAGGCACGTAAGCATTTGATGGATAGAAGGATGGCTGGATAGAAGAAGGTGGTCAATTTGGCTTTGTAAAAGCCCATGATCCTGCAAAATTCTGTCTTTGTGGGACTCTGGAAGGCAAAACACATCCACTGCCTTGATCATGAGTACTAACAGTACATTCATCGAGTATAACTTTTTTTTTTTAATGAAAAAAGAATAAATCAATAATACAGTGATTTGGTTTCGTTTCCAGTTACAAGCAAGGGATCACCCAATGTGAGTCACTGTTTGATGTACAGTCATAAAGTACAGCTGTGACTATCCCAAATTTAGTCATTTCCAGGGGAACTTGCAGTTAAATGATTAACCTATATAATAAGTGCTGTAAAAAAAGAAAAAAAAGCCTCTGATGATGCCTTTCCCATCCTGGCCTGGTGTTATACGTTTGGGTGACCTCTGATTTTAACTTGTTAAGATTCAAAAAGACAGTTTGATCCTTTCTGTCCGAGGCTTTCCCTCAGTCTTTTATTACGCTGGGAGGTCCCCCGCTGGCCTGTGGCAGGTCCACGCTCCTCAGCATTGTTGCACATGCCAGGGCATGCACCTTTTCTGGGTACCCCAGACAGGAGGGAGCTTGCCGCCATGCGTCTCTCTGTGGGCGTGCCCTTGACCCACGCCTCCCTCCTCCTCTCTGACCTCGGAGATACAGGAACAGTGAACAGATTTCCTACCCAGAGGGTGTATCAGGAAACCACCGATGAAATCAACAGAAATACAGCAGTTTTTACAGGGGCTGAAACTCACAAAAGTGGAAACCCGATGTGTCAACAGAATAACCTGACTGGTTCTTGTCAGCGGAAAGACAGATGTGGGATCCAGACAGCTCTCTCTGCTTCTCTTTCTGCTGTTAAGTGGCTGTCCCCCATCCTCACAAAGACATGATAAAACTAGGGAATTGGACGGCGCGTCGTCACAACAGTTACAACTAGCTTTATCACTGAATGTTTATTCTAAACCAGACACTGGGCTAAGTGCTTCATAAACGTAACCTCACTGGACCCTTCCAACAGCCCTCTGAAACAGGCGTTGCTCCCATTTTATGGATGAGAATGCTGAGACTAAGAAAAGCTAAGCAACTCCTCCCCCCCCCCAGTCCTCCCCAAAAAACAAGTGATGGAACCAGAATGCAAGCCCCTGGTACGCTCCACCATCCTATCCTCACCCTAGCGGCAACGGCCATCACAAATTAAGTCTGTGTCATTCCTGTTCACTTACGCTATTACAGGCAACGTCTATGAAATCACATTTTCCATCAACTTTTAAGATTTCAGGTAGGGAAACGGGTTTGCCTTTTAGACTTGAAGACTCGGTCTCTCACCATTAACTTCTTTTGCAAACCCAGTTGCCATCTAATTATTTCAAATTCCTTAAATAAACTGGAGCCCTTCACCATGTAAGTCGGGTTTTTGTTTGCAGGGAGCATGTTTGCTCTCGATGCAGAGACTTGCTGAATGGAGGCAAAAGCACTAGTATTTCACATTTGTTAAGTGATAAGAGGGGGAGGTGGTGGCTTTCAGGGATCATGTTTCAGGTCCGGCCCTGGTTTTTATGTGTGTGGGAATGGACGCAAAGAAAAACACAGCTGAGCTGCACTGTGGCTCTTCTTGCAGAACCTGTTCGTGCCCAGGCTGAGTAAACCCGGGCTAGAAATGTCTCCCTGAGACAGCCTCCAAGGAAATTTGTGCCTGGGTTCAAAAAGCAACTTATTTCCCGGGAAGTATCATCGGAGCCACACTACAGCCCATTTTAAAAGACTGTGTCTCCCTTCTGGGAAGGGCTGCCAGGGAGAACTTTGCCCTCTTTCTCTCTGATCAGAGGAAGGAGTGGAACTGGGGAGGTGTCACTCGCTGGAGTTGCTGATGTCAGTAGCGTGTCAGCCGTGGGAGGCTCTGTTTGTGAAATTGAGTTACACCTAGGTGTCTTATGAAACTTCGTTCAGAACTCACCGGAGCTGCTGTCTGGGAGAGGGGGGAGGTGGAACGAACCTTGGGGTTTTCCTTCACATTTCTGTCCCATTTTTGGAATCTCTGGATGAAAAGAAATGAAAGCGTCCAGTCTACAGACATTTTAGGAAATAGGTATGTAGCTTTAAGCTTTCACTAATAACTCCTACCACCTGGCTATTGTTGTAGTTACACTGACTGGATGTTCGGACCGCGAAGGGCTGTGTTCTTAGCGTGTGCTGGTTTCTCTGACTGTGTTTGGGATTGGGGGTCCAATTTGAACGCTTTTGTCTCTTGCTTACATGTGTCTAGGAGCTTTCAGTTCAGGCTGTTCCTTTACATGAGGCTCACATGTTCGCAAAAAGTCTTGGCTCCTGTACCTCAGGAAATGGTTGTGCTGATGGGTGCTTTGCAATTAGACAACTCAAATGCTTCCCTAAGTTTCTCTGAACATAATTTCAAACTCCAGCCAAAGTCTACTAATCATCAATAGTGGGACAAATTCCAAGTTGAGAGGAAAAGCGGAGGCTCAGGGGAGTACAAGGGGGTTGGGAAGGAGCTCAGAAAATACAGAAGGGCGCTCCGTCCTGTGAATGGGCTGCCTTTTACAAATTATGTGATTTTCGAATCACATTGCTAGTTAACTTCTGTTTCTCCCAACCAATGGGCAGATGACGCCGAGTGCAGCATTAGAATGTCAGCGGTGGGAATATAGAAGTGGGTTCTACCCACAAAAACTGGAGGCTCCAGCTCAAGAGGGCAACCCCACATTTACCCCACCCCACCTCTGCTCCAATTCCTGGCGCTAGGTTTCTGTCGCATTTAGGGGAACTCTTGTAGGCGGGAAACTGGTGTCATAGAGAATCACCCCTGCTTGGGGTTCCGTTTTACTTTCACTTTGCATTCTTTTGAAATTTCATCTGTGGTTCTACTGAAACATCCTTTTGAATATCTTTCCATTTAAATCTGAAGTCAACATCTTTGATCAGAAGGCATGCACTTACTGGAATTGGTAAGGATTTCCTAACTCTATTTAGTTGAGTCAGAGGAAAAAGAGTATGCATGTTCCCCACACTTGTCTGGTTTTATTGTTCAGGGAAGATTTACTCGGGAGGTGACAATTACTGTCAGAGAAAGGAATAAAATGGTTTCAGGTTGTTGACTTGTAACAAGACTGCGTTACATGTTTGTGCTTCGCCTTAGTGTACCTTCTTGATTATTTGGTGATTAAGCTGAGTTCCAGATTTAGTAAAAATCAGCATTAATTAAAGCTGTGCGTCTTTTCTGTTTTCTTCGTTTCTTAGTTATTCCAGTGGAAACAGCTGGAGAACTTATATTTCCGTGAGAAAAAATTCGCTGTTGAAGTTCACGATCCACGGAGGTGAGGATGACAGCCTTTTCTTTGTGTGGTCCCAGTAACTATCCCAGTAACATTGCTGCTGGGAATATTCATGTGCAAGTTTTTGTGCGGACATGTTTTCGTTTCTCCTGGATAGACCTGGGGGGGGCAGATTGCTGGGTCAAATGGTAACTCTTTCTTTAACCTTTGGAGGAACTGCTACAGTTTTTTCACAGCAGCTCTACCATTTTGCATTCCTATCAGCAATGTGTATGGCTCCATTTTCTCCACATCCTCCCTAACACTTGTTATTTTTAGTTGTGTTTTTGTTGTTTTTTTAACAGTCACCCTGGTGGCTTACAGTGATAGCCCATTTGGGTTTGAATTTCCACTTCCCTCATGACTAATGATGGCTAAGCATCTCTTCAGGTGCTCTTTGGCCACCTGTATATCTTCTCTAGGAAAATACCTGTTCAGACCATTTGCTCATTTTTTACTTTGGTACTCCTGGTCTCTTTTTTGTTTTGTTTAAAGATTTTATTTATTTATTTGACAGAGAGAGACAGCCAGTGAGAGAGGGAACACAAGCAGGGGGAGTGGGAGAGGAAGAAGCAGGCTCTTAGCAGAGAAGCCTGATGCAGGGCTTGATCCCAGAACGCTGGGATCACGCCCTGAGCCGAAGGCAGACGCTTAATGACTGCGCCACCCAGGCACCCCCCTGGTCACTTTTAAAACAACAGTTGCCAAGTTATCGCCGCGAACTGAAGTCAGGATTGTAGGCTCTCCGAGCTCTTCAGAGGAATTCATTATCAGTCTTCAGTGTTTGCCTTTCAGATGCATTTATGGATGCTTAAAGGTCAGAGGGAGGGGGGAAACAGTTGTGACAAAAAGAGGACCAAGAGATAAGCCAAATTCCTACAAAGAACATGGGTACCCTTCTCCCTCCTTCCCCACAGCATCTCCCTGCCCTCCCCCCCACCCCATCCTTCTCCTTTCACCCTCTCCTCCTCTGACCCTCTCTCCTCTTCTTATCTGGTGTATAAGCAGTACACTGGACCAGTTTCAGACTTGCGTATCTGCAGACAGTATTACCATGTCCATCCTCTGATAATGTCAGAGCTGCACAAGTCTACCTAGATCTGAAATGCTCTTTCACCTCGAGGAAGGTGTTGACCCTGCCCTCTCGGTTGCGTTATCTTTGAAATATTATCACCTTGATTCCTGACCTGTTGCAATAGTAGCACATCCCTGTGGTTTTTAAGTAAATGTTTTTAGTACAGGCCCTAATTTGAGTAGTTCTTATCCTCTGGAGTATTTGTGTATGCATTTTTGAACATGCTAGTTTTACCAAAAAGAGAGAGAGAGAGAGAGAGAAAGAGATTATCCAGGTGCAACAGGTTTCTTCATAAAAGGAGAAAATCAGAAGCTTGGCTCCTTTCAGCACCAGAGTGTGGCAGCAGGAAAACAATTAAGAAAATACTTCATAATCACATTCCTCCCTGGGTACGTTTTGTGGTATGCTGGGCCAGAGGTGAATAAATAGAATACTTTCCTTAATCTTTCAGGATTTCTGTGTCAAGAAGAACCTTTGGGCAAAGTGGCCTCTTTGTGCAAACGTGGTATGCAAACCCTTCTCTCATCAAGTCCATCTGGGTAATGGCAATTAGTCAGCATCAGTTTTACTTGGACCGGAAGCAAAGCAAAGTAAGTCACTAGAGCGTTTCTATAGGAACAGACTTCCTCCCTCATTTGCTTTCTGTTCAGAAGATAAGCTTTCTCAGAAAAGATGCAAGCACATGGATTTTTGTTCTTTCGAGGTTTTGGTTTTTAAACTTTCCAACCAAGTGTTTTAATTTTTCTTACATTTAAAAGAGGAGCAGTGTATAGCCTGATTTAGAAGTTGTAAGATGTGCCAACTTTTCAGCACATGTGTACATGGACACAGGAGACATTTTGAAGTTATTGATTGAACCGTACCATGAGAGAGATTCATGTGTAGTTAAGCATTTTCAATGTAAAGCTTAAGTCTTGTATTTTTTTCTTCTGAAGTGTCACTTGGGCATGTAAAAATTCTAAATTGTCCTCCGTGTTGACATACGTATTCCATAGTAGCTTAATCATTTTATTAATTTGAAATAGGTTCAGTTGAGTGAATTCTCTTTCAATGTTGTATACCTCTTAGGCAAAAATTCCTTCAGCCAGGAGTTTAGACGATATCGCGATGGATTTGACGGAGACAGGCACACCAAGGGTCTCCAAAATGGTGACCCTGGAGGCAAAAAGTCAGTTCATCATGGCGAGCAATGGCAGTTTAATCTCTTCAGGTAACATTTTGGGAAAGTACATAAACTACTTTTGGGGGTGATAAACCACTTCTAAATGCATTTTAGATCCATTATTTTGGGAATAAATAAGCCTATCAAAACCTGCAGCATTCAGCATTAAACCAATTTTTTAAAAAGTAAAAGGAAAGTTAAATTATAAGTAGCTTGTATAAACAACACTAGTTACAAATATAGTGAACTCCTCAGGGTAACTTGAAAGGACATTTTCTCCCCATCTATTCTATCGGCTGCTTCTTCTCCCAATATTTAGTTTTTGATTCAGACAGTTGTCTAATGCTCTACTTAATATATAGTCAAACATGACTACAAGCTTCAAACGTCACCCCAACCCCACCTCCCGCTGTGATTGCTGCCCTGAAATCCTTCCTCTGTAGAAATTCTGGAATCTCTTATCATTAAGTGTATGTAACTTAACTCAAATGAATTTTCTCATCTAAATCCTGTTGTCAGCTCTTAATCAGAGGCACAGAACATTCCTTTGCCTTGCTTGCTTGCTTTCTACATGGACATTCTAAACAACTATCTCCAGGAACATCTTACCTTCTCTCCTGCTCAGAAAAATGAAATTCTTCCTTGGGTGTGTCTGAAACATTAAGCATTTTATCATTGTTTCTAAAATGACTGAGCCAAAATACAGAAGGTATATATAATTACCAGGCTCTGTTGGATGCCCAGAAGCATGAGAAAATGTTCTCCAGTTTCCTTTTATTATGTTCGGAAACAAGGAGAAAAGAAATAAATTATTATTTAATAGCAGGTCAGGCTTAAAAATCCTTTGTCCATTAAAAAGGAAGGAAACATGCCCTGTATAAACCTTCCCTGCCCTCCCTTCCAATCCCTCCAGGTTCTCAAGACTCAGAAGTTAGCGAGGAGCAAAAGAGAGAGAAAATCCTGGAGCTCAAGAAGAAGGAAAAGCTCTTGCAGGAAAAGCTCCTGAAAAAAGTTGAGGAGCTTAAGAAGATCTGTTTGCGGGAAGCTGTGAGTGTCTTCTGCTTTTTGGGGACTTGTCACATTGTGTTTGACAGTCTGGCCAGTGTCAGTTAACCCCCTCTCGATTCTGCCCTGTTTTACAGGAGCTCACTGGCAAAATGCCAAAGGAATATCCGCTGAACATAGGTGAGAAACTGCCTCAGGTCCGAAGGCGTGTAGGCACAGCATTCAAATTGGATGACAACCTGCTACCAAGCGAAGAGGTATGAGCACCAGCTCTGAGCATTTCTATTAACAGCAGGACGGAAAAGCCATCAGCTGAACGTGGCTGACTTGTTCCTGTGGTTTTTGAGTCCCTGCTCTACCTTTCTATCTCGCCACTTGAAAGGGATATGGTAGACCAGATGGAATTCTTCCTTTCATGCACAGTCCAATTACAGTTGAGTTATTTCTCACCACTTTACTCCTACAAATACAGAGAGCTTTAAACAAACCCCCAATGTTTATAAACTGAGAACCGTGACCATAAGAATGAAGAACTCCAGCATTAGATGCTTCCACGTAAAACATGGAAGCCTTTGACAAATACATTTGCCCTTTCCGATGTGTCCTTTCTGAGATCTCACTTCCTCCATCCATGAAATGGGGGTAATCCTTGTTCTTCCCACTAATGGACACAAGGAGTAGAAGTGATGGGGCGCCTGGGTGGCACAGCAGTTAGGCGTCTGCCTTCGGCTCAGGGCGTGATCCCAGCGTTATGGGATCGAGCCCCATGTCAGGCTCCTCCACTATGGGCCTGCTTCTTCCTCTCCCACTCCCCCTGCTTGTGTTCCCTCTCTCGCTGGCTGTTCTCTCTCTGTCAAATAAATAAATAAATAAAATCTTAACCAAAAAAAAAAAAAAAAAAAAAGTGATATAATGCATGAGCAGCATTCAGGTATAATAAAGTTCCCATATAGAGCATATGTTCTCGTTTGCATGTCATCAGATTGTAGGGTCCTACTCCTGTTTCTTGCCCAAATTCAGCCATCTTGGCTGTAGAAAATGATAGCAGTTTCCATCCATAATAGAGTGAGCTTTGCAAGTTTTTTAAAAGATTAATTATTGTAGAGAGAATGAGGGAAGGGGCAGAGGGACAGGGAAAGAATCTCACACACACTGCCCGCTGAGCACGGAGCCCGATACAGGGCTCCATCCCATGACCCTGAGACCGTGACCTGAGCCGGAATTAAGAGTCGGACTCTCAACTGACAGAGCCACACAGGCGCCCCTGAGCTTTGCAATTTATCAAATATACTCAGTGCTGAGCTAAGCAATGCACATACATAATCTCATTTAATCTTTGCTGTATTTTTACAAGGTATATGTTCTCTCCATCTGAAATGGAGATGCAGAATAAAAAAAAAAAACCACAACCCTGCAGCATTAAAATAATTAAGCAGTGTTTCCAGGGTCATGCAAGCGAGAACCACCAGAAAGAGAAATCAAACCCAAATGTATCTGTTTCTAAAGCTACGTATGTGACTATAAACTCCTGTGTCTCTGAATCTTGGGTTAGGAATCTCTCCTTGAAAAATATAATCTTCACCCAACCAACTACATGAATGAAAGGCCATTCCCTTCTTTAAAATGATAAAAGTCGGATTAGTGAGAAGTTTAAGTAAATGTTTGAGGGAGGTCTTGTCTTCTAGAAAAGTGTTTGAAGATACCTATGCCGTAAACTTAGAAAGACTTTCTTCTCAAAGACCATCTGATTTGAGAATGTACAAAAACTAGTATCATTGTGTAATTGCAGGATCCTGCTTTGCAAGAACTGGAGAGCAATTTCCTAATACAGCAAAAGCTGGTTGAAGCTGCAAAGAAACTTGCCAACGAGCCAGACCTTTGTAAAACCGTGAAGAAAAAACGGAAGCAAGATTACACCGAGGCAGTGAAGAAGCTTCAGGAAATTGAAAATGCGATAAATGAATACCGAATCAGATGCGGAAAGAAACCCAGCCAGAAAGCCACCGTTATTTTACCAGGTTCGTAATAACGAAGGTGTTTCTGGTCACATAGTCACTGTTTGTGATGGTATGTAGCATTTCCAAGTTAGTTCCTTTGGCGAGAAATAAAAGAAAGAACGGGTTTAAAAGTAAGTTTCTTAGGGTAAAAATGGTTTGGGATGTCAGTCTTGCAAGCATGTAGACGTGGTTTTCAGTGACATCCTCACTATTGTAACCTATACCTTTGCGTAGCTTTCATTTTCAGAATGAAGGAGCATTCATAACAATATTGGTTCCTAATCACCTTTAACTGGCCTGACATCATTGCAGGAAATAGAGTTGACAGCACAGAGTAGTAAGAGAGCTGGCCTGCCCAATCGTTTCTCAAAGGTTTTTAACACAAGGACCAAACATTTTTTTAAGGACCTATCTACCATTTGTGAAAAGAGCTCTTATAATTCCTGTCATTCGTGGAGGCTATTTAAAGCTGTGGACAAATGTCTGTGATATAATATGAAATGCAGAAAGCAGCGTATTAAATCTTAACCTCAGCATGAGCCTGACATCATATAAATATGCACATACAACAACTGGTTGGGAAATATTTCAAAATTCTAGTAGTTGTGGAATTTCAAGTAACTTATTTTTCTTTTAACACTTTTCTGTATTTTAAAAATTCTCAACATTAGGTACTTAAGGCTTTCATATTCAGGAAAAAAAGTACACTGAAAATCTTGCTTAGTAGATTTCAATTCTAGTTGGCCTTACTTTTTTTTTTTTTTTAAAGATTTTATTTATTTATTTGACAGAGAGAGAGAGACAGCCAGAGAGAGAGAGAACAGAGGCAGGGGGAGTGGGAGAGGAAGAAGCAGGCTCCCAGCGGAGGAGCCTGATGTGGGGCTCGATCCCAGGACTCCGGGATCACACCCTGAGCCGAAGGCAGACGCTTAACCGCTGTGCCACCCAGGCACCCCTAGTTGGCCTTACTTTATCGGCATGGTTTCCAGCCTTGATCGTTGATCAAAATACGATTATATTTCTTTGATTCCAAAGCTATTTTTTCCACATTTAAACATCTGTGAAATTAATAATTTTTATAATAGATGGTGAATTACAGTTACAACTGGCAATACTTTTTTTTTTTTTTTACTGAGATGTAAAATAATTATATATGTCAGATTGGATGAAATGTGGTGACTAGGTTTAGAGTGTACTTGGCTTTAGGGCAGTATGGTATATAAAGCAGGGATACAGCTTTTGGAAAGTGAATGCACAGACATCAACACACAAGTGTTCGTCAGCTACAGCTGGAGAATTTAGGGTGGCTTTGACTCTGAATGAGAAATCCAGTTGGCCTTGGAGGTGGTTACATTCTGGACCTCCAGAGATGGGTGATTAGCAGTGTACTTAACTTTCATGGCCATTTGTTGTGGCCCATTCATCCCCAAACTGTGCAAGATTCGAGTGATCTCCTTTACAGTGAGTGACATTTGGGCAGCAGATGGTGCCAATGGTTGAGCATATATCGGGTAGATTTTTTTTTTTTTAAGTGTGCCTGACAGCTGACTACACTGGCACGTTGCCTTCAAACTCTGCTGTGTGTCCAGTGAAGAGATAGTGTGCCCGGCTCTGGTGGAGATGAACATTTGAGATCAGATGGGAGAGATTTCCTTCATAAATGGCATTGCAGCCTACACTAAGGTGCTGCATTTGCCTGTAGCCTTGCCGGGACTTGACCCTGTGTGTGGAATGATCTGCCAGGGTACATCGACACATCTGAGAGGACTCTTGTTGCGAAATACAGTTTTTAGCATTTAATGGGCAGCAGAAAGAGTTAGGAGCGTTATGGGTATTTCCAACCACCAGAATGCTGTGTCTAGGTAATAAAAGCCATAACTATAGCTAATATTTCTGGAGCATCTGTCCTGTACAAGGAGCTGGGCTAAGGGCTTTACATCTATTATTTTAATCGCTGTTCACCCTAGCACTGAGTAGTACATACTATTCTGATTCCCATTTTAGTTAGCCAAGTGATGCTAAGAGGGATTAAGTCATTTGCCCAAGGTCTCACAGCTAGTAAGTGTCAAAACCAAGAGGGGAACCTAGGTCTGTCTAATTCAGTGGTTCTCAACCAGGAGCAGTTTTGCACCCCAGGGCATATTTGGCAATGTCTACAGACATTTTTGGTTGTCAAAACTGGGCATGGCGATGCTGCTGTTAGACAGTGGGTAGAGGCTGGAGATCCTTCAGTGCAAAGGACAGCCCCCCGCCCCCAGCAAAGAGTTACCCAGTCCAAAATGTCAGTAGTGCCACATGAGAAACCCGGGTCTAAATGAAAAGCTCATGCACCACAAAGTGTTCACCTATTAAGAAAAGGGCCTTTTCTTCAGGGAGTGGTCAAAAAATAATTTATACTAAGAGCAGATTATCGAATGAGGGGTCAAGTGTATTTCACATAACATTTAGCATTTATGACATGAATGGCATAATTTTTCTTTCCAGTTTGTTGGTTGTAAACCCTCAATGTATAAGGTAAAGTTTTCATCCCATGTAGAAGCTAGATTGAACACAAGTTGAAAACAAAAGCTGCCTTGAAATAGGTTCCATTTTTCTTAAAGATTTTATTTAGTTGTTTATTTATTTAGAGAATGCATGAGTGGGGGGAGGCGCGGGGTGGGGGAGAGAATCTCAAGCAGACTCTGTGCCGAGCGTGGAGCCCCATGTGGGTTCGATCTCACCACCCTGGGATCATGACCTGAGCCAAAATCAAGAGTCAGAAGCTTACCTGCCTGAGTCACCCAAGAGCCCCTAAATTTGTTCCATTTTAAGAAATAGTCCAGTGTCATATTTGTACAATTTCTAAGATGTTTGTATCTTTACTAGTAAATGATTCCATTCTTATAATTTTTAATTATTCTTGATGCACTATAATTAGTTACACTTACTAAATAAAAATAAGATGCACTCTATTGAGAATGGCTTTATTAAACTCACTGTAGGTGTATAAATGCCCTGTTGTTCTAAAGGCACTTATATTTATTCACAGAAGACATAATCCCATCAGAGAACAGCTCCTTGTCTGACACCACCACCTATGATGATTGTAAGTAGTTCTTCTTTTTCATTTTAAAATGTTATGTATTCTGAAATATTAAGACAATTTCTTTAAAGCCTGTGTGTTATTCTTTTGGGAAAAGCAGAATGAACTAACGTACATTTATGCAGAAAGGTTGTTGGGAAAGCGAGATGATGCTGAACTTCTACCGAGGTTAACTCAGCATTAAATACAGTACCGTACAAATGACGTGACCTCAGGAAGTCAGAATACTATCAGATAACTAAGTCAGTCTCTCCGTAAGGGTTTGTGAGGCTCTGTAGAATTTTTCTAAATAGCATTTTGTTATTTATTTACTTATTTATTTATTAAATTTTAAGTAGGCTCCACACCCAACGTGAGGCTTGAACTCATGACCCTGAGATCAACAGTTGCATGCTCTACTGATGGAGCCAGCCAGGTGCCTCTCTGTAGGATTTTTTTAAACATTTTCTCTTTTTTTTTTTTAAAGATTTTATTTTTTATTTATTCGACAGAGATAGAGACAGCCAGCGAGAGAGGGAACACAAGCAGGGGGAGTGGGAGAGGAAGAAGCAGGCTCATAGCAGAAGAGCCTGATGTGGGGCTCGAATCCCATAACGCCGGGATCACACCCTGAGCCGAAGGCAGACGCTTAACCGCTGTGCCACCCAGGCGCCCCTAAACATTTTCTCTTGAAGTAGTTGCAGGTTCACAGGGAGTTGCATAGATAACTCAGAGTCTTTCACTCAACTTTTCCCAAAGGTGACATCTTATATATTTGGAGTCTTATCTCAAACTGGGAAATATAGTGTAGACTTTGACTGTCCCTGTATTCTGGATAGTTAGGAATTTATTTTCCTTAGGAAGAAATGGGTTACATGTCATTGTATTGGTTTCATAGAGGAATGCCGTATCTGTTGTGATGGCCTGTGTTTGTTCAACACATTTTATGATGGAATGGATTTCATACCGAGTGGCGGAGTACTTCCTTGTAATCCCTTGTGCTTAAGCAGAGGAGTGACTGACTGTCTGATATGATTTAAAGAATTCTGGGAAGCCACGAACCCATACTGCTTTATCTCTCCCATGCCCACCCAACCCCAAGTTTAATGGTGCATGAAACTCCACCATTCTAAAATTCTTCCTTTGAGCTGAAGTTGGGTCATGCTTGCCATTACTCTTTGAAAATGCAAATGTCAGCTCGAGACATAACAAGTCTCTAATGACTCAGCATAAATCAGTTATATCACTTTCAATGACAGGATGAGCCTCTGGTCAGCCAAAGAGGCCTAAGAATTTGAAAGGTGAACAAAAGAGATCCGCGCCAGCTTTACAAGCCAACTTCCTTTTGGCCCTATACACACTGGGGTTTTTCTTTAATATAACTCTAGAAAAGATATAGTATCACCCACTCTACCTGAATGATTCCTTTGCTCAGAGTGGTACCTACTAAGCTGGCAAAAGTTGGGTCAGGCCCACACGAGAACAGTTGACCCTTGAACAATGGGTTAGGTGTGGCCACAACCCCCTGTGGTTGAAGATCCAAGTATAACTTCTGACTACCCCAAAACTTAACTACTAACATCCTGCTGTTGGCAGAAGCCTTACCATTAACTTAAACAATTAGCATATTTGTATGTTAAATATATCATATACTGTATTCTTACAGTCAAACTAGAAAAAAGAAAATGTTATTAAGAAAATCATAAGGAATAGAAAATATTCTATATTTACTAAATTTTTTTAGTAAAAATTTTTAGTAAATTTTTAGTAAAAAAATAATTTACTAAATATTTACTATACCGTACTATATCAGAAAAAAAAAAAAAATCCGTGTATAAGTGGACCCATGCAATTCAAACCTGTGTTGTACAGGGGTCAACTGTATTCAGTAATTTCCATTTTCTAGTGTATAAAATATAAAAATAAATTCCCTGAAAGTACTACACTTCTGAAAACATCAGATCTTCTGATTTGTTTTTTAGAGGGCTGGCTAGATATTTCTTGCCTTATTTATTTACCTACTTACCTATTCATTCATTCATTTACTTATTATAGCTAATGATACCTTCACTCTTGCCGGGCAGCGACCAAGTTCAGTACCTCATTCTCCAAGAATTCTTCCCCCCAAGTCTCTCGGTATTGAGCGAATCCATTTCAGAAAGTCGTCCGCCAGTGAACAGTTCGTGGAGACCAGGCAGTCCAGGTGAGAAGTCACATCATCAATGAGGCAGACGTCTCACACCCATGAGACCTTTCCTCCAAAACAGTTGACCCTTTTTGGCATTACCCTATTTATCCTTTCAGAAGGGGTCGTCTTACAAAACCAAAGCATAGAAACTAACCCTCTTATTTATTGTTGACAGTGAGTGCAGGTGTTTCTAAGAGATCCTTCCAAAGCATTTGGCACTTTCCTGTATTTTAAAGTCTGCTGGATTTATGTTAGGTTCCAGGGGTATTATTTATAATCTGGAATTGGATATGATGTCCTAAGTTCAGTTTCATAACCCATGCTCTCAGGAAACTGTCCTTAAATACCACTCTTACAGCGCAAGCGACAGAAATGACTTCTGATCTTCCAAATAGAAATGAGACTTCAACTCATTTTTAATCTATAAAATAGATAATATGACTTTTTTCTCAACTGTATCCGTAAATATTATCTGGGCAATAACAGCAGGTTTCAAAAAGATGACAGACCAGTGATTCTCAGAATTTGGCTGCATGGATCAATATTACTAAAAAAATAAATAAATAAAAAGGACCCAAGATAGGATTACCAAATGTTTACTCTGCCTAATCAGAATGTTCATATAAACAGTGCCAGGATTTCATGAAAAAAAAAAAAACACGACATGTAAATATCAAAAATACAGCCATTATCATAATAATAATAATAATAAAATGAAGTTAACATTTACTGAATGCTTACTATATGTCAGACTCTGTTCAAAGTGTTTTAATATGTATTAATGAATTAATCTGTACCACAATCCTGGTAGTATGACAACTGTCATTACTGTTTACAGATAAGTACACTGAGGACCAGAAAGCTTGCATAACCTGTTGGGTTCATGTAAATGTTGGAATCGGGATTTGAACCTATGTAGCCTGGCTCCAAAGCCTCTGCTTTGATTTTTTTTAAAGATTTTTTTTTTAAATTTATTCATTCATTCGACAGAGATAGAGACAGCCAGCAAGAGAGGGAACACAAGCAGGGGGAGTGGGAGAGGAAGAAGCAGGCTCATAGTAGAGGAGCCTGATGTGGGGCTCGATCCCATAACGCCGGGATCACGCCCTGAGCCAAAGGCAGACGCTTAACCGCTGTGCCACCCAGGCGCCCCTCTGCTTTGATTTTTTAACCAATATGTCACACTGCATCTCAGCGAGGGTGGAAATTAGTCTTACAATAAAGGAAGATTATTTAGATTTCATAATTCTTCACTTATGAAAATGAAACTAGCACCTTGTTATATTTCTCCTTTGTCAAAGACCATATCAGGCCCAGCTGTTAGATTAGCATTTAGACCTGCTGCCTTTAACAATAGAAATGCAAGTGTCTAGAGCTGTGCCAGCCAGTTCAATTAAAAGTAAATAAAATTAAAGATTCACTTGCTCAGTCACGCTAGCCACATTTCAAGTGCTAATGGGCACATGTGGGCTAATGGCTGTAATGGCATAGATATAACACATTTCCATCATTGGACAGCCCTGGACATGTATATTTATTATATTAGGGAAAACAAAGCTATTGCAGCAAAAGGAAAAATTATAACCGGAAATCATTATCTTAAAAATTGTGATACCTACTTCCTTAATAGCTTAAGATGAGTTTGCTCTTTGAGCCAGCAATTTCACTGAGAAGAATTTTTCCTATTGAATTAATTAACTAAAGGATGCTCATCACATTATTGTTCACACTAGTGACAAATTGAAAACAACCCAAATGCTCAACCAGTGAATTGTTTAAATAAATTATAAATTCTTACAGTGGGATGCTATACTGTCATTAAAATAACACTGTGGGGGCCCCTGGGTGGCACAGCGGTTAAGCGTCTGCCTTCAGCTCAGGGTGTGATCCCGGCGTTATGGGATCGAGCCCCACATCAGGCTCCTCTGCTGGAAGCCTGCTCCTTCCTCTCCCACTCCCCCTGCTTGTGTTCCCTCTCTCGCTGGCTGTCTCTATCTCTGTCGAATAAATAAATGAAATCTTTAAAAATAAATAAATAACATAACGTAACACTGTGGATGAATATTAACCAACACAAAACATTAGATATAGGTTTTTTTAATGTGGGTTTTGAAAGAGAATATAGGGTAAGATCATTTTTGTTGTTGCTGTTAAGAGCTATAAATTGCCTTTAAGTATGCTTAGTAAAAATATCTGAAAATATTCAGTGTTGACTGGCTGTATCTAAGGTTTCAGGTTATAGGTATTTAAACTTTTCTTTTTTATCTGTGCTTTGCAAAATTTTCTGCAATGAACTGGCCATGCTTTTGTAGTAAGTAAAAATGTAATGAAAGTCACACTTAATTAAAATATTAACTTCAAATTGTGTTCTCACTGTGCTGGTAGCGAACAAAGTGATTTAAAGATGTTGCCTTCTAGGCCACGGGCCTGCAGACAACAGCCCACTGGCCAGATCCATCCTATGACTTAATTGAATATGGCCCATGAGCCAAGAATGGTTTTTACATTTTTAAATAGTTGTGGGGGAAATCAAAAGCAATAGTGTTTGGGGCCGTGAAAATTCTATGATATTTGACTTTCAGAATCCACAGTCAAGCTCTATTAATTCACAGCCACCCCCATTCACTTACATGTTGTCTACACTGCTTCTGTCCTTCAGGAGCACAGTAGAGCAGTCAAGACAGGGACGTCTGGCCTGCAAAGCCAAAAATATTAACTATTAGACTCTTTACAGAAAAAAGGCTTTGCTGCCCCAGCTCCAGTTGCTTTCCATCTCTTTTATTCAGGACACTCATTTTTTTAAAAAATGTAATTTTTTCCTTCATCCTTACGACTCAGAGAGATCACTTGTGTTTCCCCTAAAACTCATCTAGGACATCCAAGGATACTAAACCACAAAGACACCCTGCCCAGTTTTCTCCAACGCTCCTTTCCTTCAGCTTCTAGTAAGTTTCAAGTCGGCTTATGATGAGTTTGCCAGAGATGTTGGGAGGCTCATCATCTCCCGAATTCCTCTTTTTCCCATCACAGGGAAATGCTGTCGACACACAGCAGCCCTTACAAAACCCTGGACCGGCGGCCCCCGGGTGGACGGAGCATGCCCACCACTCCAGTTCTGACACGCAACGCCTACAGCAGCAGCCACTTGGAGTAAGAGCGCTTCGTTCCAGTGACTTTGATTTTTGCTTTACATTGTTGTGTGTTTTAATCATTTTAAGGGACTTGAAGCAGCAGGACTGTGTTATGGACCTACATTTTCTACTTAACGGTTCAACGACATTGGCAAAGAAAATGTACTGAAAGATATGCTTTGTGCGGGTAGACAGGAGATTCTTGTGTGTGTGCCTTAATTTTCCCAACCAGACATCACCCTTTGTTGTTCAGTGGCGAGGATGAAGATAATGACAGTAGCAACGCTTTGAAGTGTTTAGGGAAGGTTTTGCTAGCTCTTTTATATGCCTGATATTTTTAAAATTTTTTAAAGATTTTATTTATTCATTTCTCAGAGAGAGAGAGAGAGAGAGAGAGAACACAAGCAGGGGGAGTGGAGTGGCAGGCAGAGGGAAAAGCAGGCTCCCCGCTGAGCAGTGAGCCTGATGCAGGACTCAATCCCAGGACCCTGGGATCATGATCTGAGCCGAAGGCAGACGCTTAACCGACCGAGCCACTCAGGCGTCCCTATGTGGCTGATATTACCCAGTCCGCAACAAGCCTAACCGTAGATCTCAGATCCTGTTTTACCTCCGCATTTTACGGTGGAGGATTGAAAGAGGTGAAATGTCTTACCCAGGCTCGCACAGCTAGGAGATGGCAGAGCCATAACCCCACCCAGATACATCTGGTGTCAGAGCCAGGCTCTCCCCTGTGCGGTGCTCCCTCCACCCTAGTCTGTGTCTTCTGCTATCCTATTGGAAGAGAGGAACCTCCAAAGACACGTTGGGTTTTGTTTTTTGTTTTTGTGGTTTTTTCAGGCTTTGATGCCACTTGTGCCTCATCAGTTTATCTTCCCTCCTCTTGAGTAAGGCTTCGGATTGCATAGTTGTTAGAACCTGGTTCTTTTCTCATTTGGACCATGACACAGTGAGCCTGTGTGGGAACCAAGGGATTATGTGAAACATGGATTCTCTCTTGCAGTCAGCTTTGGAAAGTTTGAGTTTTATGGCAGTTCAAGGGTGATTAAATCCTTCAATGCCATGTTCATTTTTTTAATTGGGGTCCTTCTTTCTTTCTTCCTTTGTTACAAATTGGCCTCTCTCCTCCTGCAGACCCGAATCTTCAGCACAGCACTGCCGCCAGCGGAGTGGAAGCCTTGAGTCTCAGTCCCACCTGCTGTCTGAGATGGACAACGATAAGCCATTTTTCTCCCTCTCCAAATCCCAAAGAAGCAGTAGTACGGAAATCCTGGATGACGGGTCTTCCTACACCAGCCAGTCAAGCACAGAGTGTTACTGCGTGACGCCCGTCGCCGGCCCCTATTACACTACCCAGACTCTGGACACTCGTGCCAGGGGCCGGAGAAGGTCCAAGAAACAGAATGTTTCGACTTCAAATTCAGGAAGCATGCCCAACCTAGCACAAAAGGATAGTCTGAGGAATGGCGTCTACACAAAGAGCCAAGAACAACCTTCTTCTAGTTACCATATTGCGGGGTACACGCCCTATGCGGAGTGCGATCTTTATTACAGTGGCGGCTATGTCTATGAGAATGACACGGAGGGACAGTACAGTGTCAATCCTTCCTACCGGTCCTCGGCCCACTATGGATACGAGTGTCAAAGGGACTACAGCAGGTCCTTTCATGAAGATGAGGTCGACCGGGTGCCCCATAACCCGTATGCAACTCTCCGGCTGCCCAGGAAGGCTGCTGCCAAGTCAGAGCACATCACCAAAAACATCCACAAGGCCTTAGTTGCAGAGCACCTGCGTGGCTGGTACCAGCGGGCCTCTGGGCAAAAGGATCAGGGGCACAGCCCACAGACTAGCTTTGACTCAGACAGGGGATCGCAGAGGTGCCTGGGGTTTGCGGGGCTGCAAGTACCCTGCTCTCCCAGCAGCCGAACATCTTCCTACTCTTCGGGTAAGAATATTCCAGATGTGCTTGATCCCCAGATCGAATTTACCTGATGTCCCCCATCTCCCCGCCCCCCCAAGCCACTCCCCTCCAGAATCATAGGACCAGTACCCAAGGTCGTGACACTGGTAGCCATTCTGTGCAGCCACAGTTAGAATTGCCAACTTAAAAACAGTTCTTCTCTTCGGCTTTCCAAAGAACACAGTCCACAGGAGTCCAAAGGAGCAATTTGTAGATTCCAATCCAACAAACATTCATTGAGCAACTACTGTATGCTGCCCTGTGTTAGGGGCTTTCCAATACTGTATCTTTTCCACATGTCACAGAAGTGTTCAGTTTACTGATGTTTGATATATTAAAAAAATAGAGTAAATCCATCAGGTAAGCAGAAAACATTAGGATTATGCATCCTTCCCTGTTCACCACCAGGAACTTGATCCTCTAAAGGCACTTTGTTTTGAATGTTCGGGTAGCTATGGGAGGCTCCTAATAATTCCGATGAGAGCCAATAATTTGTACGCCCTGTTCCTGGCGCTGTTCTACGTGCTTCGTGTGCCTTGACTCAATTCCGTAATCATATATACTCTACTTGATGTAAGGGATTTTCAAAGATAATTTTGGTTGGAGACGTTCCCTCATGCATTGACTTTGGCCCCTCACTCCACTAAAATCCGTGGAGGACTTACTGCTTACCCCCTCGCTGTGTGAGCTACTCTAAGTAGAGAAATGAGGGGAAAGAGGAGTATTTGCCTCTGGTTTCATTGACTCAGCAAACAAGCAGGCATATCCCAGATGCTGAGGAGCCAGTGTTGACCCAGTTTCTGGCCTTGAGGAGCTCCCAGTCTAGTCAGCAGTCAGAGGAATGTATACCACTTAAGCAAGTTTTAGGCTCTAAATGAAGGAGTTCTTGAACTACGTGAAAACCTGAGGTCACGTGTGCTTGCCCCTCTTTCCAGCACGACCCCTCAATAAGACACAGCACAGGGATTCCTGAGTCACTGTAATAGTCGGTGAAAACTGTGCCTTTCAAAGTTTCCTCAGCTTGTTGACCAGAGGCATTTCCATGGCGATTTCTATTTGGGTTTAAGGTCTCTTCTGTTTGTGGAGGACTCTGGACTTCCGCTAGGGCTTTCCCATTTATTACCACATCTAACATACGAAAAGGCTCCTGTCCTTATTCCTTGTTATTTATGGCTCATATCTAGAGAACGCCTTTCTTCCCCCTAAGGTTCAGGGCACTGCATGAGAATCTTTCAGAAAACTAACGTAGGGAGAGTGTTAGAAAGAAAGAACAAACGAGGAGGGCTAAGATGGCATATGGGTGGACATCGGGGCACAGGGCAGCGGTGATGCCTTTTTCAGCAGGGAGGCTAGAGAAGAGCAAGTGTGCCTCAGAAACCACAGCATTACTGGTGGCTGGCTGTGCCTGGGGCAAAGGTAAGAACGGAGTTAATGCCTCCTGGTTCACACCTAGTAGGAGCCTGGCTGATAGCCGCAGGATTTGGCCCCATAGACCAAAAGGCATTCCATGTTAAAAAATTAAAGGGATGGAATTAGAGCTCCTCGAGAAAATTCCCTTTTGGAGTTTTCCTCATTCCTGTCTACATTTCCTAACTCCAAAAATGTATGACAACAGGCATGCATCATGGAGAGTTTCCTGTTATTTGCCAAAGTAGTCAGGGCTTTTGTAGTTCCTTCCAGACTCAGTTTTCGTAGTAATGACAGCCACCATCTCTTGGCAGCTTACCCTGGGCCACACCGCGTGCTCCGTGCTTTATGCGGACCATCCCATCTAATGTGTGCAACAGGTCTACACAGGGAGCACTGTTCTTATGTGTGCTACTGCTGTCCTCATCTTGCAGTGGAGGTGGTCCCTGGCCAAGCCCCAGAGCTCATGAAGTGCATGAGTGGGGATTCTCTCCCGGCTCTGACACCCTAACCACCAAGCCTCACAGCCCCTGACTCAGGGTTATGAAACAGTCTTAGAAACTCGAAATGAGAGAATTACATCTTTGAGTCAAAACCTCATGGCATCCAGAGCCACAGATGAGTTTTGAAATGCGTCTGCCTCACGCTGCTCACGAGGGCTTTGTGGTGTATGAGAAAGAAGAGGAAGAAGGTGGCCACCAAGAACAGGAAATGGAGGGGAGCTGGAAGGATCCATGAGCGGTGCTGGTCTTAGACCACCAGCTTGGCCTTGTCACCTCGGGCCTCCTGGGCATGGAGCAGGGGCTTTAGAGAGAGGACAGCAAACGCCCCGTGCTGAGACATTCCCTGGGCATTGCTCCCAGATTGCACCCCTATCTTGTTCCAATTCAGCCCCTCAGTAGAACTAATTCCCTCCTGTACTAGTTACCCACCCCACCCCAGTCCCCCCAACACACTTATTTTTAAGGCTAAAAGTCTGCGTTGATCCTGCTAGTGGCTGGCGTTGCCTTGGGCTGAGGAACAAGTCATGTCCCAACAGGTGAACTTACAGAGTGTTTTTCCTCCAAAGGCCTCCAAAAAACTCAAACTGGTCATTTTATCTTTATATAAAGCCTTATCTATCCAACCACCATAGCCAGAATGGAGAGACTCTCTACACATATGAAAATGTTTTTTCTACTGGTCTTTTATTTTTTATAGAATGCCTTTCGATTATTTCCATTAATAATACCAATAATTATCATTTTGGGGGTGCTTACTCGTACAAGTCACAGAGCTAAACATTCTCATGTATAACCTTATTTAATCCTGGTATCATCCCTGTACAGGATATATTTGCATTATTATCCCCACTTTGCAGGTGAAGAAACTGAGACTTTTATAAACTATTTGCCCAAAGTCACGTGGCCAGTGAGTGTCGAAATTGGAATAGGAACTCTGTTGGTTATAAACATTGGCTCTTAATCTCTGTACATAGATGATTATAATGTACATCTAAATGGCCTAAACAGTCTTTGCTTTGAATATTCCTACTAATTTTGTCTCTTTCCATTGTTCATTTCTAGTATCTTCTACAAATGCTTCTGGGAATTGGAGGACCCAGATAGCGGTAGGGCTATCTGACTACGAGACCCCGGCACATTCTTCCTACACCAGCTGCTATGGCAACATCTATAATCCTTTGCCCTCCCCAGGCAGGTGAGAAAGCAATGCTCCAAAATTCTCATAGCCTGTTCCTGGTCAAAAGAATTGAGAAATTCTCTTTTATTTTATGAATGCTCAAAGATCATCAGATTATAGCCCATGGGCCCAAACCAGCTGCCACCTGTTTTTGTAAATTAAGTTTTATTGGGAAAAGGCCATGTTCGTTCACGTACATTTTATGTATGGCCGTTTTTGCGCTGTGAGGGCAGAGTGGAGTACTGACAGAGCCCTCATGGTCAACAAAGCCAAAAATATCTGGCCTCTTAAGAAAAGGTTTGTTGACTCTGAGCTTGTTCAAATTTGACTCCGTTCCTAGTCTTCTGTAAGGTCGTAAATTCTGTGTCTGACGGGGTTTTTTTAATTGCAGTACTTTATACAGTATTACTGATATATCCATTTAAGACTCTCCTGGAACCTTGGAAGAAAAATATCTCTACTCCAGAAAAGGCTGTTCATATCAAAATTCCTTGTAGACAGTTGGTGGGCTTGATTTCAATGAACACTTGCTGCCTATTTGTGTCTGACCCTGTGTTCATTGAGAAGCTCCAGACATAGCCAGCTGTCCTGTTTGTAATCATGGTTCTTTGTAAACATTTGGAGGAAATATACAAGACAATTGGTTAGAATGTGATTTTTTTAAAAAGATTGCTAACTCTGCATTACATGCGCTTCTTTGTATATGCAGGAGGAATTAAGTTTGAAGAGGTCATTTCTCCCTATTACTTTTCACAGAATATAATTCACAACCATTGTGCCAAGAAACAGAGCATTTTCTGTTTGTTTTTATTTAATGTTGCTCTGGGTCAAATTGCTTCAGGCAGAGGGAGACTTACACAGACAATAACTTATCAAAAGTGTCTATCCTGGTGAATTTGAGAGGTTAATTTCTTTTTTTACTTCGATTTTTTATTTCAATTCTAGTTGGTTAACATATAAAATTGGTAAAAAGGGGTTTCAGGAGTAGAAGTCAGTGATTCCTCATTTACATACAACACCCCATGCTCATCACAAGTAGCCTCCTTAATCCCCATCCTCTATCTAGCCCATCCTCCGCCCACCCCTCTCCAACCCTGTTTGTTCTCTATAGTTAAGAGTCTCTTATGGTTTGCCTCCCTCTCTCTCTCTCTCTCCTTTTTTCCCCTTCCCCTATGTTCATCTGTTTTGTTTTTTAAATTCCGCATATGAGTGAAATCATAGTTTCTTAATAAGTACTCAGTGTTACAAACGAATTGGAGGTATTCAACCCCCAAAGCCTTATTTTTCTTCTCCTTGTTCAAGGAGAGTTTTTCTTGGCTTGAACTGTTAGGCCAATTGTCTCAACTCAACAAAGGGTGTGCTCAAAATAGAATTTTAGTGAAAATTTACCTCAGGGGACTTCAAATAGCTTGGGTTTCTGTAAATAATGCTTGCACATGCGTTAGGAGCAAGAACTAAAATGGCTTTGGCCCAAAACTGGACCTGCACGTTTTCAAGTCAGTTCTCATCATTTAGTATTTGCAAATAGTTCTCATCATCTGCAAACAGTTTTCCCCATTTGTATACTTTTACTTTCCTTTTCATGGACTGCATTAGAAACAATATTAAAGCGCATAAGACAGTTCAAAAATCCTTAACACCACTTTCACTGGACTCAGGAAATACTAAACATTTTTAGAGAAAATCTGATTTTACCAAGTGTGCCTGACTATCGCAGCCAGCCCAAGATGGCTTGATATGGAGTCTGATGTCAGAGGTGGGGTAATCTACAGGAAATTAGACACTATTTAAAGATCCCTATTGTGTGTGCTCACATGTGCATCATATGAGCTCATTGTGGAAAATTAAGAAAATAATAAAGGGATGAATAAGTAGGAAATCATTTACCCATAATTCTACCATCTAGAAATGGTAGCTGTTAGCATTTTGACGCATTCCCCCATTTTCCAGTATCCATTTTTAACGTGGCCGTAATGGTAACCTTATGTGCAGTTTTACATCTTTCATTGTCTATGAACTTCTGCGTCCCAGTTCTCTTACTTACTATCACAACATAAACATGTCCCCATACTTTTAAAACTCTCTAAACCTTACTTTATGTGATCCACATGATATTCCACTCAATCAACATACCATACTTTAACAGTTCCCTGCTTTGAATTTGAATGGTTTTTAGATTTTCTTTTTTTTGGTGATGCTACTAGTTAACATCTTTTTTTATTGTGATGTAGTTAATATCTTTGTGCAAAATACTTGCCTGAATTCCAGATTATTGCCTTAAGATACAGTCCAAGAAGTAGAATTAGTGGATTAAATTGAAAAGTGTATTTGTTTAAGCCCTTGCTTTCCGGAAAGATTTGCCAATTTACCCTCCAGCAACAGAGGTAAGGGTGTGCTTATTTCCATCTATTTGTCCATTTAGGATTTTTTTAAATTATATTTCAGAGTGATCAATTTAACTTGACCTACTAACAAAACAAGTATCATAATAGCCATCCATTAAGTTTTAGAAATTTGCTATAAAATGGTTATTTTTGATGAAAACACAATTTTTAAAATAGGAGAGAAATTAGGTTTCAAGGTAAAGATAAAAAGAAAAACTTTAGATCGGCCCTGAAGTTAAAGATTTGAGTAATTTTTTTTTTTAAAGATTTTATTTATTTATTTGACAGAGATAGAGATAGCCAGCGAGAGAGGGAACACAAGCAGGGGGAGTGGGAGAGGAAGAAGCAGGCTCATAGCAGAAGAGCCTGATGTGGGGCTCGATCCCACAACGCCGGGATCACGCCCTGAGCCGAAGGCAGACACTTAACCGCTGTGCCACCCAGGCGCCCCTTGAGTAATTTTTTAAACAAATGAAGTATGTAGTATTCCAGGATCCTTTTCCCCAGAGTGTCTGGCTCTTAACATTTACAGAAAGCTACACATTTTTACCAATAAAAATTTGTTTCCAAGTATGCTGTGGTATAATTGTCAGTGGCGTAGACTTTCTAAAATCATAAACGTCAACGTCTCTTATGCTCCCTAGTATATAATACAGACAGATTCTTGGCTCTGTGCTGCAAACTGTTTTCAAATAACTTTTTTTTCCCCTGACTTCCTGCTTTCCATTTCCTGTCCTCTTCCTTATCTAATTCTACCTCTACTAGGCAACACCGAGGGCTTCTGTCCCAGAGAATGGGTGTGGCTCCCGAAATGAGCTCAGTTTTCAGTTCTCTTTTGCTCAGTGTAGCCCGCTGTAGTAAGTACGGCCCTCAGATCCGGCTGCTGCATCTTGCCTCGTAGCCGGACGTCTTGCTTGTTCTGGCTGGTGTGTGAAGCTACGGAAATCTGACTTTGTGTTTATGGTAGATGAAAACACTAAATACCTGGTTTCATGTAGTATTTCTTTCCACAGCTCTCCTTCCAGTGACTTCTTAACCATCTTGACTAAAGAAATTTAAAATAAAAAGAACCTACTAACTATCTAACCTGTTCTAAATGATTGTTGAAGGAATGAGGTTTTGCTTCTTGGAATGGTTTGTGTTATAGGATGCCTTCCTTTGGATACAACATCCAAGTATGCCTAGGATTTTTGTATGTGATGTTGTTTCCAATTTATTCTCGACCCATAGACCCTAGGGATGTAAGATGTGTCCCTGGGTGCCCCTGCCTGCCACTAAATATATTCCTTTGTCCCTGATGGAAAGCATCTAGTATATTCCCTTAATTTGAAGAATACTTAAAATGTGGCTGTCAAAAATACTTTTTAAAAAGTTAAAAATATGACTCTCACCCAAGGAGAAAATGGGCATGTGTCAAAGATTTATTTAACTCATTAATGAGAGGACTAACAGAACGGTAAAGCTGCTTCCAAGAGAATTCAAAAGACTGAATTCAACACATTGAAAGATAAAAGGCTGGAATAAGATTACTAAATAAGATTTAAAAACCGGTTAATGGCCTACAGGGCAATAAAACTATGTCCATTATCTTTTTATAGTAGACCGAAGTTATTTGTATTCCTTCCGGACAAAAAAACCCTACGAGTTAACATGTAACTTACCACAATCCGCATCCTAATCAATGGTAAATATAAGTGAGACAAAGGAATATCTCTCTAGAGGATTAAGTACACCTTGCATGGGCCTTTTCAACAATGTGCCAGTAGGTCAATGAAAGAACACACCGTCATCCTCTGCCTTGACGGTGCTTTCTACGAATTCGTTGAGTAGAGTCATCTTTGCACTCTGGTACTAAAAATGACCACAAGTAATCACTTTTCTGGTTTCCTTTACTAGACAGTACCCAGAGATCAGTCACCTGGACGGCACGGACGGAAGCCGGTTGGAAGACAGCCTGGAGAGTAGGGAGCAGAGGCTCCTTTGGCATGAAGATTCGAAGCCCGGAACATTAGTCTGAAGTGCAGTTGGACCTCTGGACCAAGCGCTGCGTTCTCACACTAGTGTGCCTTGCAAAACGTGTTCGTCTTCCCAGAAGGCTGTTCGGCTTTAGAAAGCTCAAGGCATCCAGGGTCGAAGAGGGGACTCCGGTGTCCCGGAAGTGATTCGCACACTGAGGCTGCGCAGAGGCCCTGAACGACTTGCCTTTCAGACTCCCGGCACTGCCCTGACAGAGCGAAGTAGAACCGTGGCCAAGAAAGGACTCCGCCTTTATCACTAGCAAGCACTTTTTAAGGGAATAAAAGTTGTTGAAGGCAAACCGCAGAACTGTGGAAAGTGCGTTCAGGGTCTCCCGTAGGAAAGAAGGACAGGAAACTTCAGAGCACAATTCAGAATGATGAGAAAAGGGAAACCAGAAGCTCCTTAGTCATTACTCACCTTCAGAAAGTTTGGGTTTGTGAGCCGGCGAAGGATGACATGCTATCTCTACACGGACGTGAACAATTGAGACAGTATTGGAAAATTACTTGAAGAGAAGCTGGATTTTCATGAAGTTCTGAATGAGTGTAAATGTTTTTAGGATATTATAAAGAGTGATGGTTTTCATAAGCACCGTAAAATGGGTTCTGGAAAGACTTATTGCTGTAGCATCCTGTAATATAACTTTATGGTAGCAGATGAGGGAAAGCAAAGCAGCCCACTGAATAATTGACAAACTCTGCTTGGAGAATTTTCTAAGGTACAATATTATTGGGCTCCTTTTTTCTTTCCACACCAGTGGTGTGATGGGTTATTATTCAGGCTGGTAACTCTCCAATTTGGCTTGCCATTTGAAATGGCAGACCTGATCTGGAAAGTTTTTATAACCAAGAGGTTGAAAAAGTATTTTAAGGTAATCCAGGAAGAACCCAAAACAAAAAGAAATGGAAAAACAAAAGCCACAGCATTTTCAATGAATTGCGTGCCTTAAAATGGTGAACATTAGAAAAGTAAGCATATTGTCCAGATTCCATGGGGGGTCCAAGTCACCAAATGACAAAAAACAAGATTAGTCATTACAAAACAAAACGAAACAAAACAAAAAACAAAAAAACTCCAAGCTGCAGTAGATTTAATTATGAGGCTAAAACTACCTCATACTTTACTCGGAAGAACTAATTAGCTATGGTTCATTGTAATGTTTTTTTTTAAAAAAAAAAAAAAAACCGTATTTCCGTATTCCAGAATGCTCTTTTTTGTCATCTTCGCTCTGCTTCAATATTCCATAAAAGGTGCTCCCTTCCCCCTTTTATACAGTTTTCTTGTTCATATTGTGAATAGAGGAGTTTCTGAACAACTTTTTGGAACATTTTCTATCTATATTCCAAAGCATGTAATATATACATAAAGATGATCTGTTAAGCTGGTCCTTAGTCATTTGTATCATTAAATATGAAGTTTGGGGGAAGAATTTGGAACAAAAAAGAAGACATGCAAAAAAAATAACATTCCTTTTTGCATATTTGTATAGCCTTCTAGAAACAGAAATACCCTTTTGCATATTCTTTTACTGTTCTGACTTTTTAAGACCTATTATTTTTTTTACATAGGTCAATAAACTGAAGGTGTGCTACTGAAAATGTTTACATATTCTTCCATTACATTCAGGGTTCAAACAAAGCAGTTTAAAGTGCTCGACTTCAAGTAATCATGTGGGACAAGATTGTGGATTTTTAGTTGTAGTGTTACCATATTTTATGGTATGCCAAGGTGCACATTTTTTCATATTTACATCTTTGAAATCAGGGTGCAGCTTTTGATGGATGGCATGCTCTCAATGAATTGGCAGTGTTTTTTTTCTTTCGTAGTGCTACATAAAAGAATGCTGTGTCTTACAATAAAGTTGTCTTAGAATTGATGAAATATGGTAGTTTATTGCCTCACTGAGGATGACAGATGTGAATTTTTAGGCTTCCTAATATCACGAATGTTGTTTATTTGTAACAAGTCGTTCATCCTAGTTTTGCAGACTGGCAAACAGGTCTTTTAAATTCAAAAAAATGTTTCATCTGACATCTATTTATCCTGCACAACAGGGAGAAGGGAATGGGAAATGAAATGTAGGAAGACCTTAATATTTCTGTGCAAGTATCTTAGATGGAAGTAACCTTCTTCTGTTCAAGAAAGGGAATGCTCAGAATTGCAAGTACACTTTGGAAGAACGCATGGAACTTGGCTCCCAAATGGTTGAAGAAGGTATAGAAGTGGAAGCATGCTGGGCCTGCTGTATGATTTTCCCCCCATCTTTTTAGGAAAAACCGCTCTCCACCACGTGTTTGGTATGTTTACTAATAACCAAAACATGGCAGAGGTAAATTACTCAACATAACTCATTGATCTCTTTCTTTTTACAAGATGTCGTATCTTCCTGATAAAAATTTTAAATTCAAACAAAAATTTAAATTCAAAAACAAAGCAAATACATAACATAAGAACATAATTGTGCCCTAGGAGCCTAACATTACCAGATGTAAGACTTGTTCATTTATTTTCTATTAGTTTGCATTTCCCTCTATGCACACAGTAATGTTTTTAAAATTCAGCATCATATTACAAGGACAGTTTACAACTTGTTTTTTTCACCTAGCATATCTTGGGCCTCTCTGTAGCAATATATATTGAACTACCTCATAAAGATGTATATTTTACAAGGTGGATTTTTTTTTAATTGCCTCACCTTCCTTGCTGTTCATATTTTTTCTATATTTGAAAAAATTCTTCAAAATTCTTTCTTGTACTCATATAAGCTTCATGTTACAAGTAATAAAGATTCCGGAATTGTTTCAAACTATTAGTTTGGCCTGTTCTTAGGAACAAAGGTTCAGACTAAAGAGTTCCTTCAAGTGTTAGGCCTTCAGAGCATTTAGAAGTGGAATAATGACTTTCTTCAGGACAGTAGAAATGTTCGGATTATTTTCTAGAGTAATTTTCAAAGGATCAGTCGTGAAAGACAAGTTTCTAAAACTTTCAGCTATTGTGGGCCTCTAGTTTTGTGAAGAAAAATAAAAATGAATTACTGAGGAAAACAAGTTAATTTTAAAAGTGAATTCCTAGGGAAGTGGAGAAAACAAATAGATACAAAAATATACATTCCTGCTCACTATTAGATTCATTGGGCACAAAACGACTCTGTCGTTTTACATTCCACTAACAGTTTCTTAACTCCCTGCGTTTTTCATTGAAGTATAGTTGACATACAGTGTTCTGTTAGTGTCAGGTGTACAATATATTGGTTTAACAATTCTATGCATGACTCATTGCTCACGGTCATAAGAGTATGTGGACCAACCTCTGAGCACCGCTAACTTGGAGCTCAGCCACATCCCTGCATGTTAATAAGGCAAATCATTCATCGTCCCCTGTTGCCTCATGAGGCATGGAGATGCAGTTCATATCCAAAGAGAAAAACCTTTTTAACATACACAGAGCCCGGAATATGATGCAAAACTGAACTCATCTTTGTGCTCAAGCCCTTTACCTCCCATGTTCCTCCTGTTTGCTGCCCGAGTCCAATCCCCTCCTCTGGATCCTCACTGGACTCTTTTGCCTCCTCCCCACCCCCCATCCTTGTGCCACCCCAGAACAGCAAAAAGCAAAGTGTGTCCTGCTGCGAAAATGAGTTGGCATTCATAGAATTCGGGTTCAGTGTGTGCCAGGCTGACGTGAAGTGCCATGTGTATGAGCTCCTTTGATCCCCACAACAGCCCAGTGACTGGGTGTTATTTCCATGTTACTGAATCTGACAATTGGGAAGGTCAAGTAATTTGTCAAAAGTCATGCAGCTCTTGGGAGAAAAGCAGGAAACAGATTTCGATTTGTCCAACACTGAAGCCTAAACTACTGCAGCCTTGTTCCAAGAACAATTTCTCTACAGTCAGGGTAGCAAACAAGATTTTTAAAAAATATATGAGGGGCGCCTGGGTGGTTCAGTTGGTTAAGCAACTGACCTCTGGTTTCAGCTCAGGTCATGATCTCAGGGTCCTGGAATCAAGCCCTACGTCAGGCTCCATGCTCAGTGCGGAGTCTGCTTGGGACTCTCTCCCCCTCTGCCCCTCCCCCTGTGTGCTCTCGCAAATAAATAAATCTTAAATATATATATATATATTTCATATGTATATATGAAAATTGAGTGAATACATGCTAAGCTCAGCTATGCTTGCTTTTTTTTTTTTTTTTTCCATTACCCATGGCAAAAAGGCAGAGGCAGGCCTCAGTCTGAATAGAGGTGAAGATAACCCTTATCTGGATTACACCTAGCCTTGCAGCCCGGTAGACTGCATTACGTATTGCTATGTGAGCTCCTCAGTGGACCAAGGACATTTGTTAAATTCTTTTCAAGTCAATAAAATGTCTCACACCAGTGAATATACTTGTTACAATCACAGATAACCATAATGAGCTAAATATTGATCAGTAGCACTGAAAATATCTATCGATCTTTCTCCATTTCTGATGGTTCGGGGCGGTATGATAATACGAAGTTATTATGCTCTTCGACCATGACCCCAAGGAGTCCTCTCAGAATTGACCTCTATCAGATGTATGTGCCTGTGGGTTTTCACTCTTGATTCTCCTTGAAAAGAGTGAATCTGGGATTAATCTCCTATTAGAATCTGAGCCCAGTGACAAAAAATCCTTCCAATACTTGCAACCTTTACTACTTTTGATGCCTCGTGGAGTCTATCTCCCCTGCAAAAGAAAATAGGAACTATGCAGCAAGATTTGTTTTAGCAATACTTAGCTGATTCTTAACATCAACACACACAGAAACACATTTTCTCCCTTTTCTTTTGTTTTTGAATATCAGCAGTCTTGACAAGAATGGTGTATTGGCGGGGCACCTGGGTGGCTCAGTTGTTAAGCGTCTGCCTTTGGCTCAGGGCGTGACCCCGGCGTTATGGGATCAAGCCCAGCATCAGGCTCCTCCGCTGTGAGCCTGCTTCTTCCTCTCCCGTTCCCCCTGCTTGTGTTCCCTCTCTCACTGGCTGTCTCTCTCTCTGTTGAATGAATAAATAAAATCTTAAAAAAAAAAAAAAGAATGGTGTATTGGGACCAAGGGAATGGGGGTGGGAGCTGACCAAACTGCTGAGTTTAGACCATTATCTCTTCTTAAATGCTTGTTGCACTTAAGAAGTGTCCAAGGTTTAAAAGTTCTGTGATTTTCAACTAGGACTGTACCACCAGCTATGGGGCATCTGGAAATGTGAATGTGTCGCTGTATTTTAGAATCCCTCAGTGATTTGGAAATATTACCGGCATATAGGGACCAGGGACATTAAACAAATACAAGGCATGGGTCCCCTACAACAAATAGTTGTTCTATCCAAACTGCCCAATGACCCCATTGAGAAACCCTGAGCATCTTACCTAGGAAAATGTGTTTAAATCCACTTCTATGGGTGCTGCCTTCCCTGTTTAAAGCAGAGACTTCTCAATTCTAAAGGGAAGAAAGGGGAAAGTAAAGAAGATGATTGTTTCCTGAGGGTGGGGGAGAAATTTATATGAGTCGAAAAGGCATATATCCAACAAATATTAGAACACCAACTACAGTCACTGTTCCAGGAAGTGAGGATAGACTAGTTTCCTGAAGCTAACTGTCCAATCAATGAGGGAGAAACAGAAGTGACCAATGGGAATAACTAAGAAGGATCATTAGTCTTATGAAAGCCAAGCATGGTGAGAAAAGAGAGGATGTAGATAATAGCCTAGGTTGCTGGGACACAATGGGGCCTTTGGGGGGGGGGGAAAGGCTTCATCCTAGGCTTGGTGGTCGGTAAGAGAAGGTCCAGTTAAGCAAGAAGGAAAAGAAGCTCTCCGAGGGTTAAGAGAATGTCACCGTGGGGGCGGCTCTTTCGGATAAGTGTCTAACTCTGATTTCAGCTTGGGTCCTGATCTCACAGGTCATGAGATCAAGCCCTGCATCAGGCTCAGCACTGGGCATGGAGCCCGATTAAGATTCTCTCTCTCTCTCTCTCTCTCTCTCTCTCTCTCTGTCATCCTCTCCTTCTGCCCCTCCCCCCTTAAAAAAAAGAGAGAGAGAGAGAATGTTACCATGGCATCACCAAAGCCCTAAAGCTAGAAGCAACTTAGCCAGCTTAAGAAACTAAAAGAATAGAAGGACATATTATTCCAGGATTGAAGAAATACAGGTAATTAGAAAGAAAGCTGCCGGGGTGCCTGGATGGCTCAGATGGTTAAGCATCTGACTCTTGGTTTGGGCTCTGACCCTGATCTAGGGGTTGTGGGATTGAGCCCCATGTGGGGCTCCACGCTCAGCGCAGAATATGCTTGTCCCTCTGCCTCTGCCCCTCCTCCTCTCAAATAAATAAATAAATAAAATCTTTAAAAAAGAAAAAATGTGCCATTTTTCAGTTCTCACTATAGTCACAACGATGGGCTAAGTGCTATCATTTGATTTAATCCTTCCTCAACTGTGTGACAAAGGTGGTCTTAGCCCAGAAAAGGATATAAAGAGAGGGGCTCAGAAAGATTACCATGACCTCAGTTACAAGGCCACAGAGGAAGTTGTGAAGCAAATATTCAAACCTGGGTTTGTCTGACGAGACCTCATGCTCTTATTAACCATGACATCACAGAAAAGCAGTTGCTCACCGAGAGCCTCTCTTAAATGGAAACCAAAGAAAATGAAAAGAGAAAGGTAGGAGCAAACAAAAGAGCTGCCCTGGGAAGAAGAAGGAGGGAAGGTCAATGGGAGGGGTGGAAATCTGATCAGCAAGGTGCAAATAGGGAAAAAGACAGTCCAGGCGGGCTGCAATGATCGGCCCTCAGACGCTTCTGATTGGGGTGTCGCTTGAAGATGTTGCTAATGAAGGACCAACTGGGTGAGAGTTATCTTTGCAAAAAGGGTGGAGGAAAAGAGCAAAGGCGTTTGGGGAACGCACTCTAAATGTCTGTTGGTAGTGAATAGTGAATTAAACTAGCGTTGCAGCCTCCCACCCCTGTTCCCTTGTAAAACAAACACTTAACATTCCCTGAAGAACCATTTTTCATGTTGTCCTCTCCTTATTTTCATAAGGAATTGGCTCCATAAGGAGATCAAAGATTGGGAAGCCAGAGTGAGAAAGATCTCATCAGGCAAACTAGCAACCCAAGACTGGGAAGGACGTTCTCCTCAGGCCTTCAATTACCAGAAGATAGTGGGTGTCTGGGTAGACATCACCATCTTTATAAAGCAGTAGTTAAATGTATGGGCTTTGAAGTCAGGCAGACCTGGGGACGGGCTGCCGGGCTTGAAATCAATGCCAGCCTCACCACTTGCTGAACCCTATGGACTAGGGTAAGATTTCTAACGGCCCCGTGTCTCAGTTTCCCCACTAGTACCCATCACACAAGGGTATTTGTGGGCTAAACAAGATAATGCATGTAAGAGTGAGGCACGACACCTAGTCTCTAGCAGGTGCTTCATGAGATAAATTATTTCCTGGAAAAAAAAAAGATGGGAAATTATGGTTGAATATTAAATGAGATCTAGAAAATTAGGTTTCTGAGGATTGGCACTGCCTTAGTGTAGCCACTGAAATGACAACACTCTTGCAATTACTCATCACTGTCGAGAGCTGATTATATTTCAGGTGCTGTCATGGGCATGGGGCCATATTGGAATATTTTGTCTCTTTTTTAATCCTTGTATCAAATTTACAATTATTAATCCCAAACAAAAGCTCGGGGAGGTTAAGTGCTTTGCCCAAGTTACATATCTAGAAGGTACCCAGGTCTGGACTGCAATTCCCAAATGCATAAAACAGAACTTTTGTAAAGTATGACTTTGTGCCACTCTGGAGTCTGCCATGAATGGAAGATGCACCGAGGTTTAATCCACACAGTCAAGCCATTAAGGTGTGTTCCAGACTTTTCTGCCAGAGCTCTCCTGCAAGGCCTGGACTAGGACGACGTGCACTTGCAAAAGCCTGGGAGTGAGTGCCTGCTTAAAGTGGGTGCCCAGCTGCCTGACTTGCTTCTCCCCAGGCTTGGCCTTGCAGCTGGCTCAAGGACTGTACCTGCCTTTTTCTGTGCAGGAGAATGCAAACAAGCCAGCCAGCAGAGGGGCCACATTCAGCAAGTGAAAATCAAGATCCTACGTTAAATGTAAAAAATAGCTCTACCTACCAGATTTTTGTTATTTACTAAAAAAAAAAAATGTAGATACAGGACATTTAGGGCATCCTGGAAAAAACTCACCAAGGGACACCAAACGAAATCATTAAATTCAGAACATATACTGTAGATATGGGACACCTGGCAATCTCTTTTGCCAGGCCACGGCCCACTGGCAAGTGGGACAACAGATGCTTGAGAAGCTCTTGTAGATGGTTTTCTAGAAAGATACCTGTCACACCCTCCAGGTCCATGAAGAGGTTTGCCCACCTCAAGCCAGAGTCTTTCTTCAGACCAGGAACCTTCTAGATCAGGCCCAGTTTCGTCTGAAAACATGGCAGAGAATGTGTGGAAGTTCTTCTGGAAGAGGATGCCTGAGAAAATCACCTTTCCTTTTTTTTTTTTTTTCAATGTTTTTTTTTATTATATTATGTTAGTCACCGTACAGTACATCCCCAGTCCGATGTAAAGTTCGATGATTCATTAGTTGCGTATAACACCCAGTGCACCATGCAATACGTGCCCTCCTTACTACCCATCACCAGTCTATCCCATTCCCCCACCCCCCTCCCCTCTGAAGTCCTCAGTTTGTTTCTCAGAGTCCATAGTCTCTCATGCTTCATTCCTCCTTCTGATTACCCCCCCTTTCTTTATCCCTTTCTTCCCCTACCGATATTCCTAGTTCTTAGCTCCATGGATGAGAGAAATCAGAAAATCACCTTTCCTATAACGTACTTTTTCTTGGGCCTAGAATTCTGGCTCTTACAAAATTGGTCAATGAGGACACCTAGAGGCCAGTTTAGGTTATCACAGGCAGGAGGTTTCTGATGGGCCTCCCAGTGATACTGAATTAAAATCCTATGTGTACAAACAAGTTTCAGTAGCCTTGCAGGAAAAGGAAAAAAAAAAAAATCAATTTTGAGTGTCTGACACCTTGACTTATTAGCTGTGTCTTCTTGGGGAAATTATTTAAATTTTTTAAAACTTCACTTTACTATGAAATAAAAAATAGTTATTTTAGCAATTTCACAGTATTGTAAGAATGCAATAAAATTATGCACTTAAGAAAGTTAGCACAGTGCCAGGGATATAGAAAACCCTCATAAATGTTTCTTGTCATTACTGTTTCCAATGTGACACTACAAGGCAGTGTAATATTAGAGAGTTGTTACTAATAATATTTAATGTTATTATTAAATTTAAATGTTACTACAATTAAAAGAGTAAATATTATTAATATTTAAGATTCATTGGATGCCAGGGCCGGGATTTGGGTGGAATGATTGAACTTCCTGCTCAGGTGCCAAAATATAAAGAGCATCGGAAAACTCATTTGACAAGATAAGTAATATTTTAATGCAGCCTTTTTTAAAAATAAAAATTTAGGCAAAGAAAATTCGTGATGAACAAAACATTAACATTTTAAATAAAGGCAGGATCAGTATTACTGGTCATTCCTTTTTTCTAGGGCTTCCTAATGGCTCAGCACGACACTGCACTGTGCTAGCACTTAACCCTACCAAGCAGAGGTGGCAAGTGTTCTACGTACCATTTTACAGATGAGGAAGTAGAAACCCAGAGGAGCTGCTCAGATACATGTAAACTCCCCCAGATCTGAATGATTCTAAAGCTCACGCCCCACCCCCTTTCTATCTTGTTCATACTTCCCATTCACGAAGTGATGCAGGCTCAAGGTTCTCTACCCCACGGTGTACTTTCACTCGTACTGTGTTTAGAGTTGCCAGATCTAGCGAATTAAAGGGTGTCCAATTAAATTTGAGGTTGAGATAAACCACAAATGACTTTTAGTATGTGTATGTTCCATGTATATCCTTTATCTTATCTGGCAGTCTTCCTCCCCACCCCATCACCAAGGAGACCAGACATTTTAATAAATACAGCTCACAATTTCACAATGGAATAAATCTGCTGGATTAATCCTGCCATTTCTGTACTGAGCACAGATCAGAAATGGTAAACGGCTTTAATAGAGGTACAAGCTCCCCCCACCCCAAATAAAATAGAAAACTGGCTTAGTATCTTCGCCTAAAGGCAAAGGGACCATTTGAGCCTCATCTGGCCTTACAAAGGCCTTCTTTGGTCTTTACTGAGATGTTCTAGGATAAGAAATTACAAGCCTGAGTTGAAATAAAATAAAGAAAATGCTTTAGGCGTTCTGGGTCGCATGTCCTGCAAATGTTATTTGTTATTTTGAGATCTCTGGCTCCAGGCGCCATAAATTATTTCTTTGGCAGAATAATATTCTGAACCCTAATGATTTGTTTCCATTCATGGTGCAAGGAAGATGATTGAAAACGAATGAAATTTGTTCTTTAAAAAAACCGGTAATCACGTCGCCCACCTGGAGGTGAACCATTAGCAAATTTCAGCCCCTCAGAGCTCAGTAAATTGAATATATTGTCAGAAAGTATTTCTTCTAATAATGTTACTGCATGCAGATGAAGAAGGAGAAAAATATTTCAGGGTTAACCTGAACTTTAAGCACTATTTGAATTATTAGGTTTTTAATTATGTAAGAGTGAATCATTAAAACCTGTCAACGGATTCTTAGCACATCACATGACCTGAACAACCATTTCAGTTTCTAACTCACACCCTACCTACCCAGTGAAAATTTCCTAGCTCCCTCCCAGATGAATACTGGAGGGGGGGGCGCGGGGGGGGGCTCATGCCTGCACCTGACTACCCTCCGCCTTTTTCAGTCTGTGAGCTCTTAGAGATCAAGGACCATATCTTATTTAAATATGTGTTCCATTTAGAACCTAAAACTAATTCTTTCTCTAGCAAGTGCTTGTGGACTTGCACGATATACACACGCTGGATTAGTTTGCTGGGACTGCATAAACAAAGAACCACAAACTGTGTGACTTCACCAACAGAAACGTACTGTCTCACGTTTTTAGAGTCCGAGAGGGCGATGGCAGAGTCGGTTCCTGGGGAGGCGGTGGCGGGGCGGGGGGAGTCTGTTTCATGCCTCTCACCTGGCTTCTGGAAGTTTGCTATTTATCTTTGCTGTTTTGCGGCTGGTAGATGTACCACCCCGTCTGTTCTCTGCCCCCATCTTCCCGTGGCGTTTCCCCCGTGTGCATGTCCCTGTGTCCAAATTGCCCCTTTTTCTAAAGACACCAGGCATATCAGTACGGGGCCAACCTACACTTGATTCCATCTGTAAAGACCCAATTTCCGAGTAAGGTTACCTTCCGAGCTCGTGGGCCTTATGACTCCACCTATCTTTTTTGGGAGACACCATTCAACCCATAACAAATCCCAAATAGAGAAGAAAAAGCACCTGAATCCGAAGCGTGTGTTTTTAAGGTTCCAGTAAGACAAAGTGATAGACTAACAAGCTCTAGCTGTTAACGAGTCTCTACCCGGCAGATTCTCGAGAGAAGGATTTGGGAAGGCAAATTCTCTCTCAAAATTGCCCTGGATAATGATATGGAAGTAAAGATAACGCAACCCAATCAGGATGCTGACAGTTGCGAACATACTGAACGGCACCGACCGACGGAATGAGAATCTGCGTTTGCACAAGATCCTCGGCTGACGCTCAGGCACGTGCAGCCGGGGGCGCCCTTCTGTTACCTCCCCTCGAGCTGCCCCTATAACCTCTATGACCGGGAGAGGAAGGTGCACTCGCTTCCCGCTCCTTCTGTTTCCATGGAGGGACTTGAGCTAGACCTGTGTAGGCTCTATCTAGGAAGCTGAAAAAGAACTCCTTCTAGGGCTCCAGCCCTACGCCGGACCGACTTAATCAGAACAGTTGAGGGTGAACCAACCACTGATCTCTGTTTTCAATGGGCAAGTGATGCTACTGTGCACCGTGGGGCGTGAGAACAAATGAGCCACAGCTGCTCCCCTGCATCTTCCCTTCACCTGGGAAGCTTCGGCCTCCTTTTTCAGTGGGCCTGTCTCTAAAGCGGGAGCATTCGGCCAGCTCCCCAGCCCTGGGGTAGCCCAAGTTTCTCCGCGCAAGATGAGAGAGAGCGAGAGCGAGAGCCCCGCCCTTATGCAGAGCTGCTTGCCGTGTTCCAGGTAGTGTTGGTTAAGCGGAAGTCTGCATCCCTGGGAGTCTCCTTAATATGCCGGCTCCTTCAGGGGGTCTAAGGCCAGGAGTCTGACCTGCATTTTTTTTAAAAAGATGTTATTTATTTATTTGACACAGAGAGCTAGAGCGCACAAGCAGGGGGAGGGGCAGGCAGAGGGAGAGGGAGAAGCAGGCTCCCCGAGGAGCAGAGAGCCCCCAATGCGGGGCAGGGCTCGATCCCAGGACCCTGGGATCGTGACCTGAACCACCCAGGCATCCCCTGACCTGCGTTTTGAATGCATTTCCAGGCATGCCTTTGTTTCTTGTCCATGGCCCACACTTTGAGTAGCAAGATGGTGCCATCTTAAAACCATCCCTTCTGATCCAGCTTTTATCTGTTATACACGCATGTGTATTTTACTTTCCTATATGACACGGTATCCTTTTTCTGAACTTGAGTGGAAAAGGGGGTAGGGTTTACTGGAAAAACCATAAAACTCCAGTAACCTGACTGGTCTCCACCTTTATAATGATCCATAAATACTAATGTAGTGCCAATATATGAAATCTTAGAAGGCATAACTGCCCAGGTGATGGTGATTCTTCCTCTGGGATCCACCTGCCCTATTATCACCAGAGTTCCCACCTCCTCTGCTAAGCCTTCATGTTGGGAGCACGGGGGCTCTACAGTCAGGCAGTGTGACTTCAAGGCCCAGCTCTGACACCTGCTAGCCCTGTGACCTTGAAAAAGTCACTGGGCTTCTTTAAGAATCTATTTTCTCTCCTCTCTTCCAAGGGTTGACGTGCAGATTAAGGATGATACGCATAAAATGCGTAGCGCATGACAGGCTCAGAGTAAACACTCATTATATGCTCATTGTGGTGGTGATTTTACTGTTTCATGACCTGACCCCCTAAGGTGTAGTTGATGGATGCAGGGGTGTATGCTTGACCTAAGCTAGGGCACTCGCACCCCCTCTTAGGAATTTGAAATTGGGAAGTGAAAACGTCAGGGACTGGATGGTGTCAGAATTTGACATTTGAGTCTTTCTTCTAGAACAGCTGTCAGAGGACTAGCAGCATGAGCGTCACCTGGGAGCTTGTTACTGGATAACAGTCTCAGGCTCCAGCCCAGACCGACTGAGTAAGGATGCATTTTTAATAAGGTGCACATTACAGCTTGAGACACACTTAGAGGAAAGTCTGTTATCCTCTTGGAAGGCATTTTTGTGATCTTTGCATCTTCCTACCTGCATGTACAAATGCAGATGTTTATAAAACACTCTCAACTAACGGCTTATCTTTTCTTAAGCCTGGGCTAGCTCTATTTCATCCCTGCTACTTGCAACCCCCAAATCTCAATAGCGTTGCAGACTCTATTCTGGATGTTAGAGCTTTCCACCCTCTCCTATAATGAAGACAAACCTAGAAATGGAGGAGAGGTTAGGTTCTAAAGTCAGCCCATGAGGTAAAAACTGTATCTGGTCAAAATATGCTAGAAAATGGGGGAGAGATGTGCCACATTAAAATGTGATACACCATCTTGCAGTAAATCCAACAGAGCCGATTTTGGAAAACACCAAAACCTCTTCATTTGAGCCACAGTGACTACACTGTATGAAAGTACTTATTTTTAAACCCCAGACTGAGGTGCCTCAGTTGTTTAAGCGTCTGACTCTTTGATTTCAGCTTAGGTCATGAACTTGGGGTTGTGAGATTGAGCCCCACATTGTGTGCTGGGCTGGGCATGGAGCCTGCTTAGGATTCTCTCTCTCCCTCTCCTTCTGCCCCCCACCTCCCCCCCACCCCCTCCCCACTCACGTGTGTGTGCTCTCTCTCTCTCTCAAAAAAAAGTAAACCCCAGACTCACAATCACAACAGGAAGATCGCACTATGGAAACTGAGAAAATAGATGCATCTTTCGCAGCTCACGTCCATTCTGCGGCATAAGCTCATTGAGTGGAATGGCAATCAGAATCCCTTAAACAATTGAAGCTAGTTTCCCCTATCTTTTTCTCTCTCCCCCTTTTCTGTCTCTCTCTGGCATGTAGACTCGACTTTTCACACATTAGATGGGAACAGGTTATCACTCTCAGAATGTTGGATCACACATTTTTGTATACATCACAGACTCTCCATTTCTAGCTTTCTGGGCAGCCACTAGGAAGTATTAAAGGCTTTGCAAGATAGTGAACAAGCCAGCAATAGTTACCTGTGACCACTGCTGCAGCTCAGTGGTGCCCGTCTCCCAGAGCATTCACAGTTCACACAGCCTTCGCTTGCTTTCCAACATGACGTTGGCTACCCCCATCCTTTCTCCCTATTATATCCCACACTGGCCGTGTCATCATAACAGGTGTCGCTGTCTGACAGGTTTCACTGTAAACTCTGTGTGCCCGCAGTCCTAGCAAATACAAATTCCATATATTGACCCCGATTTGGTGACAAACTTGTGAAATGCTTCATTTTCTAGCCACTTAAAAGTATTAAAGGCTCCGCATGGTAAGAAACAAGCCCACACCTCGCTATTATAATAGACACCTTCTAACACCATCTTTACAAGGTAATGCTGTCTCTCATCCACTCCTCTGCTTAAAAATGGTCCTCATGCTACAATGTGAATAAACCTTGAAAGTGTTTTGCTAAGTAAAATAAGCCAGACACAAAAAAACCCAAATACCGTATGATCCCATTTATAAGAACTATCTGGAATAGGCAACTTCATAGAGACAGGAAGTAGATGAGAAGTTACTGGGGGTTGCAGGGAGAGGGGAAGGGGGATTTCTGGCTTAATGGTTACAGAGTTTCTACTTGCGTTGATGAAAATTTTTGGAAACATGTAGGAGTGAATAAAATTAATCCCACTGAATTATATGTACTTCATGCAAATTTTATGTAATACATATTTTAAACAGTAAAAGAAATGGGGGAGAAAATGGTTCCTACTGTCCACATCATGAGGTCTGCATACTTAAGGTTCCATATTCTAGCTAGCCTTACTGCTTATTAAATCCAAGGACCACCATTCATTCCATTCAAAACTCTCTCCATTCTTTCATCATTCTCTCCAATGCCAAACACACTCTGTGTTCATTCTCATTTCCTTGGGTTTTCATATGCTCTTCACTTATTTATTTAATTATTTATGAATTATTATTTTATTAAATTATTACCTGTAATGTGCCAGGCAACGGAAATACCAGAGTTTCCGACATGGGCTCCATTCCCTGGACGTTTGCAGTCTAATCAGGGAGTCCAGTCAAGCTCATAGGTAATTGGAACATAGTGCAAATTGATATGATCAGGGACCTCTTGGGAATTGGGTATGGGCAACCAACATAATTGAGGGGCAGGATGGAGTCAAGGAAAGCTTCCTGGAAGAAGTGTCCTCTGACTGTGTGTGTGTGTGTGTGTGTGCGCGCGCGCACGCGAGTGCACAAAATTGCTGTTCCCTTGTTAATTTATTTTAAAGGAGATGTAACACTTTCCTAACAACCAACATCAGGCCATGCTGGGAGTAGCCATCCTAGAACAGAGTCAACAGCATTCCAGGGCACCTGTCCCTCAACGGGTTCTTGTGCAAGAATTGTATCTACAGAACCATCCTGACTATGATAGGTGCTTTATCATGCTGTAATCCAGGCACGGCAGACAAAAATAATCACGATTTTCTAAAAATCTGAAGGAAAGAATACCTTATGACTAAGGAATAGCATGCACAACTTGCTTGGCCCATGTTTTTTTTCCTTCCTTTTTGAGGTCTCGGGGTGGGGGGGAGAGTGTTCTAGAAATTAAAAAGTAAGTTAAACTTGGGATATAGGGAAAGGCCAATGTGCATGGTCCATCTGAGCCATCCCCAAGATGGTATGTAAATAAACGAAAAAATTGTGACTCCTCTTGTTTGGAGGTCATGTGGCATAGTGGGAAGAGCAAAGGCTTTGGGGTGACTTTCCCATCCCACACGGGTCTTGTTAGTAGAAGTAATGATGAGACCGAACAATAGTTACACTCTTGTCATGTAGTTAGGTTCCCATTCAATCCTCACAATATACTCACGAGGTGAGTACTCCGTTACTCCTATTTTATCGATAATTAAGTTGATGCTTTATTAGGTTACACGCACAATGTTGTTCTCCTCATCCCTCAAATGGGAATGAGGAAGCTGATTTGTTTTGATAGAAGCGGATAGGAAATATACATGTACAGCACCGAACAGAGTAGATGGTCTACACACGCTGGTTCCTCTCCCTGGGATCAATTCCATTGGACCACTTTAGAAATAAGCTCTCTCTGTAACCATCCCCTTTGGTTACTTAAGAAACCAATACCCTTTGGCTAGAATCCCATTCGGAAAAGACTCTTGGAATTCATGTCTTTAATAAGTTTAGAATTCTGGTTCCAGCTGACATAAGCACCTCCATAATCAAATGGTAATGTGTAGATTTGATGCATAAATAATCCTAGACTAACAATGAAGGTCCAATCTAACCTTGAAAAGCTGTTGGCCTGAGAAACACTGTAGACCTGGCAAGGTCTCAAGAGAGCAAGAAGGTTTGGGCTGGAGATCTACCAAGAATCTCAAGGGGTGTAGACATCCTTAGCCTGGTGTCTTTGTTAAGGCAGCATCACAAGTTACCATGCCATAAGACTAGCGAGGTAATCAGATAAGCCCTGCAAGAGAAAAAGTAGTTCCAAACTCACAGTGCCTAGATTCTTTTTTTTTTTTTAAGATTTTATTTATTTATTTGACAGAGAGTGACATCCAGCGAGAGAGGGAACACAAGCAGGGGGAGTGGGAGAGGAAGAAGCAGGCTCCCAGCGGAAGAGCCCAATGCGGGGCTCGATCCCACAATGCTGGGATCACGCCCTGAGCTGAAGGCAGATGCCCAACGACTGAGCCACCCAGGCGCCCCCACAGTGCCTAGATTCTGACCAACTATGTATTTTTAACAAGTAGAGAAGTCGCCCAAATCCAGCTCTTTGCTCTCGGTCATCCATTAGATATATCAATAAGGCAACTGTTAGCTGCCTTTGAAGATAATCTGTGAAAGGGATACATATATTGATTTAGAGCGATCAATGAATCAACACATCAATAACCTTTCCTTGACACAGGCTGTGCTTAAATCAAAAACAAAGCCAAACCAGGAAGATCAAATTTGTATGTGCCCTAATCCTCTCGATCCGTTCCCCTATAGAGGACAGGGGCAGTGCAGGTGACCCAAAGAACCTCAACAGAGGGGCGCCTGGGTGGCTCAGTCAGTTGAGCATCTGACTTCAGCTCAGGTCATGAGGTCAGGGTCCTTGGGTGGAGCCCCTCATGGAGTCTGAGCCCCACGTTGAGCCCCACGTGGGGTTCTGCACTCAGGGAGGAGTCTCCTTGTCCCTCTCCCTCTCCCCCTCCCCACCACTCAGATGCTTTCTCTCTCTCTCTCTCTCTCTCTCTCTCTCTCTCTCAAATAAATAAACAAAATCTTTGGAAAAAAACAAAAAACAACAACAAAAATCCAAAAACAACCTAAATAGAGTATTTGGTTTTATAAATACGATTTTAAAGTAGCAGATTTACTTCTACTTATGCTTGGCTTAAGTAAAGAGTTAACTGATGTTAAATTGTTTGGGTACATTCTGCAGTTTGCTTTAACCAAATAGTTTCATAATGGTGCCAATAACTGTTCTCATAATTGTAAATTCTAAAATTCCTTTGTAGGGCCCTGGTCTCTCTGGTTGTAGGACATACAACCTGGCATATTCTTCACTTGTACTCCTGTGTTGTAGGAAAAGATAAATGTGCAAATCCGGGAAGGAAAATAGCATGTGATTGGTTCCACTCCAAGACCTGGATGTTAGGGGCTATCTCGTGCTGGGCTCTTTGTCCAAGTTCCTTCTGCGTATGTGGCGGGGGGCGGGGGGTGTTAGGGGCTACTCTCACGCTTCTCTGCTCCCCCTTTCCTCTAGAACAGAACTTGCTAGCCTCTGCACTGTTGACTTTTTGGCAGCTACTTCTGTGGCAGGGGCTGCCCTGTGCAGTGTAGCACATTGAGCAATATTCCTCTCCCCCACTCTCTAGAGCCCAGTAGTATCCCCTCTGCAGTTGTGACCACTGAACACGTCTCTCAACATTGCCAAATGGCCCTTGCGGAGACACAACCCCTCCTGGAGGGCCGCTGCTTTTAAGAAGAGGAGTTGCTAATCTGATCGTGGGCAGTGTTACCCTCATTGGGCCACATTTCACTGGGCGGGGGGAGGAGTGATCCTTGTTCAGCAGCTCTTAACCTGACCTCCCTCTGGCTTTCTGAAGTGTCTTAAGTCACAGACGCCAATAATGTAATGGCTACAGGACACTGGGTTCGCAGACACTGGAATCTAATCCAGCTTTAGAACTTACTAGATATTTAACTTCATTCCTTCCTTAAGCTTCTGATCTGTAGAATGGACATAATAGTAACACTTATCTATGGCAGATGTCGTTCATCCCATACTCGATATTCGTGTTGCCCTTCTTCTCCACTACAACCCACAGTTTTGTCTGGACGGCAGAGTCCAAGTTAGGATCGTCAGATCCAGCAAAGAAAAACACAGGATGTTCGGTTGGATTTTAATTTTAGAGAAATGACCAATTTTTCTTATAAAAGCGTGTTCTGTTTACTAAAAATGTATTCACTATAGTCAGGGCCCCTCTTAGAGCTTGACCTGCCCTATTCTTTTTCTTCCTTCTCTTTGACACTCCTTTCCCCCTCTCCATCTTTTCTCCACCCCCACACTCTACAGAGGTCCTGAGGACACAGGTCCCAAGATTCAGTGAGAGAGAAAAAGGAGTCTCACTTCGTCCTTGAACCTGAGCCAAGTGCAGGGCTTTGCTTTAGAGTGTGGTATGCTTCGCAAGCACTGTACAATCTTGCACGTCGCTTTTCTTTTTGCAGTTGATACCTGTATATACTCCATGGATCAGAGCACTGAGAGGGAAAATGAGTAAAAGGTACCCCAAATCCCTAACAGTTGACACAAGGAACAAAATCTAATTTCTGGATAAATGGGTTTTGGGGTTTTTTTTTTTTAGCTTTATTGAGATATAATTGAAATGTAACATTTTAGTGATGATTTAATACATATATATACTGTGAAATGATGGCCACAGTAAGGTTAGTTAACACGTCCATCACTTCACATAATTACTTTTTTTTTTTTTTTTGGTTGGAGGGAGAACATTTAAGACCCATTCTCAGTAATTTTCAGGCATATAATACAGTACCGTTAGCTGTAGTCACCATGCTGTAATTAGATTCCCAGAATTTTTTCATCTTATCACTGGAATTTTGTACCCTTTGATCAGCGTCTCCCTGTTTCTCCTGCCCCCACCTCCCAACCCCTGGAAACTACCATTCTACTCTCTGTTCCTATGAGTTGGGCTCTTTTTTGTTTGTTTTAGAAATAAGTGAGATCATATGGTGTTTGTCTTTCTCTGTCTGACTTTACAGCATAATGTCCTCAAGGTCCATCTATATTGTCACAAATGGCAGGATTTCCTTCTTCTTATGGTTGAATAATATTTCATTGTGTGTATATACCGTATTTTCTTTATCCATTCATCCATAGAGAGTCGCTTCAGTTGTTTCCATGTTTTGGCTGTTGTGATTAATGCCGCAGAGGGTGAAGATATCTCTTTGAGGTCTGGGTTTAAATTCTTCTAGCTATATACTGATAAGTGGGTTTGCTCAATCATATGGTAGTTCTATTTTTAATTTTTAAAAAATTTTATTTTAAGTAATATCCGCACCCAATATGGGGCTCAAACCCACAACTCCGAGATCAAGAGTTGTACACGTCACTGACTGAGCCAGCTAGGCGCCCCCTATGTTTAATTAATTCTTTGAGGAACCTCCATATTGTTCTCCGTAGTGGCTGTACCAATTTACATTCCCATCAACAGTGTACAGGGGTTCCTTTTCCCCACATTCTTGCCGGTATTTGTTATCTCTTGACTTTTTTGTAACAGCCATCCGAACAGGTGGTTTTGATTTGTATTTCCCTGGTAATTAGTGATACATCTTTTCATGTACCTGTTGGCCATTTGTATGTCTTCTTTGGAAAAATGCCTATTCAGGTCCTTCACCCATTTTTATTGGATTATTTGTAGGTTTTCTTTCTATTGAGTTGTATGTGGTCCTTGTATATTTTAGATATCAACCTTTTATCTGAACAAAGGTTGCAAATATTTTTCTACCACTTTATAGTTTATTTTGTTTGTTACTTCTTTTGTTGTGTAGAAGCTTTTCAGTTTGATGTAGTCCTACTTGTTTTTACTTTCGTTACTTGTACTTTTGGTGTCGTATCCAAAAATTGTTACCAAGACCATGTCAAAGAGCTTTTCCTTTGTGATTTCTTCTAGGAACTTTACAGTGTCAGGTCTTACATTTAACTCTTCAATCCATTTCAAGTTACTTTTTTTGAATGGTGTAACATAGGAGTTCACTTGAATTTTTTTGCATGGGACTACCTAGTTTTCCCTGCACCATTTATTAAGGAGACTACCCTCCAAATATTTGTTGACTGTATGTGGATGGGTTTTTTTTTTCTGGACTCTCAATTCTGTTCCATTGGTTTATGTGTTTATTTTTATGCCAGTAACATATTGATTTGTCTTTGTATTTATTTTTTTAAGATTTTTTAATTTAATTATTTAGAGAGAGAGTGCAAATAAGGGGAGAGGGAACCTCATGCAGACTCCTCGCTGAGTGCAGAGCCTAATACGGGGCACAATCTCACACTCATGAGACCATGACCTGAGCCAAATTCAGGAGTCTGACATTTAACCGACTGAGCCACTCAGGGGCCCCCCTATGTGTTTATTTTTATGTCATTAACAAGTTGTTTTGATTACTGTTCTGTATTGTTTGAAAGCAGAAAGTATGTTAACTCTAGCTTTGTTTTTTCTCAAGATTGCTTTGCCTATTCAAGGTCTTTCATGGTTCCATATGAATTTCCGGATTGTCTCTTTCTGTATCTGAAAAAAACATCTTTGGGATTTTGATAAGGATTGCATTGAACCTATCAATAGCTTTGGATAGTATGAACATTTTAACAATATTCTTCTGATCCACACGCATGAGGTATCTTTCCATTTATTTGTGTCAGTGTGTTATCGCTTTCAGTGAATAGATCTTTTACCTCCTTGGTTAAGTTTATTCCTAAGAATTTTATTGTTTTAGATGGTATTATAAATGAGATTGTTTGATTTTTTTTTTCAGATATTTCATTGTGTGTAGAAATACAACTGACGTCTGTATGTTAATTTTACAGCATGTGACACTTGTGGTGGAAATCTTTATGATTTTCTATATAGAGGATCAGATCATCTGCAAACAGATAATTTTACTTCTTCTTCAATTTGGATGCCTTTTACTTCTTTTCCTTGCCTAACTGTTCTGGCTAGGACTTTCTGTTCTTACTTTTTTTTTTTTTTTTTCCTGCCCTAGGACTTTCAATACTATGTTAAACAGGAGTCATGACAGTAGGCACCCATGTCTTGTTACTGATTTTAGAGGAAAAGTTTTGAGCTTTTCACCACTGAGTAAGCTGTGGGTTTGTTATATACGGCCTTGATCATGTTGAGGCATGATTCCTCTATATGCAATTTGTTGAGATCATTTATCATGAAAGCGTGCTGAATTTTGTAAAATTTTCTGCATCATTTGGGAAGATCATAGGGTATTTATCCTTCATTCTATCAACGTGGTGTATCACATTTATTGATTTGTGTACGTTGAACTATTCCTGCATCCTAGGGGTAATCCCACTTAATCATGTAAATCCCATTTAATCCTTTTAATGTGTTGTTAAATTCAGTTTGCTAAAATTTTGTTGAGAATTTTAGCTTCTATATACATCAGGGATATTGGCCTATAGTTTTCTTTTTTTTAATTTTTTTTAAATTTGAGTATAGTTGACACACGATGATGACACATTAGTTTCAGGTATGCAACATAGTGATTCAGTGACCTATAATTTTCTTATAGTGACCTTATTCAGTTTTGCTATCAGGGCAGTACAAGCCTCAAAGAATAAGTTTGGGAGTTCCTCCTCTTCTTTTTTTTTTTTTTTTGGAAAGAGTTTGAGAAGGATTATTAGTCCTAACACATTTGGTGGAATTTAACAGGGAAAACATCAGATCTTGGGCTTTCCCTTGTTAGGAGGTTTTTGATGACTGCTTCAACTCTCTAGTCATTATTGGTCTGTTCAGATTTTCTGTTTCCTCATGATTCGATCTTGACGGTTGTTGTTTGTTTGGCAGGTTGTTTCTAGGGATGTATCCATTTCTGGTAGGTCATCCAATTTTTTGGCATGTAATTATTCATAGTAGTCTCTTATGATCCTTTGTATTTCTGCTGTATCAACTGTTATATTTCCTCTTTTATTTATAATTTAATTTATTTGAGTCCTCTATTTTTTTCTTGGTTAGTCTTACTAAAGGTTTGTCAGTACTGTTGACCTTTCCAAAATACCAACTCAGTTTCATTGATTTTTTTTTCTTTTGTCTTTCTAGTCTATATTTCATTTACTTCTGCTCTAATCTTTATTATTTCCATCCTTCTGCTAACTTTGGACTTAGTGTGTTCTTTTTCTAATTCGATGAGGTGTAAAGTTAGGTTGAGATTTTTCTTTTTTCTTAGTGTGGGCATTCATTGTTATCAATTTCCCTCTTAGGACTGCTTTTGTTGCATCCCATAAGTTTTAATAGACTGTGTTTTTTCTCCCTCTCTCCCTCTTTCTCTCTTTACTTCTTTCCCTCTCTCTCTCTCTTTCTTCCTCCCTTCCCTCCCTCCCTCCCTTCTTCCCTACCATCCTTCCTCCCTTTCTCTCTTCCTCCCTTCCATCCCTCCTTCCTTTCCTCCCTTCCTTCCTTAACACACAATGTGGGGCTTGAACTCATGACTCTGAAATCAGAGCCTGCCAGCCATTTGACGCCATGTTTTCATTTCATTCCAAGTATCTCAAGATACTTTCTGATTTCCCTTTGATTTCTCCTTTGACCTATTGGTTGCTCTGGAGTATGTTGTGTGATTTACATGTATTTGTGAATTTTCAGTTTCCCCCTGTGTTACTGATTTCTGATTTCATACCACTTGGTCAGAAAAGATATTTGATATGATTTCAATTTTCTCAGATTTGTTAAGACTTGCTTTGTGGCCCAACACATGATCTGTCCTGTAGAATGTTCCATGAGTGCTTGAGAAGAATGTGTAGTCTGGTGCTGTTGAATGTTCTATATATGTCTGTTAGGTCCATTTGGTCTATAGCGTTCTTGATGTTTGCCATTTCCTTATTAATTTACTGTTTGGATGATCTTTCCAATACTGAAGGTGGGGCATTGAAGTCCTCTATTATTGTCTTGCTATCTATTTCTTCCTTCTAAATATTTAATATTTGCTTTAAATATTTAGAAGATCCAATGTTGGGTCCGTATATATTTACAATTGTTATATCCACTTGATGAATCAACACCTTTATCATTCTATATTGACTTTCTTCATCTCTTTTAATTTTTTTTTTTTAAGTAGCCTCCACACTGAGTGACCTGAGATCAGGACCTGAGCTGAGATCAAGAGTCAGACACTTAACCGGATGAGCCACCCAGGCGACCCTCTTGTAATTCATTGTGAATACTGGCAGACTGTAGCTGTGAGGAGCCTGAAGCCAAGTGTAGGGCTCTTTCAGGAGCTCCAGTGGCATGGGTAGGAGTGTCTCCTGCTGGGTCCCTGTGCCAGCAGGCCTGCTCATGGACTACGGCTGGGACAGGCTGGAGCCCAGTTTCAGGGCCCTTTCAGAATCTGTAGTCTTAGCAAGTTTGGCAGGTTTACCTCCAGAGGCTCCCAGACTCTAGCTGGAAGGAGCCCATTCATGGTCTATGTGAGTCTACAGCGGGGAGTAAGGTTTGTATGCCAATTATTTGACATACAGGTGGGCGTTACTTCTTCTAAGTCCCTTGGCCAATGGTATTGGTGCCAGAACAATAGCCAAATGGGATTGTGGCTAAGTTCTCAGAGTTATGGAGCTGTTTCTGGGTCTGTAGCTGAGACCATGGTCTGAGAGTCAGCCAGATGTGAACCTGCTTTCCTTAATCCTGGACCACATGGTGTGTATGTGTGTGTGTGTGTGTGTGTGTGCGTGTGTGTGTGTGTGTGTGCACTCAAAGTCTCCTACCTGGATCCCAAAGTTTCTGTAAAGGCACTATCATTCATGGATGGATGACAAAATATTGCTGTTGCAGTAGGGATACAAATGAGGGATCACTCTATTCAGCTATCTTGCTCAATACATGGTTTTCACTGGGGGCTGAATAGAGTTTCATCTCAAACACCAAACTGATTGATAGTGGCTGCCTAGCTTGGGGCTCTGTGATGGCCTCCAAGGTTGCTCTGGGCTTGGAGACGTGTCATGATCAGCTACAGTGTCCGCCATGGACGTGACACAGGGGAGTGGCAATACAAGTACCCTGTAGTCGTCATCCTGATCTGTAATATAAGCCTCAGCCAGTGTTAGTAGTTGTAATTTTCTGCTGGGTCATGCCCTGACATGGCCTTGGCAGGCTATTCAGATGTCTTGGTAGCAGTTGGGGACTTTTGCTGTTTACTAAACTAACTTTGCACTCATTAAACTTGTAATTTAAGTAACCAATTAACGAGCATATATATCCATATATTTGAGCTCTCAATAAGTGTCTAAGCTTTTAAAATCTATTTTGATGCCCAGAAAGATGAAAAATCTCTTAGGACAAATACAAGAAGTAAATATACTTTAGATCAAAAAATGCTAGTGATTACCTTAGTTTTATTTTTTCATGAAACCTGAGAATATTATTTCTCTTCATTCTTGAAACATTTTTGGGAAAAAAGGGAAAAGCATGTGAATAGAAATTATACATGCCATGACATCTAAAAAGCCTCAACGTTATTTTAGTAAAAATGGCAGTAGAATGATCTTTTTCCCAAAAAATTAATGCCAACATTCACATGAAACATTCAAATACCATGTCCTCATTGCAGTGTCTCCTTCCCAGAGCCTTGCATTTGTATTCCTCTAGTTGCTGGGTGGTTGTTATTGTAAAGGCACCATCTGACCCTCTGTAATCCCCAGATTGCATTTCAGTGGATTGCAGTTGGGCAGAGGCAGAGAAATATTTTTTCAATTTTAGAAGCCTCCATCATACCTACAAGTATTTTCTAAGGGGATGCTAGTGTGTGTTACATGGAAACATTTGCTGAGCAAAGTCAGGGAATGTCTGGCAACTGAAGACAGTGAGCAATGGCTAAATCAATCATTCTGTGTTGTTTATTAGGGGAAAAATGAAGCCAATAGTGTGAAATTTGTTTGAAAGCACTTAGCATGTGACACTTTCATTAATTTAAAAATAGACCCCAGGAAGTATGTGAAGTATGTAAGGAATGATGTTGGTTATAGGATCAGCGAGACAACACCACTGTGACTAAAAACAATGGTGGTGGCGGGGAAACCACAAATTCATGTCCAGTTCTAATTCTCCCAAGAGCATTGTGGTTGCTTCTCCTTTGTGGATGGGTTAAATTTCTGAACCCAGGGAAGAGCACCTGTGTTTCTAAATACGGAATTCTGAAGATAGTAAGAACTGTATTGCTAAAAAGATTTCATGGCCCAGTGAGATGGTTTACTGGGGAATGTAATATGAACCAGTGAAACCAGAAAAGCTCTGAAATAATCCTGCATATTGGCTGTGCCTTAAAACCTGGAGAAACAATGACTGACTCACCTCTAACTCCACACTTTTATCTACAATGATAAGAGCCCACAGGGAGAATCAATTGTGACTTTCAGTTACAAGCTGAAGACCCACTACAGTATATGTGGCTTTCTTGGACTATGATTGGTTATTTTTGATTCAAGTGTTTTAAAAGCTGTCGCACAACCTCCAACAGACTTGCTGTGCAAGCTGACACTCTTGTTGCTCTCCAGGCTGCATTCAATTGCAAGGTGATGATATCTGTGTCCTGATAGAGTGGGAGGTAAAATTCCCTTGTGTAAGCTCTGTTGCACACCAGAGACTCTAAAGGAAAGGCCTGGTCCAAAGGGCAAGGCAGAGAGGGGGACATATGAGTTGTGGCTTTGTGTTCCTATTGACCTCATAAATTTATCAAATTGTTTTCAGTAAGCACTTTTGATACCTTTGATAAGTCCCATATGTATCTTCCTCTTCTCCCCAACTACCTACATGACTCATTCATTCACTTATTCGTTCGCTCAACCAAAATACTTGGTAAGTTTTAGTGTGCCCTGAACCACGAAAAGACATAAAGAACACTGATAGCCCTTGTCCTTACAAAGCTTTCTGACGTATGAGACGTTGCCTATCTTTTGTTATAAAGAATGCAAAGAATAACCACCCTTTATTATTGTTGCTTTTTAAAATTGAATTATAATTCAGATGTAGTAGTATATTGGTTTCATGTATACAACACAGTGATTTGATATTTTTATACATTAAGAAATGATCACCTTGAGAGGTCTAGTTACCCTCTGTTGCGGTACAAAATTATTACATTAACCAAGTAAAATTTATATCATTTTACTAATAGTTATCTTTTTTATGTGAGAATGTCATCTCTCCTTCCTTTTACATGGTAAAGAAAGGGAAAAATATGTTAATTGAAAACATTACCGTTTGGAGAACCAACTGCCGGCATATCCTGTCCAGCAACATGCCTGGCCTTACAATCAGAGTGGTCAGGCTTCAGTAGTAGATACTAGCATTTGTGAGAGGTAACAATGTATCTCAAATGTGACGATGAGCACACATACACACACAAAACACTGAACGGATGAGACAACTAACATGAGAGGAAGACAAAATCATGAAATGGAAGAATTAATGCACAAGGAAATAGAGTTAATAACAGAGAGCCTTAAATCCTTGAAATAGTACAGTGTGACACGTGTTCTGAACGAGGTAGCACAGGTGGCTAAGAATCCAAAGAGGAAGCATCCTACAGACAGAGGAAGAACAGATTCACATTCTTGGAAGAGGTGATACTTAAATTGTTTTGTTTTGTTTTGTTTTGTTTTCATTCTAGATTGAGGGCAGCTAGGAAAATAGGGCACAGAAGATATTCCAGGTCAAATGTATAAACAAGGGAGGGCAAGATAGAGAACTTGATAGGAAATACAAAGAGATCAGGATTCCTAATTCTGAAATAGTCTGCATTAATCGTAATTCATATTTGTATAGTTCTTTGCAATTTTCTAAATGTCTTCGCAGATATTCTATGTCAATTCCACCTGCTACCTGGTAGTTGTAAGAACATTTGAGAACATTTCACAGCTGAAAAATTCTACTTTACAGTGGTCTAGTTTGTGTTCACTGGCATAATACAAAGTGGCACGTATTATTCTGGCCACTATGAGCAGTGAACAGAAAGAATGAGGTGGAGAAAACAAGTCCTGGTGTGCTCTAAAGAAAACACATTTTTATCACAGAACCTGGAGGTTTCATCTGAATTCTGGAAAGCCTAGTAGAATTTTTAAAAATGCCACAGAAGTCACTCAAAATTTTAAAAATTAGCAAAATCTTGCCAAATTGAACTTGACTTTGGAGGCAGCGTAGGTATGGGAGAAAACAGTAAGGCTCAATATCATAATTGTTTTACACGGCTGTTTTCCTTGCGTCTTGCACTAATGCTTCCCTTATTAACTAGTATTAATGTGTTCAATAATATGCTGTGACTTTTTCAGCAAAGAATCATTGATGTGGTTATAAACTTAGCACAACATGTAGGGGATACCATCGTTTTGCCAATTCAGCAACTGTTCCTTCTTCTTCAGGTAACAGCACCCCCAGGAATTCTTGGGGCACCATCCTTTCCCTCACTGCAGAGGAGTATTTGTGGAATGCCCAGTCAAGGTGCCCTCCTTCCCCAGGGCATCTAAGCTAAGGTAATCACATGCCCATTCTCTGGAATTTCCATCTTGCACTGAGAAATCTGAAGACTGAAGGGAGGGTAGGGATTTATTCGTCTCCATGACACGTGAAAGACACTGTTGCTTGGTTCCTGCTGACTGGATTCCTGCAACGCTGTCTGTTCTACCACCGACATGCATTCAGAAACAATGCACCTGTCACCACGGACATCAGGACGTCTCTGGCTCACACTGCCATCTTGTCCCTTCTGGGTTTCTGCAGCAGCTTCTTCAGTATCACCCTGCTTCTAATTTTGCCCCCACAACATCTATTTCCCTTGTGTATTCAGAGGGATCTTCTAAAGATACAAACCATCTTATTCCCTTGCAATTCTCTTGCAGTGACTTCCAACTGCATTTAGAATAGAATGTGAACCCTTTGCCATCTAGATGCTATCTGACCCCTACCTGCCTCTTCAGACCCACTTCTTATCACTCTTAACCTGACTCGCTAAACTCCAACCACCTTAGAAAAAGAGAGAGAGAGGAGGCAGAGTCCTCTTAGGAGACTATACATTATTTCAGCAATCGAGTGACCCTCAAGCATTGGAAATTTGTTACCATTCATTCAACACATCGGTTTTGAAGCCCTCCTTATCTCTTCTGGGCAGTGGAGATAGCAAAACAGAAGAAACAAAGTCCCTAATTTTACATCGTTGGTGGGTTTTTTTTTTTTTAAGATTTATGTATTTTAGAGAGAGGGAGAGCACAAGAGCAGGGGGAGTAGGAGAGGGGCGAGAGAGAGAGAGAGAGAGAGAGAGAATCTCAAGCATACTTTCTGCTGAGTGCAAAGCCTGATGCAGGGCTCCATCCCAGGACCCTGAGATCATGATCTGAGCCAAAATCAAGAGTTGGATGCTTAGGGGCGCCTGGGTGGCTCAGTCGTTAAGCGTCTGCCTTCGGCTCAGGCCATGATCCCAGCATCCTGGAATCCAGCCCCGCCTTGGGCTCCCTGCTCAGCAGGAAGCCTGCTTCTCCCTCTCCCACTCCCCCTGCTTGTGTTCCCTCTCTCCCTGCCTCTCTCTCTATCAAATAAATAAATAAAATCTTTAAAAAAAAAAGTTGGACGCTTAACTAACTGAGCCACCCAGGTGCCCCCACATTGCTTGTGTTCTAATGGAAAATAGTCAAATTAAGAATATTTAACAGAGGCTACTGTAGGCTAATGGATGCTCTCAAAGAGACACTGAAGAGATGCTTTAATGAGTGGGAGAACCATTTAAATAAGTATATATCCTATCAAAAAGACTACGCATAAGAAAATGCTCATTTGGGTTTGTAAACTCTGGTGTGTTCATTTTGAAAATCATGTTTTATAACCATTTGTGGTCACATTTCATACACACGTATAGGTATTATAGGTGCTTTTATATTTGCAGGAAGAAACCACTCACGGAAAAATACGACTACCTTGAAAGAATAGCACACATTCCATGTCATGAATGGTAACACTGGAAAGACAAACTTAATTTCTCTTAGATGACAAGAGACCCATCTTTAGAAAAAGAGAAATGGAGGAAAACAGTTTAAGATCACACAGTGAGCGTAGGGACAAGTATGATTAATTACATGATCTAACTGTTGGCTCCTCCCCGGTAAAGACAGCCGCAGGTTTTTGCAAAGTGAGATTTGCAGAATCCCACTTCCATAATCAAAAACACAGGAAACAATGTTAAAAAGTCACAACATTTCAAACACACACACACACACACACACACACACACCAAATGTTAACAGGTGTTATCTGTTAACCAGTTATTTCAATTTTTTGTTTATGCTGATCTGTCGTTCCAATTTTTTCTATAATAAACTTGTATGATTTACATAATTAAAATCAAGTACATTTAAAGAGAGAAAAAAATAACTTATTTCCAATGACCATATATTTTAGCCCTTTCTTTGGAAAGACACCAAAGAGGAGGCTTGGTTTTACCTTAGTAAGAGTTGATAAAATTCTTGAGACACTGAACGTGGTTTCAGGTTATGCTTCTAAAGTTTCTCGAAGCTCTGGCCTTTTCTCCAATGTCATGAATGCTTCCTGAGTAACAGAATTGTAGTATCTAAATTTCTCCTTGCATTTCAATCCACTGAAGTGCCCGTTGCCTCATGTCCTCGGGCAGTTGGTGCCAATGGTGTTGTGGTTCTTTTTTCCACGTGTAGATGGCCTATAATGTTCTAGCTCTAACTTTTGTTTAAAATTTTACTTGTATATTGAGGTGAAATGAGACTTAAATGCAATGCCTAGATCTTAGATGTACAAATAAATGAGTTGTGACAAACAGATTCCCTGATGTAACCAACACTCCAATCCAGAGAGAGCTGTCAGCCCAGAAATTCCCCCAGGGCCAGCTTTCCAGTCAATCCCCACCCCCCATCAACAACTGCTCTTATGACTGCTATCTCTGAGGTTTTGCTTTACTTGTTTTTGATCTTTTTACAAGTGGAATCTCACCGTGTGTGTTCTTTGGTGTCTGCTTCCTTCACTCACCTTAACTTCTTGGAATTTGATCATGTTGCTGTGAATATCAGCAGTTCATTTTATTGTGATGTGGTCTTCGCTACACCATGATTTGTTTATGCAACCTTCCCCTGGTAGACTTAATGCCCTCAAGTCTTTTAAAAAGTGGCTTTTTATTTTGTAATGTAGTTCAGAAAAAACGAATAGAATCTTTTTCTTTTCTGTATTGGATGTTTATTTGACATACCAACTGAACTTCATTTTTTTTAAGTTTTATTTAAATTCCAGTTAGTTAACATGCAGTGTGATATTGGTTTCATGTGTACAATAGAGTGATTCCACACTTCTATCCATCACCCTGGGCTCATCACAGGTTCCCTCTTTAATCCCCATCACCTGTTTCCCCCATCCCCCCCCACCTCCCCTCTGGTAACTATCAGTTTGTTCTCTGTACTTAAGAGTCTGTTTCTTGGTTTGCCAATCTCTCTCTTTTGTTAACTTTTGCTCATTTGTTTTATTTCTTAAATTCCACATATGAATGAAATATGGTATTTGTCTCTCTCTAATGTATTTCACTTAGCATAATACTCTCTAGTTCTATCCACATCATTGCACATGGCAAGATTTCATTCTTTTTTTATGGCTGAGTAATATACCACATCTTCTTTATCCATTCATCAGTTGATGGACACTTGGGCTGTTTCCATAACTTGGCTACTGTAGATAATGTTGTTATAAACATAGAGGTGCATGTATCCCCTTAAATTAGTATTTTTGTATTCTTTAGGTAAATACCTAGTAGTGCAATTGCTGGGTCATAGGGTAGCTCTCTTTTTAACTTTTTGAGGAATCTCCATACCATTTTCCAGAGCGGCTGCCCCAGTTTGCATTCCCACCAACAGTGTAAGAGGGTTCCTCTTTCTCCGCATCCTTGCCAACACCTATTGTTTCTTGTGTTGTTGATTTTAGCCATTCTGAGAGGTGTGAGGTGGTATCTCATTGTAGTTTTGATTTGTAATTCCCTGATGATCAGTACGTTGAACATCTTTTCAAGTGTCTGTCAACCATCTGTATGTCTTCTTTGGAAAAATGTTCATGTCATCTGCCCCTTTATTAATTGGATTATTAATTTTGGGGGTGTTGAATTTTATAAGTTCTTTCTATATGTTGGGTACTAACTCTATCAGATATGTCGCTGGCAAATATCACTTGATAAGTATTAGCGGGCTCATCTTGATCATCTGATTATTTTTCATTCAACAATTTTTAAGATATTTTTAAATTATAATAAGCACATAATATAAAACTTAGGATCTTAACCATTTTTTATCATATTCATTTTAAAGTGTATAATTCAATAGTGTTAAGTATATTAATGCTTTTGTGAAATCATCTCCAGAATTTTTCATCTTGCAAAACTGGAACTCTATATCTACCAAACAGCTCCCCACTTCCTACTCCCCCCAGTCCCTAACAACAACCATTTTACCCTCTGATTCTATGAATATAATACTGTAGATGCCTCATATAAGTGGAATCATACAGTATCAGTATTTGGGGTTTTTTGTGACTGGCCTTTTCACTAAGCATAATGTCCTAAAGTTTTATCCACATTGCAGCATGAGACAGAATTTCCTTCTTCCATGTGGCTGAATAATATTCCATTAGATATAGAAATATATATATAGAGAGAGATAGATATAGATATACCATATTTTTCTTATTGCATTGATCTTTTGATGGACATTTGGGTTGACTCAATAGTCATTTGGGTTGGCTATTGTGAATATGCTGTCATAAACATAGATGTGTGAATATCTCTTTGAGATCCTGCGTTCAGTTCTTCTGGATAGACTTCTAAAAGTGGGATTGCTAGATCATATGGTAGTTCCATTTTTAATGTTTTGAGGAACTGCCATACTGTTTTCCAGAGTGGCTGTGCCACTTCACATGCCTGTCAACAGGCTTCAAATAGTTTTTGAATGAGTCAAATACTGTCATTAGCTTTGCGGTCCTAGGTTACCTTTTGCTTTTACTCCTCTCCCTCTGCCTAGAGAGAGCCACTACCCTGAATTTGGTGATTCTCTCACCTGTGCATATTTTGATATTACTCTATTGGCCGATAACACCCATTACTATGAATAAGATGTCTACTGTCGCTCTTAGTTTTTGTTATTCTGTAGATAATATCTTTTCTCTCTGGTAGTTTCTTTGAAGTTCTCTAGTTTTACGACAAGTTGTCTAAGTATGGTGAGGTGCAGGTGTTTTAAAACTGCAGAGGGTTTTAAATGTTTCCAAACCAATTTGGTCAGTATTCAGAAAACACTTTCAGAGGACCTAAATCTTGCTCCATTTCTGGAAAATAAGAAATAATTTCTCTTCAGATGCTGCTGTTTCATCGTTCCGTCCACCCTCTTATATTGGAATTTCTGTTAAACAAATGCGGGAGCCCTAGAATCATGCCATATTCCGAACATCACAGTTCTATATTCCCATTCAGAAATACACTGTGTCCAGCTGGACTTTATCTTATGGTTTATTCCCATAACTATACTATTTATTTCTAAGATATTTTTTTACATTTTCTTATTTGATAATTTATACTTATTTTGAAGAAGTTGTATTGCATTTTTCTGAACATCTTAAATTTTAAAAGTCTATCAAAATCTATAAATTAACTTAATCCGCAGTTAACGCATGCTCCAAATACTGACTTTGCTGGTTCCCCCCACATACTTAAACTCCCTGACACATTTACTTTTTGTCTTTCCCTTAAAAAAAATTATCTCCATTTTTTTACACTTAAAAATTTAAGTATAATTAATCTACAATGTTGTATTAGTTTCACATGTAACCCATTCTTAAGTTTTCACTTAAACATAGTAAAACGGGGGGCCTTGCTAGCCCCTCCGTGATAATGCCCATACAGAACAGCCTATATTTTAATGATGAAAAATGACCCTTATAAGGATATTACCTATATATTAATACACATTTAAGATATGATTTAATGTTTTTTTCCTGATCATAAAAGCGCATATGCACTTCCAAATTCAGATAATTTGGAAATGTTTAAAGAAGAAAACAAGGATCCCTGCTTCATGTTGATATAGATCCTGCCAGACCTTTTTCTATGTTTGTATATAAAATACAGGTGGATTATATTTATATGTTTTTTTAATTTAACACATTATGCCATTTAATAACAGGCATTTTTCATTCCATAAATTATAGATAAGATTCCATAATAAAACAGCTTTATATCAATTTTTAAAACAGGTTTTGAGGTATTAGGTGGTAAGAATAGGATGTACTTTGATTAGCCCCCATTGTTGGGCATTTAGGTTGTTTCCAGGTCACTGTAATAAATAATTCTGTGAACACATTTCTATTTCTTTAAGATTTTATTTACTTATTTGAGGAAGAATACAAGCAGGGGGAGGGGCAGGGGGAGAACCAGACTCCCCGGCAAGCAGGGACCCTGGTGGGGCTCCATCCCAGGACCCTGAGATCACAACCTGAGCTAATAGCAGATGCTAAACCAACGAAGCCACCCAGGCGTCCCTGTGAACACGCTTTTAAATACTGAAAGTTGTGAGGCTCTCTCCAAATAAAATATGCTACCTACATGTATTGCGCTACCCTTAGTTTTTGTTGTTGTGGTAAAATATACATAACATAAAATCTACCAGATTAGCCATTGTTAAGTACACAGTTCAGTGGCGTTGAGTACATTCACAATGCTGTACACTCGCCCTTGCTTTTAACCAAGTGCAAGTCTGCAGCTTGATTGAAGAAATCTCCTTATAGCAAAATGTGTCATCGACAGCCGTCAAGAAACCTTGGGCTTGCTCTCAGTTTTTAAGTTTTTAAAATATCTATGCCTTCGAGAATGTGGACTTTTATCAAAGTTGTTGGGGAACGTCCTATTTGTGAGGTATCGAAAAAGAAAATCTTGACATTGGCCTGCTGCATTTACAGATGACAGAGTTTGTCATCTGTTGTTTTCTAAGATGCAGATGATTTAAGGGTTAAAGTATTTTGTTCTGTGTGTCTCATCAGACCTGCATTTATTTTTTACCTGTTTTAGCAGGATATTCATAGCCCAAATGAAAAGATTAAGGCAGTTATTCTGAAATCAACTTGAATGTCATCTGGGGTTATTATCTGTGTTTTAAAATATGAAAGTGACATTGATTTGTTATTCTGGAAATGTAGACAAGGACGGATCAAAACAAAACAAAACAAAACAAAACACAAACATTGGTAATGCCTCTACTTGGACTTGTAACATTTTAGAGTATTTCCTTCCAGGCTTTTTTTTCCCTATGTAAACACAAACATTCTGTTTTCTTTATTTGACTTGATTAGATCGACATGTCACAAAATGCATTATGAGGAAAATTACTCTTTTTTAAGATTTTATTTATTTATTTACACCATTCACAAGCATGCGGATGGGGAGAGGGGAAGGGGAAGCATGTCAAGCAGACTCTGCACTGAGCACAGAGCCCAACGCAGGGCTCGATCTCACGACCCTGAGATCATAACCTGAGCCAAAATCCAAGTCGGAGGCTCAACCAACTGAGCGACCTAGGTGCCCTGAGGAACATTACTCTTATAATATGCCCTGTGGTAAAGAGTTTCTGTGGCCATCAGTTTGGAAAAGACTATTTTCTCAATTTAGAAATTCACAATTATCTTAAATGTTTACCAAAAATTAATAAAGGAGGCTCACACTGATATGTGATTTGTTTAAAGATTGGATTATTCATTTCTTGTATTTTCCTCAAATCACTTGGGTGACTTCAGTTTCATTAAAATTCTAGTAGCCTAATTTTTAAAAAAAATTCACAATTCTCATTGGGATGTTCTAAACTTTGGGTTAAGAAATCTCTCTAGCTGGGACACCTGGGTGGCTCAGTCAGTTAAGCATCTGCCTTCCACTCAGGTCATGATCCCAGGGTCCTGGGATCAAGTCCCGCATCAGGTTCCTTGCTCAGCGGGGAGCATGCTCCCCCCCCCCCGCCCCCGCTCATGCTCTTGTAAGCTCTCTCTCTGACAAATCAATCAATCAATCTCTCTAGCTTTCTCCAGCCATCTCCAAGCCAATTTGATCCAGGAATCCTTACAAAGTCAACACTCTGAATAAGTGTTTGGGGATGATAGTACTGCTGTTGACGATTATATGACTTACATTCAACCATTGTTTGCCTTTTTTTTTATCTGCACTAAGAAGCAATTTTGCTTTCTGTGCTGTGTAATCTGCAGTCTGCTAGGGACTTGAGATGCCCTTTCTGATGGATTGAAAAGAAGTAACAGAGGACACTGCTTAAGAGCCCCAACTTTAGAGGCAGTCAGTCTTTAGCTCAAATGCCATGCCTCAGCTTTAATATCTGTAAAATGAGGTTCATAAAAGTATCCATTTTGTAAGATTGTTGTGTGCAGAAATTGACATATTAGATACAAAGCACTTATCCCAGGCTTAGCAATGTTAAGCGCTCAAGAAATGTTAGTGGTGTGGCTATATAATTTTTTTAAAAGATTTTATTTATTTAGGGGCACCTGGGTAGCTCAGTCCATTGAGCATCTGCCTTCAGCTCAAGTCATGATCCCAGGGTCCTGAGATCGGATCCCTGCATCGGGCTCCCTGTTCAGCATGGGTCTTATTTCTCCCTCAACCTCTCCCGCTGTCCCTGCTTGTGCTCTCTCTCTCTCTCTCAAGTAAATAAATAAAATCTTTAAAAAAAGATTAAAAAAAGATTTTATTTATTTACTTGAGAGAGACAGAGAGAACATGGGGGGAGGAGAGGGCTGAGGGAGAAAATCTCAAGGAGACTCTCTGCTGAGTACAGAGCCCAGCACGGATACCAGCTCAATTCACGGCTCAATCTAATGACCCTGAGATCATGATCTGAGCCGAAATCCAGTCGTTTAACCAACTGAGCCATCCAGGTGCCCCAAGTGGCTATAAAATTAATAGCAGTAGTAGTAGCTGCCAGCTGTCATATTAATAGCAATAGTAGTAGCAACAGTAATAAACATTGCCGCAACAAAAGGCGGAATCGTAGTAGCAGCAGTAAGTAGCAAAGCTGGTGGGAATAGTAGTAATGGGAATACTTAGTGTAGTAGCAGTTTTAGTAGTAGTTTAATAACATCCTCTCACCCTTCAGAAGTATAGAGAATTAATTCATCTTTGAATTAAATCCAAATCAAATGAATTCAATTTCACACTTGTGAGATGGCTTATAAACCAAGATAAAATAGTAAATATCCTCTCGTAATTCAAGCTACTCTGGGGTCTGGTAAAAGCAAAAGAGGCTGGATATTTTGGCTGTAGAGAAACACCTGCCTCGAAAATTTAGGAGTCCAACCTGAGGCAATGCAACCATGGGTCAGGGAAATTTGAGGAGAGCGCCATGCATTTATTTTGCTCTCCCAAAGTCTTCGGGCAATTTGCAGCCAGTGAGCAGAATGCTGGTGATCCAGATGGAATTGCATAAGAGAATAGGGTGCCATAAACAGGACAGAACTGATTTATTTAGTAACATTTGGAATCCATTTATAGAAGTCATGTTCATTTACAGCTAGTGCTGGGGGCTGAAGGAGGATGTGGCTTAGCCATCATTTTCTCATCCTGAATGAATGTGGGATGGAAAAATAAGAGGATCAAAGGAAGAAGTGCTTCCTTTTACCAGCAGGACTTTTCATAAATGTCTCAAGCTTTACATATTTCTTTTACATGTATTCTCTGTGCTGCTGGGAAAGAATAAAACCAAACAGCCATTTATGTCAGTCTTGAGCAATATTTGTTAGGGATCAGGCACTTTCTAGGCAGAAAAAAATTCATACAATTTATTTGTGAAAATATAATAATTAATGTTAAATAATTGTTTACCACGGATTGTGTCACTTGGTTTTTCAAAAATCCTAAAGCAGCTGGGGGCTCCAGGGTGGCTCAGTTGGCTAAACATCTGTGGTTAAGCGGCTGCCTTCGGCTCAGGTCATGATCCCAGGGTTCTGAGATCAAGCCCCACATCGAGCTTCCTGCTGAGCAGGGAGCCTGCTTCTCCCTCTCCCTCTGCCCTTCCCCCCTCCATTGTGTGCGTACGTTCTCTCTCTCTCTCTCAAAATAAATAAAATCTTTTTTTAAAAAAATCCTAAAGTAGGTACAATTATCATCCCACTTTTGCAGATGAACTAACTGAAGTGCCCAGTGGACATGCCTAGTGTAGGCGAGGAGAAAAATATTTTCTTACTACCTTCATGGTTCTCCAGCTGAGACCCTGTAAATTGACGAAAGACAGATCAACAAAAGAAAAGCATACAAATGTACTTAAGAGAAGTTTTACATGACACAGGAGCCTTCATATGGAAATGAATACCCCAAGAATTATTAAACCTGAGTGATCTCATGCTAAGTTTAATGAAAAGTAGAAAATCATGGAAAAACATGTGACAAAAGGATATGAGCTACGGGGAGTAAACTGGGGGAAACTGAGCAAGGCTTGCCCGTTTGGATTCCTCCTGGAGTCCTGTCTCACAAGCTAGGGATGCTCCTTTGCTCTGTGTAAAGGGAGGGCACCTCCCAGATGGGGTCTTAGGACCTGCTTGAGCGCAGGGAAGGAGAGATCAGAGAGTCCTTCCTGCCCCTGCCTTTTCTGAAACACCTTCAGCTTAAAATATCCCATACTCCAAGGTGCTGTATTTGGGGTAGTGTGTTGTGAACTTCATCAAATGCAGTTCCTTAAGCTATCTGAGCCTGATCCTTAAAATGGGCGGCTTGCAATAGCCCTGTGATTCCCATGATTATTTATACATCCGAATCACCCAGAGAGCTTTCAAAAAAATACAGATTCCTGAACCCAAACCAGAGAAGTCTGACTGGGTGGCTTCTGGGTGGGCCCTGGGGCATCAGTGCACTCTGTAACTTCTGCCAGACATTCTGATCTGTGATGCCCTACCTGGCTAGAAAACTCAGTAGTCCCACAGCTAGCTGCTTCCTTTGGGTACGCTGGTTGGATTCTGATGTGAGAAGCTGCTAACGTGGCAGCCGCACAACATCGTTAAGAGAAAGCACAACTCAATCATCTGTGTGTCAAATGAGGCTAATTACACCAGCAAAACCCTCTCTGTCAGCATATGAGTAAAATGCACAGCGGAAGCAGCTGCGAGAGACGTACTTGCTTCCTGGACTCATTCAGCAGGATGGAAGTTGGCTGGAAGAGCGCCCCTTACAGCGTTCTTCAATCTGCTTTTGAGCATCCCAACTGTTTGGTCACCAGAAGAGAATTTAAACCTGAAACTTACAAGCAACAATTCAGATCATTTTCTTGGGAGAGCTGTATATTAACATGCAAATGGTGGTGTTCTATTTTCCTCATACACAGTCCCATCTAAAAGCCTCTTGCTTTCTATAAAAGCAAGACTTTTTTCAAGCCTTTTGTTGATTGACATTAATATAATGGTTTCTCTCATGGAAGTGGTTTATAAAATGTGTTGCATTTTATAATTGCCTTTGTTTTTCTTTAAATGTTTCTGTGGTTATCCATGAAAGATGAGACTAGTAATATTTAACACTTACTGAGGGCTTGCTCTGTGCCATGCACAATCCTACTTAATTTGTGTATCTATATATAACCTCACGTCGTACTCTCAGTAATTGCATATGGTAACTATTATTCTCGGATCCCATTTATACTATGAGGTAATTGGGCTAAGTAAGTTGTCCAATAGCACATAGTCACTAAAGAGTTCAGCTGGAACATGAATCCAGCAGACTGATGCCAGGTCTTTCTCTTTCATATTTAGATTAGTACGCCCCCAAAGTATGCATTTTGGAAAGTTAATTGCACAGGATATTAATAAATTACTTTTTTGTGGGGATGGGGAGGCATGAATTAAATGAGGCTGGGGAATATCAGGTTAAATAAATTGGTTTCTTCTGTGTGAGTTCTCAGAGTGTTGAAAAACTCAGGTGCTATACAGTTCTCTAAAAGGCAAAAGCAGAACTTCACATTTCCCAAACCACCTTGAACACAAAACTCTTCTGGGTCAAGTCTCTTTAGACCACTGTCACACGAAGTCTATGGGATGATGGTTGGTAAATGAGTTATCTGCAAAGTGGTCTACCTCCCTGCCCCCTGAAGCCATGCCCCTCTGTCCCTTTTAAGGGACAGTAGGAAGACCTGACAGGCAAGAGGCCAATGCTGTGTTGTCACTAAACACGTGTGTTCTTTGCTTTAAACGTGAACATTCAAGTAAATTGGTAGTAAATTTCTTGGGAGTCATTTAGCCATATCTGTGAAAAGCTTCCCAACCTTGGGGTGTTCAAAATAAATAACTGGGATAGGAAGAAAACATTAGAACATCCATTTAAAACTTCTCACATTTGATTTTTCTGCGTATGTTTTGTTATATAGCTGTATGTGTGTGGGTGTGTGTATAACAAAACATATGCCAAAAATTAACATAATTATGAATATTATACACTTAAGAATATTTATCATGTGTATTATAAATATCTATAAGTGGTATATTAGAATAGTTATATATGTGACTTGCAAATAATTCAATACATATCTGTATTGGGGATGTTTTGCAAAAATATTGAGCAGATCACTTAGGCATATGAAAAGCCTTCCATTTTCATAATCTTGGGCCCAGCAATTGCACTTCTTAGAATGTATTCACCTTATCCTAAGGAAATAACCTTACACATGTATAATTATTTAACTATAGGAGATGATTATTAAAGAACTCCTTGTGCGTGTGAGAATTGAAAACAGTCCAAATCTTCAACAATTGGGGATTGCTTACATAAATTATGGTATATTCGTATAAAGAGTCTTAACAGACAGCTATTAAACATTATGTGGTAGTAGTAAAAATGCTATGGAGAAATCCTGATTTTGTAAGCCAAAAAAAAAAAAAAACCACAGATGACAAAAGATTATTCAGTTCATATGCCTGGAAGAATGGACTGGAATAATGAACCAAAATATTAATAGCAGTAGCTCTTAGTGGTGACATAAGGGGGAAATTTTATTTTCTCTATACTTCCCTGTGTTATCTTAATTTTTGTACATAAGTGTACAAATAAGCATTGAATAAGCACTGAAATGAACATTAAATGCTTGACTAAGCATTATGTTCATAAAGTCCCAAAGCTGGCAATTATGAAAGGGTATACAGTAATAAGATCTTTCCTAGCCCGGTTTCCCAGACAAGCTGCTCCTCTCTCCAAAAGTACTGAGGGTAATGGTTTCTTGTATATCTTTCCAAGGATCTGTTATGTTGTTAAAATTTGTATATATACCTATATTCTTTTACCCCTTATCATACAGATAACAGCATATAATACATACTGTTCTATACTGTTCTGTTGAATAATTCTGTGCACCTGTCATTTCACCCCTATCTACAGTATATCTGTAGGATACATTCCCAAAAGAGGAATTGCTGGGTCAAAAAAATGTGCGTTTGTCATTTAGATAAATATTGTCCTCTGAGAGTATATATATAAAAAAAATCCTCTCATGGTTTCTTCCAGCACTTTAACAGTTTAGGGTTTGTTCCATTTCATTTGTGATCCACTTCAATTTATCCTAGCTTAATGGATACTTAGTAAGAAAAACAAATTATTTAAAATATTAAACTCCTCGCTTATAGTGGAAATTCAAGCTCTAGTTGTCCCCATCTGCTAGATCACAGGATCTAGATGCAAATAAGGACATCTTGCAAAGGTTCAGCTTACGCAGGGAATGAGTAACATAGCCAGACCTCTGCTCTGCTGTGCGCCGGTTTGCTTCCAGTGTCACACTGGAGGGAAGAGGGGAGCCCTGAGAGCTCCAGTTTCACCAGCAAGTGAAGTTTTCCCTTCAGTAGAACTCCAGTCGCTGGGTGGATCTTCTTTCCAAAATCTTGTAAGTTGCTTTAGTGATCTAAATAAAAAGAAGTGGTCTCCCCTGTAGTGTTGGGGTATGTGTGTATGGGCTGCATGCACGCGGGTACAACAGTAAATAGGAAGAGCCCTGATTTTATTACCGTAGAGGTTCTCTAGACCTGTTACTCACCGGCAGACCTCAGCAGCTGCACTGAAATGTCAGATGGATTTGCACAGCTGACTCAAGTTGCCAAAATGAGAGCAGCACGGTACTTTCATAAATTGACCCTATCCAGCCAAGCCCTGCTTAATATAGATACGGCGTGAGCTTAGCTGCAGTCCCCCCTAGCTGCCCAGCACACGCCACTGGGATCCTTATGGGGGAAAATCTCTTCAAGTACTGTGAACCTGGAATGCTTGTTCACTGGGGGAATTCCTTGAGAGTTTTTGATTTTTCTGGGAGTCTTTGATTATTTCTCCTTTTCTAGTAACAGAGAAAAATATAGGAAAAAACAATCATGTCAGAACACAGCAGGAATTCAGATCAAGAAGAACTCTTTGATGAGGAGATTGATGAAGATGCAATCTTGGCCAACTTGTCCCCTGAAGAGCTGAGAAAACTGCAGTCGGAAATGGACGTGATGGCCCCTGACCCCAGGCTTCCTGTAGGAATGATTCAGAAGGATCAGACGGAAAAGCCGCCCACGGGAAACTTTGACCATAAGTCTCTTATGGATTACATGTATTGGCAAAAGGCATCCAGACGCATGCTGGAAGACGAACGTGTCCCTGTCACCTTTGTGCCATCCCAGGTAATCAGGGATTTGTATACATCAGAGAAACGGCTGCCTGGGCCCCAGCGACAGGTGTCCATGGGGCAACTGTCATTTCTCAAGACTTCGTGTTTGGCCTTATTTTGTTGCCACTGCTAGATTAAATCATAGCATTTAATCTGGTGCCAGATTGGAACTTCCTGAAACATTTACATGGTATAACTGGGAAGGAAAAGTGGTAGTTTTCTTGTAAATATCTCTTAAAAAAAATGGCTGTGGGGTTCACTGTATGGGAAAGCCTGGTTCTACAGACGTGATACTTAATGCATTAACTCATAAACTATTACCATTTGTCCTTAACTTCTTTTTTGGAGGCTTTTAAGGCTGCTCTAAAAAGCTGATGAAAGCTCTGTCCCCCTCCTTCTGCTTATACATTCATTGGCAGTATTTCACATACAACTGCAAGGCGTCTGAGCCCTTCTCAAGTCCTGACACATAACCTGCAGTTCAACCAAGTTAAAACAAACAAAAAAAAATTCCATGTTAACACAGTTTATATGATATCAGTAATACATTTAGAAATTGATAGCTATTAAACAGTTGTTGTAAAAGTTCTTTCTGAAATATATTTCTTATATGAACACTAGAATTGTGGTTGAATCTATGAATCTATTGTATATCAGCATACTTTTTTTTGATGTTCCACTTAAAAATGACACAGCCAAAGAAGACCAAGATCCCCGCAGGTAAAGACTCTTTTACTTATGCCTGCTGATACATACAGGTATGTCTTGTCACATTGCTATCACGGGGGCTGTAATTAAGGAAACTTATAAACTGGTTTAAATGTGTACTAAACTTAAGAAATTGCTAGTTTGGTCAGGTTGGAGTTTAAGGTACAATCTGCGGATATTTGGAGTGAATATATTATACAGTTGGAGTAAAACCCAATTCTATCTGAATGCAAATTCCAGAAAAAGAAAAGTGGGTACTTTGAACACTTTGTCGTCCCTTGGTATAATTTAAACAACTTGATGGTTGGCTCCCCCTGCTGGGACAGATGAGAAATGCAGAGGGGAAGGCTTTAAGGTGGTTAGGATGACTGCTGTCAACCGTCACTTCCAACCTACATATGTTGTAAGCAAGAAGAGCAAGTTCTTGCTTGAAAATGCTACACCAGATTTTGAAGTGACACCTGTGAGGTACACATGCGGTATAGGAAAGCACACTAATTGATGGGCAAGAATCTAATAAGCCTCATTGTTTAGAGACTGCCGATTTCCTTTCTAGACTAGGCAATTGTTTCTAAATATCTGTATAATCCCACCCTCTTTTGTAGCTGGCACTGCCCCCTAGACACTTTGTTTCAAAAGAAACTGGACTCACGATCCTGTTCTTGGGGTAGTCAGAGCTGTTGTCATAGAGCCGAGGAGACAAAAAAATCCAAGCCTAGGTCTTTATTATATTTCAGAGTAGCAAAGTGCTCTCATTTCCCCCATAATATGTTATATTTCCAGGGAAAGTTGACATACACATTGTACTAGATTATCAGGTATGCTGGGAATGTAAATTTTGTTTAGGGCAATAAGTAAATTGTGTAACCCAGAAGTATCGAACACAAAAATGCCTATTTGGCTATATATAAAACAAAGACTTCAATGTATTGATAGATAACTCCATGAGGTTTTCAAAGCAAATAATTTTTGGACCACTTCTAGAATTGAACACCATTTTAAAAAACAATACAGAATCCAAAAACAAAATTAGGCTTCATTTTACCATATGGAATGAGATAAACACAACCAAAAAAATGTGTGTTTGTAAGTATCTGTAGTATGACTATAAAAGTTCACCTTTATTTAGATTATATTTGCTTACAAAACTAATATGTGTATTTTGTTTTTAGAAAACACTCAAACACTTTAGAATTACATAATGTAAAAACAAAATCCCCCAAAATGCATCCTTTCTCCAGTTATCTTTTTTTTTTTTTAAGATTTTATTTTTAAAGTAGTCTCTACACCAAAAGTGGGGCTTGAACTCACAACCCTGAGATCAGGAGTCACATGCTGCACTGACTGAGCCCTCCAGGTCCCGCTCCCTTCCCAGTTATACCTTAATGGTTTCCTCTCTTTCTAAGGGAGAACTACTAATTGGGTAAACGTTATAACAGACTTGTTTTTCCTGTATGTTTATAAGCTCTTATATGTTGTATATGTGTTTTTATATATGTATATGCATGCACACACAAATGGAATACTATACACACCATTTATTTGCTTTACTTCCTAGTAAATCTCTTATTTCCCATAGCAACTGCTCTGTTTCCTGTTTCTCCATTGCCACGTGTCCTAACCCTCATCAACCTCTTCTTTTAGGTGGACACTCAAGAGCAGCATGAAGAAGTAGGCAAAAGTAACAAAAATGTGTCTCAGTATTTAAAAGAAAAGCTCAACAATGAAATAGCTGCAAATAAAAGAGAATCAAGGGGCAGCAACAACGTCCAGAAAACTGACGATGCTGATGGTGAAGAAGATGAAGGAGAAGACGAGGATGACGAGGACGAAGATGACGAGGATGAGGATGACGAGGATGAAGATGAGGAAGGAGAAGACGACAGCGAAGAGAGCGTGGAGAAGCCACAAAGAGGAGTGCAAGGTGGGGTAAAGGAGCAGATCAGAAACGGTGAGAGCAGCTGCCCACAAGTAGCTAAGAAGGCATGTGGAGAACAGAAAGACAGACCAGAGGCCCAAGGAAAAAGTGAGAAAAAAATATCAAAATTAGATCCCAAGAAGTTAGCCCTAGATACGAGTTTTCTAAAAGTAAGTGCAAGGCCTTCGGGAAACCAAACAGACCTGGACGGGAGCTTGAGGCGCGTTAGACAGAATGACCCTGACATGAAGGAGCTCAACCTGAACAACATTGAAAACATCCCCAAGGAGATGTTACTGGACTTTGTCAATGCAATGAAGAAAAACAAACACGTCAAAACCTTCAGTTTAGCCAACGTGGGCGCGGATGAGAACGTGGCGTTCGCCTTGGCCAACATGCTGCGGGAAAATAGGAGCATTACCACTCTCAACATCGAGTCCAACTTCATCACAGGTAAAGGAATCGTGGCCATCATGAGGTGCCTCCAGTTCAACGAGACGCTCACCGAACTTCGGTTTCACAATCAAAGACACATGCTGGGCCACCATGCCGAAATGGAAATATCCAGGCTGCTAAAGGCGAACACCACTCTCCTGAAGGTGGGCTACCATTTTGAGCTCCCGGGTCCCAGAATGGTGGTAACCAATCTGCTCACCAGGAATCAGGACAAGCAAAGGCAGAAAAGACAAGAGGAACAAAAGCAGCAGCAGCTCAAGGAGCAGAGGAAGTTGATAGCCATGTTGGAGAACGGGTTGGGGCTGCCACCTGGAATGTGGGAGAGGTTGGGAGGACCCATGCCCGACCCCAGGATGCAGGAGTTCCTCCAGCCTCCTCTTCAGCCTCCCAACCCCCAAGCGGCCCCCTTCGGTCGACAGAATGAAATGAAGCAGCCGTCACAGCCCCCGAAGTACAGGACGGACCCTGACTCCTTCCGAGTGGTGAAGCTAAAGAGGATCCAACGCAAATCTCGGATGCCCGAGGCCAGAGAACCACCGGAGAAGACCAACCTCAAAGATGTCATCAGAACGCTCAAACCGGTGCCGAGAAATAGGCCACCCCCGTTGGTGGAAATGACTCCCAGAGATCAGCTCTTGAATGACATTCGTCACAGCAACGTCGCCTATCTTAAGCCCGTAAGTAGAGGGATGGAGAAACGGTGAACAAGCCCCAGTCGGTGTGGCTCACCTCTACCCCCTGCTCATTTTAACACAAGGAGGGTCTCACTAGTGGTGACTAACTGCAGGAAGCACTTACCAGGGGACCGAAATTACTAGTTATCCCCTAGGACATGCATCCATCTAGACAGCTTTTAACAATAATATTCACAGCTAATGTTTATTAAGCACTTACTATAGGCCAGATGCATTGTATGAATTAACTCATCATCGTAACAACCCTAGGAGGTAAGTACTATTCTCCCCATTTTATAAAAGAGAAACTGAGGCTTAGGGAAGTTCAATACCATGTATGGGAGATAGAGCTAGAAAGCGGTAGAGTTGACACTGAAATTCAGCTCCGGGTCCAGGGTCAAGCGTTTATTCGCCCCGGCCACAGAGCTGACCTCCAGAGATCTCGAGGAACCTCCTACAGGAATAAGTAAGGATGAAGCCTAAATTAGGCCCATCGTTTGGAAATAACTGAGTGCTTCCAAAATGTTTGAAAATAGTTGGTTCTTTTTTAGTAAATGAAGAGAGACTACCTGTCATTGCATTTATATACTCTTTACTTTTTAGGTGGCCAGACAAATGGTAAACTTCAGGTTAGCATCACCGTGAATTAATGGAGTTTTGACTATTATTTCACTTTTAATGTTTATAGTGATTCATGAATAACTGCTGCTGATACGTGAAAATGTGTTATTCCTTGGAGGTGAAGTTGAAGAAATAGGTTTTTTGGGTTGTTTTTTTTTTTTTTTTTGCCATTACTATGATAGAATTTATGGAATCTGAAAGGTGTAAGTCCAAAGGTCACAGGTAGTTGATAATGAACTGTATTGTTTTAATACAGTTATTTTACCTAGTGTAAAATTTAGCCAAAATAGTTCATCTATTATTTCATCATAGGCAGTCACAATTTCTTCAAGATGTGTTATATAGATGTATGTCCCTTATTTCCATCTCCTGGTAATGCAGAATTGACAGCATTCCCTTCTTCTAAATCAAAGATGACTTTCCACCGTGTTGTAGAGGGATTCTAATTCTTCCTAGGGTAGAAGCCAGGGTGAGAACACTAGAGGTCCCCTGAGGTCAGGCAAGAGTTCTTTGCCTGCCCTTGGGTACTACAGCAAGACTTTCTGCACCTGCTCTTCTCCAGGCAGCCAGACCCCTGTACGGGGATGGATTGGGGTGTTGATTTGAGAGAAACTAGCTCTGTCACTCTGTAACCAGTCATTGGTAAAGTACATCCAAGCTGCCTGGGAGGCTGTACCATCAGAAAATAACAGTCTGAAAAGACTGAAGAGGAGTCTTTTTTTTTTTTTTTTAATCCATTTTTTAGGGGAGGGGGGCAGAGGGAGAAGGAGAGAGAGAATCTTAAGTAGGCTCCATGCCCAGTGCAGAGCCCGATGCTGGGCTCGATCTCATGATCCTGAGATCGTAAGTCAGACATGTGGGACGCCTGGGTGAATCAAGAGTCAGACACATGCGGTGCCTGGGTGGCTCAGTCTGTTAAGCGTCTGCCTTTGGCTCAGGTCATGATCCCAGGGTCCTGGGATTGAGACCTTCATGAGGCTCCTTGTTCACCAGGGAGCCCGCCCTGCTTCTCCCTCTCCCTCTCCTCCACCCTCTTCAGTGTGCACGCTCTCACTCTCTCTCTTTCTCTCAAATAAATAAAATCTTAAAAAAAAAAAAAAAGAGTCGGACACTTAACCAACTGAACCACCCAGGTGCCCCAAGAGAACAAGAGAAGTCTTTTTAAAATCTACATTAGAGGGGCGCCTGGGTGGCACGGCGGTTAAGCGTCTGCCTTCGGCTCAGGGCGTGATCCTGGCGTTATGGGATCGAGCCCCACGTCAGGCTCCTCTGCTGGGAGCCTGCTTCTTCCTCTCCCACTCCCCCTGCTTGTGTTCCCTCTCTCGCTGGCTGTCTCTATCTCTGTCGAATAAATAAATAAAATCTTTTTAAAAAATAAAAAAAATAAAATAAAATCTACATTAGAGGTGGCCTGTGGATTCAGAGTGGAAGAGAGAATGAAGTTCAGATGATTATCTGACCCAATTCCCTGCCTTCCGGGGGAGTGTTCTTCTGAGCAATCTGCTTCTCCTGGAGTCTGTTTCATTCTACCCACTCACGTATTCGTTAATGCAGCACATACGTGCGTAGTGCACCGGCGTGTCAAGTACTGTCAGAGGGACAGGGCTACAGCTGTAAATACGACAGGCACAGGCTTGACCTCACGGAACTTACGGTCTTGGTTTTGTAATTTCCACAGTCAGGACACTCTGCCTTTTATTTTAGTCAATTGAGAACACTTCAACTTTGAGTCCAGATTCTAGGACAAAAACCATGAAAATAAATTCCATGAAGATAACTACAAAAATGCAACCCCTGGCGAGTGGCTACCTTTTCTATTTTCAGTTAGTTCCAAACTGCTATCCATTTCAAGCTGTATTTTGTTTGTACTTAATGTCCACTAAGAAAGAAAAACTTCAAAGCAAACTCTGACATGATTTTTTGAATGATGGTCTCTCATATCAGCCTCTGCTTTGAAATGTCTTTTATCTGTTCCAAGGGATTGGCAATTTCTCCTGCTTTCACCTACCTGGCCTGTGAGAGGCAACTCTTTGCATGTGCCTAAGATAGAGACTGTCACACAACTTCATCCTCGTAGTCCTGCAGGGTGCTCTGCAAAAAAAAATTAAAAACATATATATATACATATGAAAATGCATCATCCCACTGACCAAAATTGACTCCACTAATGTCCCTTTGCTCCGCACTGATCAAATTGTGAGCCTTGCTACATACACAATAAATTTGTGCTCTCATGCTGAATCATATAGTGTGATCTTTCTAGAAGATAGTCTTTTTATTTTGAAGTCATTTTAGACTTGCAGAAGTTCAAAAATAATACAAAAAAATTGTTATGTACCCATCACATTTTGTCAAGTTGGTTTTGTCGTTCTTCAAAAAGCTCCTGTAAATGGCAACACATCTGCGTGTGTAGTTAATGGAAACGCTGATAGTGTGGAAGGCTGTGGTGTGTTTGTGCTTGAGTCTGCAGTCAACTGTTGTAAAGCACCACGGACTGTAAGGTGCTTTCTGATTTTGGGGCTGTGGAAATGTCACAAAATGTGCCTCTTAGACTGAGTGAAATATTGAAAACGCCATTGGTGGTGATTTCGCAAAATCCCAGCAGAAAGGAATATTCTTAGCCTGTCAAATGAGACCTAACAGCACTGACTTTGGAAAAGTGAAACTAAAGGTTTTTAGGTTTTTCTCCCCCCTCTTGCGCTGGTGGACAGAGATGCCCTCCAAACCCCTGGGTTTTCAAGTATGAGGTTGGAATTAAAGCATAATTTGAAATGTGATTTTTTAAAACATTTTTTTAAATTTAAATTTAATTAACTAACATATAATGTATTATTGGTTTCAGAGATACAGGCCTGTGATTCATCAGTCTTATATAACACCCAGTGCTCATTACATCAAGCGCTCTCCTTAATGCCCATCACCCTGTTACCCCATCCCCCCACCCCTCCCCCTCCAGCAACCCTGTTTGTTGTTGCCTATGATTGAGTCTCTTATGTTTTGTCTCCCTCACTGATTTCCTCTTGTTTTACTTTTTCCTCTCTTCCTCTATGCTCTGTTTTGTTTCTTAAATTCCACACATCAGTGAGATCGTATGGTATTTGTTTTTCTCTGACTGACTTATTTCGCTTAGCATAACACCCTCTAGTTCTATCGACATCATTGCAAATGGCAAGATTTCATTTTTGTTGAGATTTTTGTTTTTAACTGAGGCTCCTACCTGGAATCTTGACTGTCCAAAAACACACTTACAAATTATTTCATCTTAGTCTTGTTTTCCTTTTTAAGTTTTCTATTTTCCTCTCATAGACTTGGAAATAGTATTTTTGCATTTGCAAAACATATCCAATCAAGCAGTCCGTTTATATTTTTTAATTGTATTTTTTCATTTCAATGCCTGTTCTCTCCCCACGTCATGCTCTGGGCATGGGATCCTTGAAATGAAGTTGATAGCAAAGAATAAAGGAAAATCTGTACACTTGCTTCGCTTCAATGCTACCTCTCCCAAGACGCTGCCCACTTACTCCGTTTGAGAGAGATGTATTCTGTGGGCCAAGTATGGAGAACTGGCAGGCCATCAGCCCAATCTGCAGGCCTGTAGAGTTTGGCTTGGATGTTGTTGTGAAAATTTTAAAATATCACCTAATAACATTTAGATATCTGGCACCACTTGAAACATCAGAGCTGGCCACAATGGGCTTGCATTTGTATGGCACTCATCAGCTGGCTCTGGCATTGGCTTCTCCATTGAGCTAGGTAATGGACTCTCCAGTTTCTCTCAGTCTCCACCATGCCCTAATGGCCAACACCTGGCCTGTTTCACTCGTTTACATTACTTATTTGGCTCCTGTAGAATTTTTTAGTTTGTTTTGTTCTTGTTTTTAGGTGTGTTTTAAACTCTCTGTCTTGTCTAACAAAGTGAATTCATTTGATAATCACGAATTCATTTCCTGGTAAGCTAATAACTGAGTCATTCTGAGGCTTACCCCTCCCTGGCAAATGTATGATTTCCTTTTATCTTGAAAAATTTTAACATTCACTCAATTTCACTTTCGGCTCACCTATGTTTATCTGGATTGCTTCCACTCAGTTGCCTAAAAGCACAGCTAAATTTCTCCTTTGGAAAGACTTCAGTTTAATAATATTAAAAGCAGCCTTAGTTAGCCAAGGACTCCATGACATATCGGCAGTTGTTACGATTATGAAATGGGACATTATAGACTCAAGTCTTCATCTCCACCTCTAGCCATTTCTTCTTTGCCTCATTAACAAGATCTTCTTTCTGTTTAGGATTTCCGGATTCTGTACTTTCGCAATTTCCTTCTCTCTCCCATTTTATCTTCTCCCTTTGTTTCAGTTGTCACGTAATCTAGGACACTCCCCGTATCTCTCTTTCGGGCCGAGATCACTGAGGTTTTCTTAGCACCTTCGTGCAGTCTTTCCCCAGCCAACCTCTTGAGTTGACGTCTACTTGTGTTTCTGGTTGCCTCTGTTCATTGTTCTTTCCCTTCTCTCACGCATTCAGGTCTAAAGCCCCAGAGTTGTCTTCAACAACTTTTTTCCCCTGCCCTGTTTTTTTGTTCCTTATTTTATTTGTTCCATCAGTTCCTTATGAAGGAAGTCTCCATGGGGAAGAGCTATGTAACATTTCAAACTCCTCCCGAAAGAGCAGAGCACAGGTTGACCAGAATTACACAGCGTAAGAACTGCCTTTTCCTAATACCCAGTGGGAAAAAGAGTTTATGGTGTACCACGTTTCTGAAGTCTGTGACAGTGATTCTTAAATTTTAGCATGCATCAGAATCACCTGGAAGGCTGAGTACAGATTCCCGGATCCATCTCTAGAGTTCCTGATTCAATAGGTTTTGGACGGTGCCTGAGAATTTGCATTTCTCTCCAGATCCTTGGTGATGCTGACACTGCTTATGTGGACACCACATGGACAGCCATAACCCTGTGACAGCCACAGCAAACCACATCCCCTGATGTATCCCCCTGAACGGCCTTCTTTTCTTGCCTCCGTACCCTCTGCTTGAATGCCCTTAGTTCTATTTCTATCTGTTGAAAGCTATCCAAACAGGCTTGGCTCAAATAGGACTTCTTACAGCAAAAGAAACCAAACAAATCATCAGTAGTGAATACGCTCCCTTTGTATTTCCACAACCCTTCATCGGTACCCCTCTTAGAGCATCTCCCACATTCTGCTTCAGGTTGAGCGCCCTTATGGGTACAGTGTGGGTCTCCTGATAGATTCTGAATTCCTCAGAGTAGGCCTTTCTCCTCTCTTCCTGGACACCCACCGAGGTGTTGACTGAGAGTAGCAATTCAACTTGACATGCCCAGTGAACTAGCCCCTGCTGAGATGGCTCTTCTCTTCCTGCCCTGGTCTCTGTGAGTGTATGTATATGCGTGCCCTGTGTAAGGCTAGCCACACATGCTTTTCTGAAACTAATTTTAACCAACATGAAGGGGGAACGGGGCCCTCTAACAATACGGCAAGCTGATTCTCATGTATTTGTAAGTTTTATGTAACATTGAGGTTAGCTCTCTTTTCCTTTCTAATTTCTGTCTTTCGTGTTCTGCTTAAAATGGCTTCTTCTGAAGTTTCCTAAAATATTTGCCTATCTTTTATTGCTGCTTTTATAGTTTATGGGTTTTTTTTTTTAAGATTTTATTTATTTATTTGACAGAGACAGAGACAGCCAGCGAGAGAGGGAACACAAGCAGAGGGAGTGGGAGAGGAAGAAGCAGGCTTCCAGCAGAGGAGCCTGATGTGGGGCTTGATCCCAGAACGCTGGGATCACGCCCTGAGCCGAAGGCAGACGCTTAACTGCTGTGCCACCCAGGCGCCCCTATAGTTTATGGTTTTAAAAAAAATATTCTATAATACAGATGAATTAAATGGTTAAATTTAGAAGTAAGTAGGGAGCAAGAAACCCACTTTGTTATTTCTTTTCCAAATAGCTGACCAACAATAGCTAACCAGAGATTCTTTTTCAAAGTGATCTGAATTGCGAGCTTGGTTATATTTTGAATATGTCTGTGTGTATCTGGGTTTACTATGTTGAGTCAGTGCTGCATTTTGCTTTTTAAAATATTTCTCTTAATTTGGATCCCTCCCCTGCATATAAACATATACGTGGAATAGCATTATGTGAAATGCTTTTTTTCCATTCAACAATAGAAAGAACATAGTTTTAATTATTTGTTGCGGTATTGTGGTTATTTTAACTACCTGGCATTGTATTTTGGGGTCACTGGTGTTCGTCACTGTCGGTGTTCTCCATGGTTGAGCCCTACAAAAGTGCAGTCACAACCCTCCCATCCTGAAAGTCTGGCACTAGGACAGAGAGGGACCAAAGCACGTGGAGAACCCCTTGGTTTGAAGGCTGGGCAGGCAGCAGTAACACATCAGAAGTCTCCCTGGTGGGCAGGATATTGGGAAATCTTTCCAGCCGAAGGCTGTGAGCAGAGAACCGGCTGCAGGAGGGGCCGTAACAGATGGCCAAAATGGCTCATCCCGTTGGCAGGTGGATATGGGGAACAGGAGGAGAAAAATTCTTAGTCATTATTATACAAACTCTGAGTGTCCTCTCTACTTCTTCAGTGTCCTCTGGAAGGTTCCTGCATGATGGATAAGTCACTCTCCTAAGATGTAACACCACTTGAAACTGTTGAAGAACTTGCCTGATCTTTAAGTTGTTTTTATGAAACAGACCTGAAAGTTGATGGGCAGGCGGACTTAGGCTACTCTTTTGTAATTTTTTTTTTTTTTGCCCTTGGGGCTTCTCCAAATACTTTGTTTTTAAAATTTAAGTGAGCTTCAAATTAGGAATGTACTTCAAAAAGAAAGGCCAGTTTATAAAAGAACATGTATTTTATACTCTTGTGGCGTTATTTTTTGTGGTTAAGGGTTGGGTATTGAAATCAGGCAGATTTCAGTGGATTCAAATCCTGCTCTGGCACTAACTAGCTGTGTGGGAAATCCCTTCTCCTCTCTGAGCCTGTCCCCTCTCTACAGGGCTATCGTAGAATAAAATGAGAAAATGTTTTTGAAGTGTGGTGTTGCTTACTAACTTGTTTTATATCATATAATCCTTAAAATAGCCTTGTCCGTTAGACACATACTGTTACTGTCATTTTACAGCTGAGACAACTGACGCCCAGCAACATACAGCTAGTAACACTAGAACCAGGATTTGAACCGGGCAGACTGCAGCGTCTGCCCTTTTGTTGTTACAATATGCTTCACCATGTGCTTAAAGCCCTTAGATCAGTTGCTGGCAGCACTGGCCGCCCCAGGAATGGTGGATGTGGTTGTTACCGCTGTTCTGTTATGCTTTGGGGAGGCTCTCTGGCTCAAATTCCTCATCCATTCTCAACTTCTGAGGCATGTAAGTTTTGTCATTTTTGCTACCAAACTCTTGAATTTCCAGGATTAATATTTTTTCCCCTTTTCTTCAACTACTCCTGTCCACAGGTGCAACTGCCAAAAGAACTGGCATAAGTGGCAACAGAATAATCTAGAAGAACAAGGAATTGAGACAATGACTTGGGTCAGAGCTTGGAGACCGTCTCAGCAGCATACTTCTGGAGCCAGGTGGTGGAACTGGGAACAAGGCTGGCATCTGATGGGAGTATATTGTAAAGGCAGAGGCAAAATAAGGGGCTGACAAGGAAGGGGGAAAGAGATAAAAAATTACTATTCTGGGACAACATTTTCTACTTCCGATCTGTTTGAGTGACTTAGGTAAAATCTAGTCGTGCTTCAAGCAGCAGAAGTTTAAAAAGAAAAATGTTTTCCCCCATAAATGTTTGGTTTACTATTGCTTTCTTCTGGTAAATAACAATAAACACTATAGACGTGTTATAATGTCTTTCCTCTATCTCCTGCTGTAATTCATGGCACAGTATCGGGAACACATTGTGTGTCACTCTGTGGAAATGTGAGGGGTGCACTGGGCTCCAGGCCCCACTGATGCTCTGCAATGGAAGAACTGTTCGTTAGCTCTTCTCTGGAGAAGCAGCTGGGATTTTCAGTCTCCAACCGTTTAGCTTGCTCTCCTGGCCGTTCCCCTGGTGCGTTGTACTTCGGAAAGGGGTATGTATCTGTGAGGAGCAGAGCAAGGAGGCGTAGGACAAGGAGAGCACAGTGTTTGCAGGAAAAGTCCTGGGAAAAACAAACCCTGCAGGGATATATACACATATATATGTATCTCCTTCTCTGTTTCCATGTAGAGGGGGACAAAGGCAGAGAGCATGTTGGTTTCATTTAAAAATTTTTTTGTATAAATAAGGTAGTTAATGACAAGTTTTTAGTTTTAGCTAACTAATATATATATATATATATTAGTTATATATATGTTTAGTTTTATATATATATGTTTAGTTTTAGCTAATATATATATATTAGTTATATATATATATGTTTAGTTTGTGACTCAATTTGATCTTGTGAGTCTCCTCAAAAATCTTCTAAAGGAAACTTGCTATAGGATTAAACTTAAATTCCTTAACGTATTATTCGAGGTCCTCCATCATCTGTTCCCAATTTAGTAATTCAGTCTGCTTTGCCACAGACTCTTTATACTTCTCTAGATAAGACATCCTCATACGCACCGTGTGCCTTGCTCTCGTTGACCCTTTTTTATTTTTATTTTATTTTATTTTTATTTATTTTTTAAAGATTTTATTTATTTATTTGACAGAGAGACAGCCAGGTAGAGAGGGAACACAAGTAGGGGGAGTGGGAGAGGAAGAAGCAGGCTTTCAGTGGAGGAGCCTGATGCGGGGCTCAATCCCAGAACGCCAGGATCACGCCCTGAGCCGAAGGCAGACGCTTAACCACTGTGCTACCCAGGCGCCCCTCTCGTTGACCCTTCAGTAGAACACCTTCCAAAACACCTCCCTTCTGCTCTCCGTTACCAAAGTCCTACCCCATCTTTAAAGCCTGGGTCAGGTCCTAACCCTCCATAAAGATCTTCCAAACAACTCCAACCCCAGTGGTCTTTCCTCTTTCCAAGTTCCTAGAGCCCTTAATTATCCATTAGAGTCACTAGATGCCTAGAATCTGAAATTGTGTATAGACGTAGCACAAACATTAGAAATCAGGAGATCACACATTGGTGCCTTTTCTGTCTTCTCTACCCGAGTGAATAGTTGGCACCTGCTTTCTTTCTCCTTTTATATAATCATAGGTAGTACATTACAAGCAAAACAGGCTAGCAGAGAATAGACTCAATGGAGAAAGGCAAAAAATACATTATTTAGAAGGACAAGTCATGGGAAAGAAATAGGGTGTTTCCATTTCTTCAAGAATATTTTAGTGTGTAGTAAAGTATCCAGATTTGAATACCTATAGTTTCAATCAGGTAACTGATTTTACAATAGCCCATGGCTGAGCGGATTTTTCCTCCTGTGTTACTGTTTCTGTAAAACATCCTTGCGTGCCAAGCAGGATAGTTAAGAAAGCGCTGCTGTAGCATTGTCCACAATAGCTAAATCGTGGAAGGAGCCGAGATGCCCTTCAACAGATGACTGGATTAAGAAGCTGTGGTCCATATATACAATGGAATATTACTCAGCTATCAGAAAGAACGAATTCTCAACATTTGCTGCAACATGGACGGCACTGGAGGAGATAATGCTAAGTGAAATAAGTCAAGCAGAGAAAAACAATTATCATAGGATTTCTCTCATCTATGGAACATAAGAACTAGGAAGATCGGTAGGGGAAGAAAGGGATAAAGAAAGGGGGGGTAATCGGAAGGGGGAATGAAACATGAGAGAATATGGACTCTGAGAAACAAACTGAGGGCTTCAGAGGGGAGGGGGGTGGGGGAATGGGATAGACTGGTGATGGGTAGTAAGGAGGGCACGTATTGCATGGTGCACTGGGTGTTATACACAACTAATGAATCATCGAACTTTACATCGGAAACCAGGGATGTACTGTATGGTGACTAACATAATAAAAAAACATTAAAAAAAAACGCTGCTGTAAATGAACTAAGTGTCTAGCATATTCTACATTGAGAGGCTAACCGCTGATGGGACATAGTGCTCTAAACATGTCGAAAAGCCTACTATATGTTAGTAGTTGAAGTTCTTGAAAGCCCTTCTGCGCTTACTTATATAGCCACAGTATTAATAAAGTCAGGAATTTCTAAAAAGTGCTAATAGTCCTAAAAGAGGGCTTTAATTTTAGATGAGCAAAGAGAAAAGTTGATCCAAATTTATAGCTTACTTCTTCACTACAGATTTTTGTCAAGAGACAGGTGAAGCAGCTTACTTATGCTTTTTCCATCTACCCACTCCTACCCTAAAAATGTTAGTTGAAGATTTTAAGGTGTTTTTAAATTTTTTTTTACAATTTTATTTTTACGTAATGTCTACACCCAATATGGGGCTTGAACTCACAACCCTGAGATCAAGAGCCACACGCTCTACTGACCGAGCCAGCCAGGCGCCCCTTAACTTGTTTTTATAATGCAATAATTTACAGCTCTTACATGCTAAATTTTTATATTATTTTCCTTCCAGAACTGACCACCAACCATTAGTAATATAATGAGTATATTTTTTCTTTGTCACTTTTTCCAAATAGATTGTATTCAGTCCACAGAATTAAGGTAGAAAATGGAAAGGGCTCAAATATGTCAGGTTTAAAAAAGGATCCCATTAGAATTCAATTTTATTCTGGCTGGAAATTAATAAAGTATTAAAGTATTATTAAACAGTACCATAGTTTCCCCCACCCCTTATCCAGTGGGGATATGTTCCAAGAACCCCAGTGGATGCCTGAAACCACAGACAGTACTGAACCCCCTACATATACACTGTTTTTTCCTGTACGCGTCTACGACAAAGCTTGACTTATAAATTAGGCACAGAGATTAACAACAAGAACTAATAATAGGCTAGAACAATAATAATATGCTGTAATAAAAGTTATGTGAATGTGGTCTCTCAAAATTATCTTGTACGTACTCACCCTTCCTCTGTGATGGTGTGAAATGAGAAAAATGCCTCCTGTGGAGATGAAATGAGGGGAATGGCGTGGGCATTGTGATGTAGTGTTTGTCTACCCTTGACCCCCTGATGACGTGTCAGAAGGAGGATCATCTGCGTCTGGACCGAGGCTGACTGCAGGTCACTGAAACCATGGAAAGCAAAAGCATGGATGGGGACATGGGGGCGGGGAGAGACTACTGTATTTGAAACACCAGCGGAGTGGTTTTGGCCGTACAGCACGTCCTCGTCGTTTAGAGGGCTGTCACCACGTATCCCAGATAGTTAGCAACAGATGTGCATTAAACAAAGTCTCACAAATAAAAATCTTTGATAAATTTTATTCTCCGTATTTGGGTAAGGTACAAAGTCGACACCACGTCTACGAAGTCATGGTGCTATCACTGTGCTGGAGATGAAGGCTGCAGGTTGGCTGAGAAATTGAAACGCAAGACAGATCAGAAGCAGCATATGCTGTTGCCTCTTACTTGAGGACATACAGAGAGTCTAAGTACTGCTCCAGTTGTCCTCATGATTCAGTGTTAGGGAAACCCAAATGTTTTCTGTTCATCTATGAAATCACTCAATTGGCAGGCAAAACATTGTGTATCTATTTCTAAATACATGAGAAATAAAAGGGAGAAAGTAACAGGATATATAAACTCATGCTATCTTGATTCTAATGCCTATCCATGGAAACGTAACAGTCGTAACCAGTGCTATCTAACATTTTTATGAAGTGCAGAAGCCACCGAAGACTCCCATTTTCATAAGCCTTTTTGCTTGGTCATCTACAGATGCCTTTCAGATTTCAAAAGATCAACCATTATTGTTCTCTTTGTGCCCCTAAGAAATAACACAATGTACACTGATTTCCTTCTTTCTCAACGTTCCAGTTAAAAACTAAACAGTGAAAAAAATATAGGAAACATTATCTTGGACAACTTTTTGTCAAGACAACACAAAATGTGCAATATAAACAGAACCCAAGTTTCATTTTTTTGTTGTTGCTTTTTTTAACAAGACCGTCAAGAATAATATAGGCTATGTAGCTATAACTTCAAGGAAGATGACATTTAGGTTGCAACAAATACCTGCTAGTGAAAAGGCATTACTAGCATTTTCAAAAGTTTACAAAAATTGGACAAAGTATTCTCCTAAACAGCTATCTTTATATTTGTAAACAAAATAAAAACAACTGGTTTATCCAGTTTCCACTGCATGTCAAACAGGCGGCAAAATACAGATCACCTTTGATTCTAAAAGAATAATAATAAAAGCTAAACTAGCTTAGACCGTACATATTCTAGTCCCAGGAGTATTTTTGGAGGAGGACGCTGGGGCGGGGTGGGGGGGGGATTAAAACAGGCTAACGTGTGACATCTACTTTAACAGGTTTTTTTTTTTTCATTTACTCATATTGCATTGATACTTTACAATTAGTTTTTTCCTACAAGTTAACAGTACTGTTGCTGTACAATGCAAAATTCTTTTTCTTTTATTTCTCTACAGAAATAAGTGTGATCCATTTCCTATCAGTTTGCATAAACACACTGGACACGTCAGGCATAATAGGAGGGTAGTTTTCTTGTGGTTTCTGAGGGCTTCCCTCTGTCACGTCGGAGATGTGAACAGTTGGGCCTATACATGCATGCTCCCACAGGTAGGTGGATGGTACAGGCACCTCCTATTTCGAGAACACAAATGGGAAGTAGGTCTGGATAAGGGCAAACCAACTTGACTTCTGCCGCAGCCCTGTCAGCAGGTCAGCGGTATTTACTCCTTCACTTTGCTGATATAGTCAGCGATCTTGGAGACGTTTTCTTCCTGCTGTTCTAGGGCATCTAGGACGATGCCCATCGGTGTCCTCTTCAAGCCTATTCCCTCCATTTTATTCTCCAGTTTGTTCTTGAGGTTCCGAAGTCTCAAGGATGCATGGATGAACATCACTGCGGGGAAGTGAAACCTGATTAGCACAGAAGCAACAACCTTACGCTCCCTGTCTTCACACTTTGGGGAAACCGCCTCAGTTAGCTGTAGAGCAGTCCGGTTCTCTAATGGATCCAAGTCCTCAAACGGATCCTTGGACTTGGTCTGAAGCTCTTCTTCGTAAAGTCATGTATTAAGTGTTCTTTGTGTGTGAAGGAAAAAGTATTCAGCAGGAAGGACCCAAATCTGGCAACTACACCCTCTCACTTGACACCCCCTGGATACCTTTCTGCTGCTACTTAAATGCCTTGAACTTCACAGTGAATCAACATGATTCCATTGTACATAAAACCCGACTTACACCAAGTTTTCCAGAGAGGAACTCATGCTCTGCTCACAGATTATCTTCCTGCAGGAAGCATGCGGGTGAAGTCCACCTAGGATGGGCCTCTGGAGGGGTAGTTTTCCAAAGTGCTGGGTATGGATGTATAGATAAAAACTAACGGTTCTATAGATCTCAGGTACCTCGAGGCTCCCCAAATTCGCTTCATCACTTAGAATTACTCACGTTTGTTTACTAAGAAACATTCCCTGGCCCCTCTCCTGGACCTCCTGCACAGAACCATAAAGGGAGGGGCCTGGGAATCTGTATTTTAAACAGGCACAGCAGGTGATCTCCATCAGTGATTTTCAAACTTCTATGCACATATAATTCATGAAGAGAGCCTGTTAAAAGGAGGCAAATTCCAGGTGTCCACCACCCAAAATTCAGACCAGTAAGACTGAGGTAAAGTTCCACGATGTAAAAAGCCAATATTCACTCGGGATGATTCTCACATATGTGACCTTGGACCCTCATCTTGAGAAATACTGAGGGGCATTCTATCTGGAGACCCCCAGCCTAGACCGGCCTTTGGAAACCACAGAGGAGCTTTCTAAAAATACAGGTTTGGGGAGCACCCCTGTCAACTCACAGAATCAGCATCTCTAAGGGATATGGCTGGGTAATCTGTATTTTTTAAAAGTGTCCTGTATGATTCTGACAATCATCAAGGACTAAGAGTCACTAATCCTGTCTAATTTCCTTATTTTATTTTATTTTTTTTAAAGATTTTATTTATTTATTCGACAGAGATAGAGACCCCCAGCGAGCGAGGGAACACAAGCAGGGAGAGTGGCAGAGGAAGAAGCAGGCTTATAACGGAGGAGCCTGATGTGGGGCTCGATCCCATAATGCCGGGATCACGCCCTGAGCCGAAGGCAGACGCTTAACTGCTGTGCCACCCAGGCGCCCCTAATTTCCTTATTTTATAGATGAGTGAACTGCAGCCCATGTATGATACCTGATCCAAATCACATGGCTAGTTTCTAGCAGGTCTAGGAATAGAACTCTGGACCCTTCACTCTCTACCTATGATCTATTTCATTACACTGGCCTGTCTCAGGCCCTGAGGTGGAAAGGTACTGAAGTTAACAAGCTGTGTGTCAAAGCAGAATCTTTAAAATACTAAGCCTCTAGCACATAAGGAAAACTTCAGGAATATTTCAAATAGTCTGAATTTGCTGAATCAAATATTTTGTCCAATAAGGAGCGCCTGGCTGGCTCAGTTGGAAGAGCATGGGACTCTTAATCTCAGGGTCATGAGTTCGAGCCCCACATTGGGCATAGAGTTTACTTAAATATTTAAAAACAAAAACAAATGTTTTGTCCAATAAGGTGTGGGATTCATCCATAAGTATTCTGGGCTTAATCTAACATCACTCCAAACAAGCAACTGATTTTATTTAATGAAATAAATGCACATGCGAAATGCTATTAAAAGTTAAAGGGATCTTCCTGTCGCTTAGTACAATAGAATTTTAATTAGATTTCTGCTGATGAGACTGGGATTATATCTGTTCTCTAGTGCAGGTTTCAAGTGTTTGGGATCTCAGTAAATGATGCATGTAAAATTTAAAAAATATCTAATTCTCTCCACCAAAATCGGAGTATTTGGTAACTGTATTCTGGGCCAATTATTCTTACAGACTTAGGGCACTCTGACACTAAACATGATTTATGAGTAAGCAGAGACTAAATAGTTTACTTCCAAATGAAATACATTCATTCTGTTTCATGACAGTATGAATGGCACTTAAAGACTGAGAACAGACTCGAATATTCGACAAATCTGGAGGCTGTTGGAGGCTGTGCAAATTTCTTGCCATGGGACTTGGGACTTGTGTTTCTTTTGTGCAATGTTGTATCCCCTGAAGAGTGTCTGGCAGACAGCAGGCACTCAATATATACCTGCGGAATTAGTGAACTGTCAGGCCTTGATCTGCTGTGGCAGAAAATTCTGATAATTTTGCAGACATGCCAACACACATAAGGAACAGGTTAGGTAATTCCCAATGAACAACCTCTCCTACTTTTTTTTTTTTAATGGCACAAGAAAAGAAGACTGAGGTTCACTTACGCAGCAAAGGAAAAGTGATGCCAAACACGAAGACCATGACTCCCCCGAACATGGATATGAGGAAGTAGCTAGCCAACATGACCACCATGACAAATGTCGTGGGATACTGCTTCTTCATCCGGCGGAGGATGTCTTTGTTGTGGGCCGCCCACACGAACCCCGTGAACACGAGCACCACTACAATGCCTCCAAGGATCATGTTGAAGGGGCTCAGGAATCTGGAATAAGAAGAAAAGAGGGAGGCTAGGTCAGCACCGACAGCGGCAGGATGTCAAGATGAGGACGGTGAGGAGGAGTCAAGTCACACGCTGAGTACTTAGCATTTTATCTAAATTGTCTCATTTAATCCTCATAACACAATGAGGTAGGTACTGTTAATTCACTTCTCAAATGAAGAAACTGAGGCATGGAGGTGAGAAAATAGTGGGAGCCAAGACTGACACTTGGGAAGTCGGGCTCCCACCAAACTGGTCAGTCCATCTTATTGGAGGCCCACAATTTTCAAAGACATTTCTCCCCACAAAATCCATACAGGGTTTTCATTGCATTTTAAAACATATCACAAATAAGTCTGAGGAATCATCTGGCATCTTGCTGATTCTATAGCTGGACAACTTCGGTCTTACTCATCACGGCGCTGAACGGTTCCTTTTTCAGAAACACGGGTACCATCCAGACTTTTTGTTTGTATCTTTGTTTCCAACCGTTGCGGTTTGCTGAACCGGAGCAGCTGAATTTGATACATGTTCAAGGTCGCTTCCTTCAAGAATGAACTCATTCTCCCGAGCTTGGGACACTGAGCAAGCAAGGCCTGGCCTCCTCCGAACCCTGCGGATGTAGTTTTCACACACGAGATTTTGTATTTCAGCAAGAGAACCATTCTTCCAGATAACGACATTGCTGGGGAAGCCGCATAGGTGGAGATGCCAGGGCAACGCCCTTGATCACGTTCTGTACGTGACCACAGATAGTGCGAACAGGAGCCTGTCCCTTTCTCCTCCCCCACGTTTGTCAACCCTGAGCCTCTTCTTTCTCCTTCCAAGGAGACGCAGTGTCTACACTGATGTGACTGACACCCCCCACAGGATCCTGTGGGGCCTTTCTCGATCACCGTGTGTCCCCGCAGAGCGATACTGACATTAGCTGGAACATCGACAGTCCGATTGCAGAGAACGTTCTTCATGCTCACAGCAAATGCGGCAAAGAGCTAAGCAACTTTTAAAATTGAAAGAGACCGCCTCTTTCGGAGGGGCTGTTTCGCTTCATTACATCCTGGGCTCCAGGACAGCGCTCACGTGTTTTCCCAGCTCTTCGGGTTTATTTAAATCCTCATAGAAGCTGCCACAACGGATCTATGTAGAGGTCCCATGATAGCCTCCATGGGCCAGACCCAGTCTACCGTCACATTGGTGTTTGGATGGTACAGTGTTTAAAAAAACTTTTATTTGAATCCCAACGTGTGGAAAAAATCCATACAACTTGGGATTTCTAGCTTCTCCTGTAAACGAGAAACTCTAACAACACTTTTCCACATGTCAACGACTGGCTGAAGCACCTTCTCTTCCAGATAGAACAGATGCTCTCCAATTAGCCCCGTGTCCCCACCCCCATCTACTGCATCTCTGACACGGAGGTCCTCCCTGAGCCACCATTCATCACTGCCCATCTCGCGGCCACCCTGCACTGCTCTCTTACATAACCGGCCTGGCCCACGGAGGCAGCTGAGTCTACGACTCCTGGCACAGAGACTCCATTATAATCCTTTAAAAGGGCCGAAAGTGTCATTAGGAGGTGGGTTGTCAACTGAAATTTCCAAGCACAAAGCTTCTGGCTTCATTGTTTCATGAGCCAAAGGTTACACTACTGTTGATAAGAAAGAGGAAAGCTACGGAGTATTTCGTAAGTGAGAAGGACTGGGTGTCATGGCCCCCACTGCCACCCCAACCCACTGTGTACACAGAGACCTTAATATGATATTTGTGGTCAGCAAGTACCGTGAGTTACTAACTTTTTACCCTCACAACAGGCTTCACGAGCATTTTCCTTGGGAAGGACAATGAGGGTCAGGGTGTTTTCATCACACTCTGAATATCAACGTGACTGATTTCGAAATGAGGGATGGGGGAAAACGGGAATGGGAGGTGATGCCAAGAGCTTACTTTCTCTGAAATAGAACAGATGAAGGATTGACACTCATTGTAGGGTTCATATTCGGGATAACTAAGATTCTTTTTTAAAAACCCCTTTACATTTTAGCTCTGATCCTGCCTTCGGAAACACAAAAGCTATCTGAAATAGTTTCAAATAAGAGTAGAAGTATCACGTACCTTAATGGGCAAAATCAGGGATACAATCCATGTGAAACTGCTTTGGAAAAGTTAGAAATTCTTATTATATTGCATGGAATTAACAGTGGTAAGAGTAGTGTAGCAGGACATAATTTAGAGTTAAACCCTGTAATAGTAAGTTTCTTTAAGATTTTGTTTATTTATTTGACAGAGAGAGAGACAGCCAGCGAGAGAGGGAACACAAGCAGGGGGAGTGAGAGAGGGAGAAGCAGGCTCCCAGCAGAGGAGCCTGATGCGGGGCTTGATTCCAGGACTCTGGGATCACACCCTGAGCCAAAGGCAGACGCTTAACGACTGAGCCACCCAGGCGCCCCAGTAAGTTTCTTATTTCATTCAAAACTCTTGCAAATATTCATCCCCTTCCAGGCAATAAATATCCTCCTCAGAACAGAGTCGAAGGAAATAAATATAAATGCAAAGACTGAGGTGTAACAATCTTCACGAGTAGTATTTATGATTAAAAACTTTTTGAGGGGCGCCTGGGTGGCACAGCGGTTAAGCGTCTGCCTTCGGCTCAGGGCGTGATCCCGGCGTTATGGGATCGAGCCCCACATCAGGCTCTTCCGCTATGAGCCTGCTTCTTCCTCTCCCATTCCCCCTGCTTGTGTTCCCTCTCTCGCTGGCTGTCTCTATCTCTGTCAAATAAATAAATAAAATCTTAAAAAAAAAAAAAAACTTTTTGAAAAAATGTATATGGCCACCAATTTGCTAGAGGTGGTATATGCAGCTCAGTACTCAATACTATGGAAAGATATTAGTAATATATCGAGTGGGTAAAAGTAATCAATCCATTTTCTCTGTTAGGTGGATTTATATATGTTATGTAGCCGAGAAGTGGAAATTTTTTACAATTAGTACATTATTTTGTAATCAGAAATAAACATATAAGGAAGGAATATATAAAAATATAAAAGCAACTGCTCCCTGGTCTATGACCCAGGCTTGGCACAGGCCAGCTACAACCGCCCATCTTTACCTCCATCGTCTCTCCAATAACATTAACGCAATTGCGATTCATATGCCGCAGCGAAGCTTTTCCTTCTCCCACCCAAATCTTGGTTCCCTGCCAATTCTCCAGGTCCTCCTTTGGCAACGTGCACCACCCCCCTCCTGCAAGCTTTCCCAGCATCCAGCAATTGAACTATTCTGTCTGTCCTTCACCAGTTCTTTACCATCTAGGTCCACAGAGTCACTCTGTATTTTTTCTGTTTTAAAATTTTATCTGGGTTATGCCGTACCTTCTGCCCAGATCTGGGAAAGACAATTATAGGCCTGGAGAAGGGAAGAACTGGACAGGGCAAAAGCAAAATCTTTTTTAGCAGGTGGTAAGGAAACTGAGTGGAGAGGCCCAGAAGCTGTCACCGATTAATAAATCTCATTCCTAGCTCTCAAAAGATTCCGAAAGAAGTTATACTGAAAGACTAGAGCAGTTACACTGGGTAGCAGCATCGTGGATAGTTTATTCCCATTTGTTTATTAGTTTCACCCAAATATTTTGAGCTGTAAAGAAAAGCAAAGATCAACATTAACCCAAAAAACTATAGAGTGGAAGGTTCAAGTTTAAGGAAACTGCTTTGCATAAACTGCAAATAAAAGATGGTTGATTGGTAGCAAACTAGCAAAGTATCCTACTCAGTTCTTTCTAGAATACCTATTAAAATAATTCGTGAGGTGAAGCATATATAATAAAAAGTATGCCGAGCTTTGTCTATTTTCCTCTGGACAAGCAAAGTAGGCATCTACGCTGAATGTCTAAATAAAGCCCAGGACAAAGAACAACAAAAAATCCAGGCCTGACTCAAGCAACTCCAAATTTGCTTTTCACCTGTTCCTGTTGCTCATGCTGAAGGGAAGAGAACAGAGCACACAGCCCTATAGAACTGGTTTTAGCTTACAACACGCCCAGCTACAATCTATAATTAGAAAGTAACCAAGTTTCCAAGCTGGAAAAAATGAACAAAGTTACTCAGAGCAGAAATGGTTTTCTTCCTTATTCTTCTTAAGCGCCATTCCATTCTAACAAAGAGTAAAATTTGTACCACTCTAATGCCTTGGAACCTGCTTACACTTGGAGGAAAATAAAACACATACACCACCCTCTAGAGCTTAATTTCATTTTCCAGTGAGCGCAGGAACTTGGGAGCCAGCTCTCGTCTGAGATGAGTGAAGTTTTTTAGGCAACAGCTGGGCTCTTAGTCACGCCAGTCACAATAAAGCCCAGGAACTTTTAGGCAAAAACTCCCATAAATATGCTACCCCAGCTATCATGGGGACAATTGTCACTGGGCTCTGATGGGTGGAGTTTCACAGAGTGGTAGTCCCCGGATGAGAAAGGGTGGGAGGAAGGGAGGCAGGAAGAGAGAGGGAGGGAGAAGGACAGAGAGGGGAGAGGGGACAGAGGGAGAGAGGGAATGTAATTTTCTATCCTTGATGGAAATAGGACCTAGTTTAACAAGTCAAAAGCATTCAATATGTTTATCTATTATGAGATAAAAACATATACCTACATACATATACATCCTATTCCGTAAGTAACTGAGTAAATAAATGTAACGGTTAAAAATTCTACTGGAGGGGCGCCTGGATGGCACAGCGGTTAAGCGTCTGCCTTCAGCTCAGGGCGTGATCCCGGTGTTATGGGATCGAGCCCCACATCAGGCTCTTCTGCTATGAGCCTGCTTCTTCCTCTCCCACTCCCCCTGCTTGTGTTCCCTCTCTCGCTGGCTGTCTCTATCTCTGTCGAATAAATAAATAAAATCTTTAAAAAAAAAAATTCTACTGGAAATATTGACAGTTGTGAAAAGGTTTACAACCCCATCACAGAATCCTGTAGCAGAGTGTTCAAAGATAAATAGCTTCCGTCCCATTACACAGATGAAAAAACTGAGGCCCGGAGAAGAAACATATTCAAAGGGGTCTAGGGGAGAGAAAAGGGTGCCAGCTGATGTAAACATGACAGCAATTCATAATACAGCCCCTTGTGTATTGTTAAGCAGCTTCAGGATTCCAACCCCCCTCCCCCACACCCACTCATTCTCAATATTCTTCCAACTGGGGTCAGCAACGAAGGATCGTTCTGGGAGATCCCTCGGCATTCTGGTTTCTCTCCGAAGCAAGGTGGTTACCAGCAGGTGTGGACGCAGGAATGTGCCCGAATGTGCCAACATGATTCAGCTAGCTAGAACTATAGTTTTAGCACAAGTTCCTGAAGGGGGGAAAAAAGCCAAAAAACTTGGCTGATCACAGAATTTTAGAGCTAGGACAGATCTTGAAAAATACATTTCAGTCTACACACAAGCAAGCTAGGGAATAGACAGGTTAGTAATTACGTCCAAACCCATCAACTGCAGGGTTGGCAATAGAAGTTCACCAAAACAGAGATCCTCAGATTGAGTTGAGCGCACCGTTGCAAATCTGGGCACACTGCAAGGCCCACGAGAGCCAAAAAGGCAGGGAAATACTTCCTGACCAGCGGAAGCCGCTTTGCCCCGAGTTCCAGTCTTCTAACCCAAAAAAAGGTATTTTCGCAGTTGGGTTCCTGGGGAAGCCTGACTCACCAAGAAAGGGGTGGGGGGACAATTAACTCACAGTGGATTTCTGTAAGTTGGTGATGTTTTTCTGTGGTCCGTAAACAGCCAGAGAGGTCACCGCAAATGTGAATCCACCCATCCATTTTCTTGCTTCTCCTTGCTCTTACAATAAAAACACAGTTCGTTACACATGCTCCAAGGCCCCACAGGGTCTGGCCCCTGCCTGTGTGTAGCGCTAAGCCACCACACACCGCTGTGTAATTTGTAGTGGCACAGGAGGCCTGGCTGCGGTGGTAAGTGGGGGGCTACAATCCAGGCCACATTGGACTCACTCAACAGTTTAGCTTAGGCTGCATCTTCTAGGAGTTAGGAGTGCTTTAAATAATCAGTCTGAGGGAGCCTGACGGCTAGCAGCAGTCTTGCCTGTGGTCTTTTCCTATACCGCCTCCGGATCCTACACCCCGTCCTTTGGGGTTTCAATCCCCCTGTGGACTTCGCCCTTGCTCTGGCCCCCAGAGGCCTGTGCACAAGCCATTCTCTGCCTGACTCACTCCTACTTTCTTCAAAACCCAGCCTAATCAGCCCTTCTTCTGTCTCTCTGACCACATCAGAGCACCATATGCGTCTCCTTCCAAGCCTCATCACAGTGGTGGTGTTACATTTACTTGAATGAGGATTAGATGCACGTCTGTTTCCTACTGGATTAGGCTCTATGAGGGCAGGGACTATAACATTTTCTCCCCGGCACCTAGCACAGAGCCTGGTATGCAGTAGTTATTCAATATATGTGTGCTGAAAGAAAGAAAAAAGGTAGGCAAGGATCTAGCATATTTTTATATGACTTAAAGGAAGCCCAGCAACTTTCCATGGGTATGAATGAAGTGACAGGAGGTTTCTCTTGGACAAATCACTATTATTCTCATTGCACACTAAATATTACTGGAGAAATAGTCCCTGTCTTTGTACGTTCACAGAGTTGTGATGAAAGGAACAGAGGAAAAAGAAAAGTAGGAAATATCAGGCGCACGTCTGTGCAGATGTGAGGTAGAATGACTGTGACGTGGTCAGATGGGGAGAAAGGGCCCATTGGCTGGCAGCAGGAACTTTGTAAGTCTTGCCGCTAGTACGTGCTGGGGGTCAGGAGAGAGAGTGTGGGAGCACTGGAGACTCATACTTCTGCAGACCTATCTATACAGGCCCCTCCTGCTCTTTGATTCCTTCTGAGGTTATTTTGGTTTCCCAGCGAGGCTTCCGTCCTGGCAAGTACTATTTCTGACTATAGAGTAGAGATGTAAATGTACAAATCAGCTTTGAGTCAATATGATCAGGGTCACCTTGACTTCATAATCGCCAGATAAAGGAGACTTTGAGGCAGTTCAGGTGGGATGGGAGCCTGCCTCTTTTGTCACAGAAAGGGCGTAGTAACCTGACATCGAGATGTTTCTTAACCAAGTGAGTCAGGAAGACCCACAGCATTCATTGCATCCTTGCTGTACTGTCTGTTGCATCGTGTGCACTTGGCACCATGAAACTAAACACTCAACCACAGTCTTAGCAGCAGTTGGCATGTTTAAAGTATTCACAGTAAGACATACCTTATGAACCTCCATGTTTTCTTTTGTGTTTATGAAGCTAATCGCTTATTTTATTCTTAATAAACAGTGAGTTGGGCCTGGTTTAGAAGCCATCTATCTCAGACTTCCCATGGCGATGGAGCTTCAAATAACAGTGTGCAAGGATCTGATTAGCTTGCAACTGTTCCTTTTTAAAGTTTATATTCAGGCAAATTTCTAACATATATGATGCTAGAGAGAATGGTCTAATGGACCCTCATGTATACTCATCATTGCTTTCAGCAATTAGGAACCTATGGTCACTCTCCTAACAGAAAATGTTTGGGAACTGTGGAAAGATCCTTGTTTACAAACTGTTCTTTCTGAATTCTTTCGGTAGAGTAAATTCAATTGTTTTCCCATGGCAGGTTCTTACAGCACTGTGAAGGCGGGGGATGGGCAAATGCAAATGAGCCTGATGACACATAATCTCCTTCTTACAAGGAGGCTCCTGTCTGCTTACCTCCCACCAAAACCCAATTTCTGCATTCCCTTCTGTTTCTCTGAGACAGGGAGGAACCACACTGATGGCGTACAGAAGCAGATGATAGAAGCAGGAACCAAAGCCTCGGGTTTCCACTTCAGGTGGACTTTCTGCCCTCTCAGTGGTGTCTGCATTAGTGATTGCCCCACTGAAGGGCAGGCTGGGAAATCCTACCCGTTTATGGTAAATCCTTGCAGAAGGGAGAAGCAGCCAGCCGCTTTTGTCTGAGATCACAGGCATGAAAGTGTTCTCTGAAACAAGAAGCAAGCCCATTGCGACAGAGAGAGGAGGGTGTTACAGGTATGTATTCTGAAGCTGAGTGATAAGGGATAGAATTCATTTGTCCAAAAGGAAAAGAATAAAAAATTTCCAATAGTGCTGCACAACTTGGTATTAAGGTCAAGTTCATCTTTTAGAATTGGATTTCTTACACAGAGCTCTCAGCCCCTACTAAGTAGATTGAGAGCTTTTGCCTTCTAAGAAAGGGGCCAGGAATCCAAAATATTCTCATTTGCACACTTATCCAGAATAATTATAAATCCTAATGTGGGAGAAGGAGACAGAAACTACCACCCCGGGGCTGATGGTGGCAAGGCATGTTTTTTTTTAAAGTGTGTGGAGAGAAGGCAAGAACAAGGTTGCGTAAACGGTGTCCAAGGATTTAATGAAAGGCAATCCTTATTAGATGAAGAATTTTGAGATTAAAATTTTATTGAGTGTTGACAGACCTCTTAAAATTCTATACTCAGAAGCAGCACATAACCCATCAAGGAAAGACATATGCCCGCATTGCACATGCCTGCCTCAAGCACAGATAAAGAGGGATGGGAGGGCAGGAAGCGATTAATTCTGGGAGGATTGGGAAGGCAGGGTGGAGCTATTCCTCCTTGTACCCTCTGTGCCTACGGAGTATCTGATACAGAGTGGGTGCTTAGCAAATACTTATTCAACTGAGTAAAAGACATCTGAGGTGCAGGGGAGGATGGGAAGGAAACGTGTATTTATCCCCCCCACCCCCCTGTCCACATACTCAAGGCCTGTCCCATTTTCAACACCTGAGTTTTGAAATTCGGGATCATAATGTACAGGGGAAAGAAGGTAAGTCAGGTTGAAAAGATTGAAAAGAATGTGTTTGTAGGTGTATATTTCTGTAGACTTACTATCCTTGTGTAAAAATTAATTATGTCTGTAGTTTCATCTTGCTGTCCCTCTAGACTCTAAACACGACGAAAGTAGGAATCACAGCATCTTATTCCCCAAGGTACCTCTCAGCAGGGTGCCTGAGAAGTTGGTAAATGCTTCATAGTCTTTGTGTAATGAACGAGGCAAAAAAAAAAAAAAAGTAATATTGTAGCCTTGGTGTGGAAGTTGATTAATCTCAAAAACCTTTCCACTAGGTTTTGACATAAAAGCACTGCAATTAATTCCACCTTCAAATGTGTTAATACATTCCAATCCAGAGCATCCCAGGGCTCTCTTATCCTTTTCTTCCTTTATCAACTAGAAACTGGGGTTTTTCATCCTTGCAGCATTAAAAGGTAAAAACAATCTGACTATTTTTCAATACAAGGTACTGGCCGCCATAGCCTCGAACATATTATGGGACTACATTCATTCTGAAAAGACTGAAGTAATGCTCTTTTCAAACAGAAGTACTAGCCTTCCAGAAACGCCTTGCCATTTCAAGCAACTAGAAGCATAACGTGGCACCTGGAGTTTCCACCCTCTGGTATCACTTCCACAGGCCACATGGTGAAGAAGTACTTTAAGACTATACGGGCTCATTCAGCAGCTACGCTGTGCTGTCTCAAAGGGGAGGCCTGAACATACACATAGGAAAATAAATGAGCCTTTTAGCTGGAGATGCACTGGAGGCATTTATAAATTTGAAAATTCTGTGCGTGATTGGTGCTTTCTGATGCCACGCCAGGAAATAAGACTCCTGATGGCAGGGAGGAATTTGTGAGCATAAGAAAGGCAAATAATACAAATGTGTGAGAGTCGGCGATGGAGCTGAATTTGGTTAATTAGGAACTTCAGAATATTTGCAATATGGGGGCGCCTGGGTGGCACAGCGGTTAAGCGTCTGCCTTCGGCTCAGGGCGTGATCCCAGCGTTCTGGGATCGACCCCACGTCAGGCTCCGCTATGAGCCTGCTTCTTCCTCTCCCACTCCCCCTGCTTGTGTTCCCTCTCTCGCTGGCTGTCTCTCTCTCTGTCAAATAAATAAATAAAATCTTTAAAAAAAAAAAGAATATTTGCAATATGACTTCACAGCAAAAGTATTTTACTTCACAACAATAAAAGAGGCTACTACTTATTAGCAGTTTTTGCCCCCTAATTAGCCACATGAACTTCAGCCTTCACAATTGTGAACGTGGGAGTTTGATGGGATCAGTACTTCTCAACTTCAACCTGGAGGTGTATATCAGAATCACATGGGGAGTTAAGACCCTGGACCCACCCAAGAAGCATATGTTAAGAATTTCTGAAGTTAACACCTGGGCATATGGGTACATTTATTTAAATGTTCAAGTGGTTCTTTTGAACCAGACCAGACTAGTGCTTCTTAAATTTTAATGTGCCTATGAATCATCTGAGAGTCTTGTCAGAAAGCTGACTGTGATTCAGTAGGTCTGGGAGGGTGCCTGAAATTCTGCATTTCCAACAGGCTCCCAGGGTGAGCATGCTGCTGTTCCATGGCCCATACTTTAGATTTCTCCAGCTCAAATCTTTTGGCATCTGTTAAGCCCAGAAATTTCTGTCCACAACCAGAATGTATCACATACTGAGTACTTAAACCGTAAGTGCAATTAGGAGTTGCCTTTGCTTTTCACTTTGAAAACAGAGGCAGAGACTTCTATTGCTGTGTCTGATATAAAAAGAATATCGAGGGGCGTCTGGCTAGAGCACATGACTCTTTATCTCAGGGTTGTGAGTTCGAGCCCCATGCTAGGGGTAGAGATTACTTAAAAAAAAAAAAAAGAATATCTAGTGCCAAGATGTATTAAGGATGGGGGAGGTAAGTCATATCTTCTTCAATCTTAGACATTTTTCTTTCTTGATTTAAAAAATGCAAAGCCACTTTCAGCAAAACACACACTTCCCAGCTTGTTACTCATGCTATTCCTTTTAAGTCACCCAATCTCTTCTGAAGTGATGCCTGAATTTCAAAAAGAAACTGAGGTCTTCAAGGGAAGCAATCCAAGTGTTTATAAGAAACACAAGTTACAATGATGACAAAACCACTAAACTATATCCATCATCTCACACTTCTAAGAGAATACACAAGCTGTGAGAATTCCAAATATACCTGGAACCTAGGATTTAATAACAGCAGCTACTGTTTAAATATTTTCACTTGCTGGGCCTTAATGCACTTTATATTAATTAAGTCACGTAATTCCAATTTTATGGTAGTGGAACTCCAGAGCATGTGAACTGGTAAGCAAAAATGAAGAAAAACGATAGCCAGAATGCTGTCAAAAAACAGAAAGTGAGTCTATGGAATCCGTAGTCTTCCAGGCAGATTAATAAAAGAATGATAGCATAACATATTTAATAAATCAAGGATAATGATCAAAGCCATGTAAGCTTCAAATCTGCTCCATTCTTATGTCTGAAAAGTCAGAAGCCAGGAGCTAAAATCAAATTGTTTTGCTAAGTAACTGCCAAGAACTCTGTTTTTGTAACTTGTTATAAACTAATTTGCATTTAGTGAAAGTGATCACTAAATTATCATGATTTTCTTGGCATCTTAGCTGTGGTTCTCAACCAGGGGTGATTTTGACCCCCAGGGGACATGTAGCAATGTCTGAAGTCTTCAGCAGTTTTTTGAGGGCTTGGGTGCTACTGGCATTCAGGGGGTAGAGAGCAGGGATGTCGCTAACTCTCCTACAATTCACAGGACAGCCCTCTACAACGAAGAATTATATGATCCCAATTGTCCATAGCACTGATGTTGAGAAAGCTGGCAGGAGAGTATTTCCCCAAAATTCTACAAGGGCAATATGAATTAGTGAAGAGTTTGAATTATAACCTTTTCTAAATTGAATTTTTACACGATAGCCATCTTAACCAATATGTAGCAAGTGCTGTCAGCAATGACCCAGTTAGAATCACTTTAGGAGCCTGCTGGTGCTACGTACTAGTGTGCTGCTATGTGCTTCAAAATAATTTGTTCCATTAGGTAGGTTAAAAGTTGCCCTCGTGATTACATTGAGGCCTTCTGTTCATTTATTTACTCTGCATTCACCAACTAAACACCTGCTGTATAGTAGGCCTCAGGGATATAGCGAATACAAGTCATGAGAAGCACAACAGGAAAAAGAAAAGCAATCATGAACAAAACCCACAGTCTCTGGCCTCGAGGCATTTATAGTCCAGAGTGGAGACAAGTAAACAGACAACTTAAAAGCCTGTGAGGTAACTACCAGGAAAGATACGGGCGGCTCAGTTAACACAAGGAAGGGAGGGACAAAGGGAAAAAATGCTTCCTCAAAAAGATGGTACCAAAGCTGAGTCTTGAGGTAGGAGCAGGAGTAAGTAAGTTGGCAACTGGAATCTGGGTGGATGGAGCTACTGGGATCAAGACTCTGCCTTTAAAGACGCTGTTTCTGGGGCGCCTGGGTGGCACAGCGGTTAAGCGTCTGCCTTCGGCTCAGGGCGTGATCCCGGCGTTATGGGATCGAGCCCCACGTCAGGCTCCTCTGCTGTGAGCCTGCTTCTTCCTCTCCCACTCCCCCTGCTTGTGTTCCCTCTCTCGCTGGCTGTCTCTATCTCTGTCAAATAAATAAATAAAATCTTTAAAAAAAAAAAAAAGACGCTGTTTCTCACACCAACAATGATAAAAAATAATAATAATAATAAGTAACATTTGTGGAGCAAAAACTAAGAGCTGGACACTATTCTAAGAACCTTGCCTGTGGTAACTCGGGTAATCCTCACAGAAGCCCTGTGAGGCTGGTACTATAATTAGTCTCATTTACAGATGAGAAGGCTGAGGTACAGGCGTAGTGGGAGTCCAAGGTTCCACAGCTGATGACCGGCAGTTGGGATTTAAAATTTACTTAATGTGGCTCTGGTGCCTGAACTCTTCGTGCTATTTAAAGAGCCAGAAGATACAAGAACTATCTTCAACAAGGGCTGTTAGCTAAGAGACTTACTCAGAATTAATCTAAGAGGCATAGTAGACCTACTGAGTGGAAGTCACATGCCCGGTAAACCCTTTTAGGATGAAGCCCCAACTTCTCACCATGGATTACATGGTGATCAGGCCCTCGTAGGCAGATTTACCTCTATCCTCATCCCTCTTAATCTGCATCTTGGGAGAGGCAGCCCTTTCCCAAGTTGTTTCTGGAGCTAGATGATATCCACTTGGTCTTCCCTCTTCGCTCCTGTGAGCTGGAAAAGCAGGCTCTCTGCAACCTGACCCAAGCCAGTTTTCACCACAGGAGAATCCACAGTTGAGGCTAGAGCCCTCCAACAATGTCCTAGAGGCCCCTCTTCACTACTAGGGGACAGAACCAGTGAAGAACACCCTTTGAACAGGGTCCCTTCCCCAGTAAACACCCAGGCCACATTTTCACACACACTCTGCCAAGATACGGGAAACTACCAGCTGCTGTAGGAGATACAGATAAACAGCCTCCAACACCGCTCTGACCCACTCACCCACTGACATCACCGAGAGGAGAGTCCTCTTTAGAATGAGAAATGTTCCAGAGTCAACTAAGCTCTCTGACCCTGAAGGTATCAGGTTGCTTCCAGCTTTAAGAGACTGAACTTCATGACTCATAAGAAGATGGCACATTATGACACATTAGGGACGCCTCGGTGGATCAGATGGTTAAGCATCTACCTTCGGCTCAGGTCACGATCCCGGACTCCGGGGATCAAGCCCGCCTGGCATTGGGCTCCCTGCTCAGCCAGGAGCCTGCTTCACCCTCTCCCTCTGCCCCTCCTTCGACCCCTGGCTCGTGTTCTCTCTCTCTCTCTCTCAAATAAATAAATAGAATCTTTTTTTTTTT